>NC_142503.1:119464375-119778437 GCF_057876585.1 Rhinolophus sinicus | reverse complement strand
TCCTATGGACATCTGCATTAACCTTGAGATTTTTAACTCAGCATTAATCCAAAGGTAGATTATGTTATTTATTTCCACCAAGATCTAAATTATCACATTATGTTTCCTCTATCCTTGGAAATTCTTCTGGATTATTATAATTGAGACATGGGGTGGGGGGGCGCAAGTTTTGCCACTGAGATCAGCGCCTATTATTTTTGGTATTAGTGAGGTTATTCATTTTAGAAAATATATATAACCACCTCCTCTGAAATGTAGACCAATTTATCTGGGGCAGAAAAAATACAGGCCCTGTATGTTCACATTGAACAAGTATATTCATTGACAGCTTGCTATATATACATATGTGGCACACTAAATAAAGCTTTGGTGAATATTAGATGTTTCTTTTCTCAAAGAATTTATAATAAATTTTTGTATCCTAATCTGTCATGACAGGTGCAGATCGAGTGACAGAATCTAAACCCTCAATGATTTCATTTACAATTGAGTAACATTTAGGAAATGGATACCATTTTTAGGGTCAACTATCATTCATATAGTTAAAAATCCCTCCATTTAGATATACGTGAATTTACCTGTGTGTGTTCTGCGGAAAACAATTTCCAAAATGATTGCAGATGTACCTTATGTCTCCTATTAGACCGTAAGCAACTTAAAGACTAGGATCGTGCCTGGCTCATCTTTTTGTTTTCTACCATGTTGTGCACTTAGCAGGTTCTCGCTTTGTTTATAGACTGACTTGAACTGATGTAAACAATGCATGCAACTTCTAGTAGATTGATCATTAATGACCTCAGATGTTTTGGGCAATGTTATTAAGAAGTCTGTGGTACTGGATGATCCCAAGGTGGGTTTTTATCACTTGAAGAAGACGTTTACATGCGGGGCTCCTAGGAGGGTTAATGTATTTATGCACCCAAGTCCCCATGCAACAATGTGAGAATGTCCTTCTCAGCCAAGAGGTCATTAAAGAAAACACAGTCCCATCATAATGTCATTTCCCCCTTAATTTTCTGATTACTTACATTTGATTTGGTCCTAATTATGAATACCTTTAATTGCTTTATCACAGTGATGATTAACTGTGCCCGAGTCAAACCCCTTTGAAAGAGGACAATTCCTTCTGAAGGCTTTACATGATTGTACTTAGGAAGAATATTAGACAAAGGAATAAAGGTATTCCAACTTGCCAAAGGCTTGTCAGCCTTTCTACATTCCTATAAACCCAGGGGTGATTTTTATTCTTGGATTTTTCGGAAGTCGAACAACTTAACCCTCTGTTTATTTTCCCAACATGTTATAATCTGCTGCCTTATTTACATGAATCATTCTGCCAGAAAACAATATTGAAAATAAAATACATGACCGCTATCTCTAGAGTATTAAAATATATATATAAATAAATAAACAAACAAATAAACAAACTTTGAGATCTGCATGCTATCACTGAGGGAGTAAATGACTGTGTTTGCCTTTGTTGTTTTCCAGTTATGTATGTGAAATAGCAATGATTGAGATATTTTTTTATGTTTGATAAATTAAAATTTTACAATGCCAAATATAAATTATTTCTTGCTGAAATGCCTGGTAGCAATCAGGTTCATTTTAGGCAATATGTATGAGTTGATAAAAGTGATTCTGTTTCATCTTTAAATGAAGGCACCAACCTCAAGATTTAAAAGAAATAAAATCTTGAGAATGTGTATTTTAATTCAATTTCTGTAAAATGGACAGATTTGAAATTTTAATTTTTTAAGATTAGTCATTTTAATTTAAAGCCAGCACACAATATTTTAATGTTTCTGTTTTTAAAATCTCATTTACAAGGTTTATTTAAATTTTACATCTATTTCATGTTCCTCTCAGAAATATCAGTTGTATCATGCTGACATCTATCACTCAGGAATCTAATTGATGGAGTTCATATCAGTCAAAAAAAAACACAAAACAAACAAACAAAAAAAACTCATGTCATTTTTCCCAGATCTTCCTCATTGTGACATGGGCCACACAGAGGGGATCAGGATGGAGACTGTTCATTCCTTGATAAGGAGTAGGTTTGGTCTGGCAGAAATAAGAGTCTTTGCTTTGGGAAAGCGGGCGCAGATGAACAGGAGGACATGTCGTTGTCGATTTATTATCAAGCTATTCTTTCTTCCTTGAGGAAGGCTTTAGCATTTATAATCTATGATGATTCACACTTGGGAAGCATCTCTTCTTCCCATTTTGTTGCTGCCCCCTGGAAGGAAGCATTTATACAGTGGCTCATTTTGCAAAGGTGCAAGTAAAAGAAGTGATGTGTAGTTGAAGACTCTCCCTTGCTTTTGTTTCAGGCTAGGTGCCTGTGACACACAGCCATCCGTTCCAGTGTTGTGGGGAAGCTCCAACAGAATCAGAGAAGCACTGACACAGATGAATCTGCCACAGTGCATTTTCCTTTCAAGCTAATTTTCCCTGTTAGAAACTTGCATCATATAAATACAACATTACCCATTCCTGTTTTAGACACTGCACCTTATGCTTTGATCAATGGAGGTTAAAAAGAAAAATACTTAAAAATTAAGAATTGAAGAAATAGCACCAATATTTTTCAGTTTCCCCTGGATAGACTTAGGTCCGAGAGCTGACGAAACAGGTAAATTCCTGGTGTGCTGCAGTGTAAAGTGATTATCTAGCTTATTGTTTTCAGACACACTGAAGTCTAGGCAGTGCCCACGTGCCAGCACCACAGGGCAGCGGCAGACTGACCCCCAGCAGAGAAGCAATCAGGTCTAGCAGCACATTCAGCTGTGGAGCCAGGAAAGAAAAGCTGACATCCAGATGCCAGTGCTTTGGAAATCGTATCTGGAGTTGCACATATGGGTCCTGCATCTGCTCGGGTTATGCCAGCAGTGGCATCCAAATTGACACAGCTACCGTGGCATGAGCAGGCAGCAGCATGGCTCTAGGTCTGGGTCTCTCGGCTAAGACAGCTGTCAAAGGCAATGATGTTGGCCTTATCGTAGCTAATTTTCAGAGGACTGATCTGGGTGTTTTGAGTGATAGATTTTAGACACCCACTATGAGTCAGTTTTGAATGATGGTGGTGGTGGGGATTGTGTGCACACAGATAAATCTGTGTGTGTGTGTGTGTGTGTGTGTGTGTGTGTATGCGTGCACACATGAGCACATATGTAATAGTAGTTTTCTTGGCCAGTGTAATAATGTTCAAGTAAAATTCGGACCAAATGATTCTGGACAGTGATTTAAATCAGTGCGTAGTGAACAAACTCTTGATGTACATATTCTATCAGAGGAATTTGGTTAGCAAACCTAATAGTGGCAGTAGTTTTCTCCTCTTTCACGTGAAAAAAAGAGAAGCTCAAGTTCATAAAATGTGAGTATTTGCCTTTCAGTAAATACTTTTCTTATCTCATCATAATTGCCCCAATAGCAAGCTGAATGACTCAACATAAACAATTCACCTTTTCATCTCTTTTATTTCCCAGAATCCTTCTTAAAAAGAGAAAAGAGCAGGTTTATCTCTTATTATTATCTCAAGTTAGTGTCTTGAACAGGAATGACCAATGAGAAGGTGCATGCATTGGGGGCCAATTTATATATCTACTTTCAATTTCAGCCATTTGTTTATGTTACTTTTTATCTTTATTGAAATCATCCATTCCTGATGGATGGCTTGCTAGGTATAAGAGAAAAGAATGATTTGTGCTGTTTGTTCTTTTTTATTTCCCTCTGTACGGGGAACTCATTTATCAACAATTTTGGAGACTTTTGTTAAATTGCTCTGTTTCTATTTTATTATGATAACTTTTCAGTTAAGTTACAAAAACAGTTACTAAGCTTTAAATGTTATTAGAGAAGTTTACAGATTTTGGAAGATAATGCATAACAAGTGATTGACATTAATGGGAATCAGGCCAGCCTCCTTACACGCTGTTTATAACTATACATTCCAATTTCTCTTTTGCAACTGGATACGCTAACAAAGAAAATATTTACTCTTAGCATTAATGACATTTCTAAGTCATTCTGAAATGTATTGTCTCATTCTTGGGAGTGGCCACATCTGTGTTACTCCTGTTGATCCAATGTGTGCAGCCAAGGTTGATTTAGTCTGGCCCTTGACCTTAGTGGTGAAACATTTATGTTGAGGTGAAACAACCAGCATGGAACCGGGACTTCACATGACCTGCCTCCCAAGCTGGAACAGGGGCCTTGGCTTCATAATTTTCACTTTGATATAATTCATAGTTTCACATATATTTATACATCTTTCCTATCCAGAGTTTGGTCTATTTAATATCAGATGAGTAATGGTAATTTTTAGCTACTTCAGGATTGTGTGGCCACATACAATAGAATATCCTGCCACTAAGGGAAAAAGCTGGCCAAGCTCCTTCGAAGGTGGCCTGTGTATTTGAGCGTTGGGTGCTCAGCGTGAAGGAAAATATACCCTCTTCTCCCAGTCTAACCCCACTGCTGGCAAGATCAGAGGCCTGGAGCTTACTCAGGGAGAACTTCTGTGCTGCTGTCTAGCTACGGTCTTTGACTGTTAATTTTTCTGGGCTGAATGGCTGGTAATGGTGAGGAGATTCCCCCAGGATGTCACGTCTACCAAGTACTGCAGGTGACCATCAAAGCATGTCCCTGTCCTTATTCAGTAGGCATCCAGATGGTGAAGTGTAATGGTCTGGGAGATGCCTGCACTTGTGCCTAAGTCCTACAGTGAAGGCACAAGAATAGAGGGGAGAGCTATGACAAGGAGCAATGCCGGGTCTCCTCAGAGTGAAGCGCTCGTATGGTGGGTCCCATAGCATGGGCCTCTTAATGAAATGAAGGTTTGTTCTCCACTCCCTCACTGCATACTAGTCCACACCATGTTCATTTGTGTAATTCTTTACTGAGTACTGGCCCCTGCAATTCGATGCTGAAATACCAAGGAGTAGTTTTCTGGTCCTTGTTGTTGTAGATTTCTCCAGTCAGACTACGGAGGCAGATATAAAAATAAATAACTGTGATAAAATGTAGGAGGAGCAAAACCAGAGTCATGGAAGTCTCAGGGAGACTTGAAGGAGAAGGTTTGAACTGTACATAGAACATCAGAGAAGGTGCCACTGGCGCTATAATCCTTGAGCAGGACTTGGTAGGCCAGTGTGGTTCTTACCAAGTGGAAAAGGATACAAGACACCATAGGTGGAGAGATTGGCACGACGAGATGCTCAGGGCTTTGTAAAGATCTAGGAAATGTTTCTGCGGGGATACAGCAGGGGGGCTATAGAAAAGTTAGCGTTAGCTTTCTATTCATTTTTATTCAGAAAGCACTTATTGAGTGCTAATTTTGTGCCAGGCCAGGGATGGACTTTGGGGATACTACTCCCTCCTCCAAGGAACATACAATACTGTAAGGGAGACAGCTGTTTATGTAGTAATCTCAGTACAGTGGGTAAAAGAGGATCAGGAGGTAAATCTAGTTATAACGTCTGGTTGAAACTAAATACCAGTGCTCAGGGTTTGGACTTTACCCCAAAGGCTCTGGGGAGCCGAGAAAAATTTTGAATCTGGAGGTTTATATAACTGTGATGTCCTCGGGAGGTAGATGGGGGAGCAAAGGAACAGGCAGGCAGGGGGAACAACCAGCGGTGTTTAGGACAGTCTCGGGCAAAGGTGCTGAGGCTTGAACTGGGGATGTGATGATGAGATTGCAATAGAGACAGAGCTGAGTGATGTTTCTGAAAAAAATAATCATTCCTCTTCTACAGATTGGGAGAAGTTTAAGAAAAAGTTTAGTAACTTATTTTAATTTATAGCGATAGCAAATGATAGAGCTGGAATTCGAACCCGGGCAACCCAATACAGAGATTGGGCTCTATGGCCGTGGATATGAGAATGGAATCTTAAATTTTAAAACGATAGGTTTTCATCATACCAATGTCACAGGAGTGACATGAGAATTAAATAATATGATCCATGCATTTCAAGCCCTTTCTGCCATGCCTGACAAACAGTATGAGTTCCATAGCTGATGCCTTTATTATTTTCATCATTATCATTATTAGACCACTTTGTCCCTCGTCTCACCTTTATGGAGCACATCACCTGTAATTATGCTGTGGGCTCATTAATGTCACAGAGCAAATAAAAGGAACAATTCCTGCAAAAGGCACTGTGAGTACTCTGTCCTTAAAAAAAACAGATGTCTTGGTATTGTGTAAAATATATAAGACACTCTTGGCAAGGCTGTGTAAGGAAGTGAATAATGATAACACCTTGAAACAAGTAAGTGATCATTATTAATTCATTTGGAATATAAAAATCATAGTCATTTGGAAAATATGTCACAAAAATATTCTACTGTGAGTGCGTTGTTTTAGAAATTACGTGTTTTTTTCCCTTTAAAGTACTTTTAATAATGACAGAGTCACTTCTCTCAAGATCCCTTTGAAAGCGGCTTCACAGTGGCGGAAGCAGAAATTACTATGAGAATGCCAGCATAATTCGCTGGCCTCCCTAATCACCCTCAAAATATGTATGTTATTAAGAAAGGAACTTCATGTTAAGTTTGAAGTTCAACTTCAAAAGTGAAAGAGTTGGACACCTCAGTTCTATTCTTTTGTTCATATCGTCATTTACAGTGTGGCCTTCATGCAGCTCTCCTGTTTTGTAGCGCTTGAGTGAGTTTAGCAGGGGCTGCTGCTTCAAATGGAAGCCACAATCTTAATTGTATTTAATAAATTTTAGTGTGACATTAAGATAAAGCAAAGAGTTGAAATTTATCTTGATTATTCTTCATCCTAGAAAAGAAACAAGCTTAACAGTTGTTTTTCTTTTAATGTTAGAGCTAAAATGTGATTAGTTATCTCTCGTTTATAAAATGTAACATTTTTTCTCTTTTTCTGTAAACCAAACACAAATAATTTTTGAGTGAAGCACGTAGTTTCCTCTCTTTGTGTGTGTTCACACTCAGTGCTGGTATAATTCCATTATGTTTTGACTTGAACATTAAATATTACCTTGAATATACACTTCCCAGCAGTCGTGTTCTGATGGTGACATATTGTACTGTTTGAAGGGTGTCATATGGTCATCTGTCAGCCGAATGTTATTCCATGGGAAGAATTTTCTTCTTCAGATGTCATCTAAAATGCCTCATGTTAAAAAAAAGAGAAACACAACAGTATTCACAAAATGTGGATGGGAGGAAATTAGAGGTGGGTAGGATTTGACGTAAGGTAGGTGGAAAGGGATTAGTCCATTCAGAATACAGTCACTCTGAAATAAGGATAAATAATTGTTATATTTTGAGTATTATGAACTTGACGTAACTCCATTTTCTGGCAGAAAAGCACAGGCTTCCTTTCAGAACTTTTGGTAGCTATTCCTCCCGGCTTTTGCCATACAGAAAAAGGTGCAAGTATGATTGCTGGTAGGATCGGGCAGAAAGAGTGCGACCTCCCCAGAAGAGACAGCAATCTGAAACAAACGTAGGAGACTATGGCTTACTCTCTCAGAGGTTAGAGTGATAGAGAAAAAGAACGTGTTCTTGCTTCAGAATAATTTAGCAGTCAATATTTCTATCAGCAATATTTCTTTCAACAGGAATTAAGATGCTGGCCCTTATCCAAAGACACCTCATCCCCTATTACATTATAGATCTGATACAGCTGTGTCTGTCTCTGTAGAGAGATGAGGGCAGGTCTAATAGCCAATTTGTAGGGAGTACTGCTCCAAGTAGGTAAACGATGGATGTTCCCCTCTGGATGCATTTTCCTTCTCTTTAATCTTTGCCTGGAATATACCTAGAATTTTGTGGATGCTGTTATATTCCCATCTTTAAAATGTAGGGAAGAAAGCGCATCTGTGTTTGTATGTCACATTGCATTTTTAGGATATAGAAATCTAGAATCTATATTTACACTAAGAAAGAAGGGTAACACCTGTTTAGTTTTTTCTTAATTTATCACTGCATTTCATTCCTGAACGCTCTTGAAATTAAAATACTGCCGCCCACCCCCCATTTCTTGTCATTTCATTTAAAACTGTAGTTCTGTTTCTTTGGGGGGAAAACAAAACAAAACAAAAAAAAACCTAAAAGGCGGGCTGTATGTCCTGTACTTTAGTTTACAGATAGGTACGTGGGAACATTTGCAGATTTTGTTCTTCAGCTGCCTCTGCCGTTTATAATATCACCTTGAACTACTTAGCGTCCACCAAGGTAACAATACAGGGAGTACTACATCATAGCAAGAAGTCTGAAACATCATAACACCAAAGCAAATAATCAAATATTAAGAGATAAGAGCAGGTATTTAAGCGGAAGGAAAAGAGAAGTCCATAATCTTTGGCCCATATCTTAATTCACTTCCAATATCATCAATTTTAATTTTCATTCAGGTTTCTTCTATCGTAAAGGCTTTTCTAATTTTTTGAGTGAGAAAGAAACAGAGAGGTAGAGACATCAGAATGAGAGAAGTGATTTTTTTTTTTCAGGGCTGAGAAGATATTGTGTTGAAGTTTTTATAGTCAGATATAGAAAAAGCACAAAGGGAGGCCAGTGGTAATAACCTTGCAGTTAATCCTACGGGATGCCATGTTATTTTTCTTGGCTCTTCCGGAATTTCAGAGAAATGTTCACCATTGGGTATATTGATGGCAGGAGAAGGTCTTGGATCAAACTCCCAGATATACTTTATCGCAAACATACCACAACTTAAAAGTGAGTAATTGGATTTCAAATGAATAAAAGAATAGTTGTATTGATGAAGATGATCCCTTTATTCAATAAAAACATTTTCTAATAAATCAGCAACTGAATATTTCTAGAGCTTTATTTTCAGATTAGGGTTGACATTTTCAGTTTAAAGAAAACAAGTTAAAATGACTAAAATTCTTCTGGGATCATATATATATGGAGAAAATTAGTTTAACTAATGGATTATCTCAATAGTTCAAGGACATGTGGGTTACCGTTCCTCTTGTTATTGTCTACTTTGTACAGAAACATAAAGCAGCTCATTTTTCCTCTTCTTAAAAGACCCCTGGATTGTAACATGTCTATATTAAACAAATATAAACTAGAGGAAATGAAGGGATTAATACTTACTGAGCATTTATCAGATCCTACATAACTGAGTTCTTAACGTTGACAATCTCCCAGTGAAATAGCTGTTATCATTCCCATTTTATAGAGAAGTGAAAAAAGACTCAAGATCATTTAGCTAATAAACAATAAAGATAGGATCTGTACCTAGGTCTCTCTGATGCCAGTGACTAAGCTTTTTTTTTTTTTTTAAATACAAATCTTAATATAAAAAAAAAAATGCAATAAGAAGTACTGAATCCCAGAATCGCACTGGGAATTTATCAGCATAAGACCTGTATTAATATCTTTTAAAACAATAAGTAGTAGAACATTCTTTTGTGTTTTGTTATGACTATTTCCATGTTTTCAAGAAGCCTGGAAGCTAATGAACGAAATCGTGTTCTTGTGTGTTGTTTGCATAGTGTCTAACACAAAGACAGGTTTTCCATTTTACCATTCAAGTTATCCTGTTTTCTACCTCACTGCTGGCCTTCTGCCCACTGCATTTTGCCTTCTTCCACTCCACGTTTTACCTCCTCTCTTACTCCGAGTATTCTCAATGCATAAAATGTGAACGGGGAACCTGGAGGTAAACAGCAAAAAATAATCTATCAGTCTCAGGGCCATGATTCCAGGCTATGATTTCCTGAAGGTCTATAGGAAATCCTATTGGCCGGGGTAAACTCTTCTTTTACATGCAGTCTCACCCCTTAAATCCTTTGTGATACTGATGAGAAATTTTCCTTTCACTAGAATGTATTTTTCCAAGTAGATATATACTTAAAAATTATTCTGTATGAAATAATATAATGCTTTGTATGTATTGAGATAAGTGATGAGTGGGAAAGTACGGGCCAACACCTGTAAATTAGAGCTTGTTAATAAAGTATGCCTATATCAAGATGTTTTCCTTAATATGGGGCATTATTAATTGATGATTTTCTTAACCTATCAAAATCATGTCTGTTCAGCTGAGGCCACCCTATTTACTGTTAGTTTAAATAAAGGAAGTGGGGGTGGGAAAGACTCCTTATGAAGATAGTTGAATAAAGAAATAGGATGTGCTATAAAAATAATTTGCATTTCTATGCAAGGCATACATTAGCCAGAGGGTAGATGTTAGTCACAATGAAGAAGCATCACATCTTGCAAATTCTGGTGGGGCTTTTGAGCCATTTCTCAGGCCGAGTGCCTACTGCTTCCAGGTCTTTCCACTTCAGCTAGCTGCTACCAGTTACACGTATTTTCAGTATATACTCTCCCTTCACTGTTAAAAAAAAAAAAAAGAAGAAGAAGAGGAAGAGGAAGAGGGCGGTAGAAAACTTTATTTACTCATGTAACAAACTAAAATAGAGTTAATTTTCAGGATTGCAGCTGAATTATTAGAGATTACTGTATTATAAATGGCAAAAGAAGGGCCCCTTGCCTGCGTGGTAATGCTGTCAGGACCCCTGTGGCTGTTGGCTCAGTTCATGATGTATTATACTGCTAGCATTTCAGCACTCTCAGGGGACCTCTGGTCCTGCCATAAGGTCAAGAGTTAACTACTTGTATTTTAGCTGTGTACCGCTATCAATACCGCTCCTATGGAAACCTCACTCCACGTCATTTTTGAATCTTTGCGACTGTAGTCAAGCTTTAGTAAAAGTCAATAAGAACATTAGGCTGTTGTCTATATTATTACTTGCCACTTCCTGCCAGCAATCTACCAATTCATTAGTGGAGAGTTTTGGAACTCTTGCTTGATTATTTATGCAGTCAATAGCAAGGCTTGTCTGCATTCATAATTGTTTGATTTTATGGCCTCTTCTTTAAACAAACATTGTCTATGGTAATGTGATGCCCTGATGGATGGGAAAGGTTTTGTCTGTGAATATCATTTAGATAATTAAAAATGACAGATGAAATCGCCCGCTGTCTTGACCTGTACTTTGTTCCCTCAGTGATGCTGAAGAGACGCTGATTGCTGTCAATCAAAACCCATTGGAGGTTTGTAAATTCTGGCTGCTGTGAACTCTGACCCCCACTGTTGATCTGAAATAGATAATAACCTTGAAATTCTATTAGAATTTAAAAACAGTTTTACTAAAGGGGCACAGTATATATTTCTTTTCCTCTAGAACACAGTTACTTAATGTCACTCTTTGCAATACCCGGAATTAAAATAAAATATAGTGTTTAGCAAAGTTTAATGTAACAAGTCAGAACTACGATCTTATTCTATAATCCCAAACTGCTAATTTGGATTCTTATCTTCTGACAAAAACTTAAGGACAAAAACTTAAGCTCTTGCCACTTCACTGGCTATTAATGGTTGGACTTTCTTTTTACTCATATTTGCTAATTTTGTTGTTGAATGAATTATTATTTTACTGTAGCATGATTTCATTTATTATACTTTTTTCCATATTTATCCCATAAATCTTTTTAACTACTATTTTTCGCAAGCCAAAGGAAAACCACAACTAGAATTTTAAAGGTAGTTCAACAAACATCATCAAAGCCTTAGGTCAAAAGATCAGGCTGATAAATGTATTTGCCTTGCAAATACCCAGACACTTAAAATATATCCAGAAGCCCTACTGATATTGCAACTATGCTTGCAGGTAAATGATGATGGAAATGGAAGAAGAGAATACTCGTTTTTCGATATAGGAACCATCAAACTAGCCAACAGCGAGAAATCATTAGCAGTTTCTGCAGGCTTGAAAATTATGACAATTAGGCTTTGAGGGTTTTTCTTTTTTTCTTTCTTTTTTTTTTTTTTTTTACTACACTGGTTGTTGCAAAATGTATTAATAGCAACAGCAGTGCAGGAAGAGAATTGCAAATAGCTGAGATCTCTTGAAAGGTAATTGAAGTAGTGTTGGTTTTTCTACTAGAAAAACTTCTTCAGAGTTTAATAATGTATTTGTGAAGGGTCACATGAAGAGTTATTACAATTGTTTTTGCATTTTGTAATCATCAGATGCTTTAAAATAATATGAGTTATGCCAGTGCCTCAGTGACAGTGGAAAACAAATATTATCATTTATATTTGGCAGTTGATGAAAGTATCAGAAGTGTAATTCTTACCTTAATTTTGAGGGCATTTATCCAGAATCAACCATTAGCTACCTAAGGATAATGCTATTTTACAATTCAAGTGTTTTTTTTCTCCTTGACAAATGAATTCTTTGTAAACATTACCACTTGGGATAAATTTATTATTGCCTGATAATAACCAGGTATATACAGTAAATATAAAGGTGAAAATATGTATTTTTAAAACCTGTCCTTAAACGCTTAGCCGATTCCACCTTTTTAATGACACCTTCCTTGTTCCTTGAAATCCCCTGGGATGGCCTATTCCTCGGCATTGGCATTTATTATAGATTGCCTTATTAGTACTTGCATTTATTCATTCATTCACTCAATCATTTATTTTTTATTAGCAAATATCAATTAAAGATCATTTAGGTATTAGGCACTTTATAGCACTAATTATTCTGTGTGTGTGTCTTATGTCCCCAGATAAATTATATGCGCATGGACTTGAAGACCCAGTGTTGTCTTCCCAGCTTAGGTGCCTCCAATTCTGCATGAGTATCTTTGTCTCTCTTGAGCCAAATCAGGAAGCATCTAATTAACCTTTGATGTGGTCTTGTTTCACTTGGGTGTTGTGAAAATAAGGAGTGAGAAAGGGATAGTGAAGAGCCTATGAACTTCATTGAGATAACTATCTTGCAAATTATTTTTAGCCCAGATTAGCAGGTTCTGTGGCAGCATCTGCAATGAAGACTGAGTCTTGGCTCATTTGGCTCATAAACATCACAATCATAGCTGAAACAAGGAGCTGACTATACTCTCAGGTTTCCATCCTAAAGCCTCCCTTCTTGGTGTCTTTGACACCGTCCCATTTGATTTAATGGTAAAAGTACAGGCAGTCTCTACTTCCCTTGACTCTGAGAAGGGCTAAGGGTTAAACTTGTAGGATTTCAGTTCAAGGAAAATAATTATCTTATTTTGGCCTTATGTATTATAGAATTCTCTATTAGCTCCTAGATCAAGTTTTGTATGGCAAAACTATTACTTGTTTCAGGATGAATTCATACCACAGAATTTTGATGAATTCTGCCACAGTATTTTAAGCCTCTCTCATCAGGAGAGAAAACCATTTAGCTACTGAAAACTCATGCTTCCAGGCCGTTCTGTTCCTTCTTCTGTTCTCTGTGATATCACATTCACAAATCATGCATAATCTCCTAAATACTAAGTTTCTTGAATAAGGGAATTTTGTGCATATTTTATCCAATTTCTTTTCAAACTTTTTATGATGCCTAAGACAGTTCAAAGAATTTCAGCTAAACTTATTACTTATATTCACTATATATTGAGTGTATGTGTATAGCACATCAGCGTATAGTCTGCCTAGTCTGACACAGCATACAAATGCTTTATTTATGGGAATTTTATAATGCACAAACTTGTCCAATTATCAGTCATTCCATGGTAGCCTTACTTACATGCTTAAGACTTTAATTCTGGCATATGACGTAGACCCAAAGATCAAATGGTGGTTTAACAACAGACTTGCACAGTATAAGGAGCCACATCCAGTATATAAGATCCACAAGGAAATGATGCGCTTGCCGATGCATTAAGAGAAAAGTACTTGTCGTGCCTTTAAAAATCAGTTGCTATATTAACATCTAAGAAGCCATTTTTTGCCAAATTCATGCCAGTTACAGATCCAAAAATTGCTGCTGACCCAGTTTTCTATGTCTTATCTCTTGGAAGACAGGCTTATAATTGGAGCTCTGTGGGAAAATTGCACTTCTGCTAATATTTGTTACGTGCTAAGCCACAATACAAGGCACTTTCGAAATCACATTATCTTTTTTATTCTGTATTGAGGACAGTGATTGTGCCCATTATTCATACGGAAAAACTGAAAGCCAGAGAACCTATGTAACTGGCGCCAAGTCCTACAGTTACCAAGAAGTAGAGGATTCTGTTTTTAATTTTCTGAATCTAAATCCAGGGTTCTTTATGTTACAACATTCTGCTTCTAGGTGGCTCCTTTATATCAGCATTTTATTCTAATTAGTCTCCTGGGTGAGGTCAATGATAATCATTTTTATTGCTGCAAATAATTGCCATTGCACTGTGTGTGCCAAGCTTTGTACTAAGTGTCCTATTTCAGTTGGTTCTCCCAAGAAACGTAGGAGACAAGTACGCGTATTATCATCTACAACTTTGCAATGAGAAAACTCATTTTAGAGGTGAATTCCTCCAAAGTACAGAGGGATCCAGCCAGAGTTCAAACCCAGCTCTGTGTCTGTCTGCAGCGGGGCTCTTGACCATCACACTCTGAGCAGTAGCATGTATGTGGCAGAGCAGCCACTTGATCAGATGCCTTTGATGCCAGCACTAGAGCAACTAGTTCTGTGCAGATCAAAAATAGACACCCAGGTCCTCTGGTTATTTAACTGAATTCAATCCATTTGGGGATTTATGTTTGGCTTCATTTCACTAACTTCAGTCAAACTGATTTATACAAAGCCCCAATTATGTTTTCACTATGCCTATGACAGAAATTTTGTTAGCAAAACATTTTTATTTTATTTTTTTCATTTCTGCCTCTCAGGGTGAGATGATTAAGAAAAATCAAGGGCTAGTGGCAGCTGTGTCTCAGAGAGAAGATCTTTCCTACCTGGTTATCCAGTTGTTTTGAGAATGGCAGTTGACGCTACTCGGAGAAGAATCTAATATCCCAAAGATTGATAATATTAACGAAAGTTAAATGAAGCAAATGGTATACCACTCTGCAGAGCCTCAGTCAAAACCACACTGTTCAATTTCCCTCTGTTGTTGGGAAGATAATTACCGAGCCTTTTTGTTCACGGGAAGTAAATGAATTGTGAATCCTCAATATATTTAATTATTCAAGACTGAATCTCTGTTATTTTTCTTAAAAACAAAAACAAAACAAAAAAACAGGCAACTTCCCCCCTCCATGGTATTTTCTGAGCAATAATTACTTCCCCCAAATCTCAGCACTATTTTCACTTGCTCTTAATAATATGTCCTAAGTGTGATTTGGACTGATTAGCATGTTTTTATAGGAGCTTTCCCTGAACAAGGATGCTTATTTCGCCAAATGGCTTCTGGTTTATGATTGACTTTGGTTTTGTCTCTAAATGTACGCTGGCCTTAAATAAGTGCAGATTTTTTTTTTTTTTTTTTTTTTTTAAGATTTGTGATATAGATCTAAAAGCATAAATCTATAAGATAGTGAAAGTACTTTGCCCATGAATAGAGCCCATCTATTCTTTGGAAAAGGAATTTTTACAGTATTGGTCATTATTTCCAGAAAGCAAGGAAGTGTTGATGGTTTGGTTTTAAGAGATGGAAATAGTTTAAAATTACCAAAATTTATTTAAAGCACAAAAGCTCTATATTTGAGTACAAAGTGTTTTGTTTTGTTTTTAATTCTAAGGGTCTCCCAAGGTTATATTTTGCTACAATATACAAGTTAATTGTGACATTAGAGGCCATGATTATAAGCCTTTCACACTGTATCACTGTGACAATTAGCTCCCAATAGCTAGACCACTTATTTGTTAGAACATTAAGAGTTGGAGCTGTCTTGACTTGTAACTGAGAACGGATTATTATTAAGGTTAGCTATAAACCCAAAAGACCTACCATAAGATGTTTCATTGGTTGAGGATAACTGTATATTTTAAGATAATACAGTTAGGTCACCTCTGATAGATTCCGAGAGCATTGTAGCGGGTGACTTTCCTCCCAACTTTGTCATACACTAGGTTTTCTTCAGTGAGAAAGAACTTTTAAAATAAGTGTATTGTTCGTGAAGAGAGTCTGACATATAGGCAGCATGATCAAAGCGATCATTTTTCCTTAGGAACATGGAGTGCTTGCCTTTTCCAGGAGAACAAGGTAAGGCAGACGTCCCTGAAAGTATGCAGGCTGTTTCCTAAAGAGCAACAAGGAGAATGAGGAAAAAGCCTCCATTAAAGTTTCAAAGAGACCCATGTTTCAAACAGACTTGTTCAGCGCTTACTCCCTGGGCATGAGTACAGGAGCTCTGTAGAAGTCTCTGCACCTGTGGATGGAAAACCACCACACGCCACGAGGAAGAAGACATTACAAAGATAAACAAGAAATGTACAAAGTCCTTTCTAAAATACTGTCCTGAATACTCCTGATTTGTTGTAGTGAAAGTTTAGGTGAATTTCACCCCCCTCCTTTGTCCCACAGAAGTAAGTCATTTCCTTTCTTTTTTTTAAGTAGTTATTTTGATTTATTTAGATATTTTTAACTCACTAGATTTAGGTCAAGAAGATTTCTTTTAGATTTGCTCTAAATCTGTGTTCAAAGATTATATAAGGTTATGGTAAGGGTATGCATTCTATACTCAGATTCCCTTTTTTTAGTACCAGGCTCAGCAGTTTATTAGCTGTGCCATCTCAAGCAAGTTGCTTCAACATTCTGTGCCTCAGTTTCCTCAAATGAAAAATCAACACCAAACTGATATTTGAAATTAAACGGAGAGAGCATTTAGAATAATAGCAGACACACAATCAGTGCATTATATATGCTAGCTACTATTATATTTTTTTTACCCAAAAAAATAGTTTTGGTTACTTATGAAACTTTTTTGTGGCTTATTAGCATAAAACTTTTACTGTTTCTGATGATTAAATTTGTTATTTCCTTCACCTTTTTGATATTTTGTAAGAATTTATATTTTTAAAAATAGCTCTCAAGTCCATTATAGACTAAATATCTTTTTAAAAATCATACACACTTGTCATTAAAAAAGATTAGTGAAATACCCAAATCGAAGCACCCAGAAACTCCAGCAATGATACTCAAATTCCAAGAAAATATCTTGAGGGTCATGATAAAAAATGTTCACCTGCAAGTGTGGAAATCTTACTCACACCTTATCTCCGTGGAAAATCCAAGTCAAGTTCTGACTTGCTGGGGCTGCAGAGAGAAAGAGTAAAAAAATTTTCTGGTACTACATGGGTTTATTTTAAATCTAAATTCTTACAGCGTTAAGTAAAGGCTAAGACTGGTGATTGGTTAGAAAATTAGTGTAGTCTTGCTGTGACATTGTTCTGCCAGATAAATTTGTGGACCTAATTAACAAAAATACAAATGGCTTTAGAAAGAATGTAGACCAGAATTTAGCAAAACGTAACAAGACATTCTTAGTTCAACTAGAGGAAAGTTCCATTCAGAAAGGCTCTTGCCTATTTGAAGCAATTCACATTTAGTGGCATTTGGAAACAGTTTTAATTAGATTAGATGAGATGAGTGGTGGTGTTGTGTGTGTGTTTACCCATGGAAAAAAAAAAAAATGTTATACCTGTCATTTTATTTAGGATTTTAGTTTCATCAAAGTTGACCTGGGCTGGAAACCCACTTACGTGCTTTTCAGTCCTTTCTCTTATGATGCTTTTCTCTTCTCTTGAAAAGGGATCCTAAGTGGAAAGAAGTAACCTCATTAAATTTCATACAAATTAAATGTTGCAGAATGCAAAGTTATAATGTGTGAGTTAGCATACTGAGGCTATTTTCAAGATGTTAGAAAATTGCCTTTTAGAAATCGTTTACCCCTTGAGAGCCTTATGAAAAACAGGCCTGTGATATACCTTGAAATATTTGTTGATTTAATTGCAGAAATCTGGCTGGTCTAAAAATTGGATTTCCTCCTTCAAGCGTTGATCGTCAAAGGCCACTGCAGAGTACAGGATGAGAATTCACTTTTCCTCCTGGAGGTCTTTTTTGGAATGTGGTCCCTGTCGCATTCCAATCACAGATTTCAGTAACTCCTCATAGTAGTTTCAGGAAGCTTTACACACAGCCACCTTATTTTCAGGAAACTGGACCTTTCATTATTTGTTCGAGAAATATTAAATAGAAGAAGTTATCATTGGTTAGGTGCTTTTCTTCAATCTTTTGAGAGGACGTTAGGAAAACATTTAATTTGTCATGTCATACTACCTGCTCGAGTGTGGACTCGAGACTTATTCCATTCTGGCCCCTGTCCTTGTGCATAATTTAAGCATATTTCATTTCTCATTATACATTGAGTCCTATATAATAGAGATTCGTGTGGGAGGAGGATGATATCTTGAAGATTAAATGAGATGCTATATATGAGGCATCACTAAGTATACAATCAGTATTGGTTAATAAAAAAGTATATCTATTTAGTTGATTGCCGTTAAATATTTTTGTGTAGTAACAATACCCTTTCAGCAACACCAGCTGGTATCACCACACAGTTCTCTGCAGAGTATACAGCTGCCCCGCACCTTGTCCAAAGGCCTTCCTTGCCGGAGACATCAACAGGACTTTGGTAGAAACACTCCCTCGCTGTGTAACAGGGAGCCCAAGGATGGCATTGACAAGAGAATCATCTCTATTTCAAGTTAAAATCCAAATGAACTTGTTTATTATTATTATCATTATTATTATTAATATTATTATTATTGATTTCAGGTATACAAAACAATGTAATAGTTAAGACTTTTACATCCCACACAAAGTGCACTTTTTTTTTAATTGGAGGTAAAAGAAATGTGAATTGTCTTCCTGTGGCCTGGAAGAGACCACCAAAGACCGAGGCATAGCCGTGTAGCAGAAATTTACCTGGAAAAGCCATGGCTGGTCCCAGGTCCACTCTGAGTCATGCAGACCAATGTCCAGTATACATTCTAATGAGAAAGTCTTTTTGTGTGTCCAACTTAAGAATCTCATGATAACTTAGTTTATTTCTGCTTTCCTGATACTTGAAATCCTTTTCAAAATCAACATCCACTCAGTTTAGTGGTGTCCCATGTTCTCCAAGCTCCTCGCTGGAAAGTGGAAAATCCCACTTAAACTATCAAGAATAAATTGATATTTTTTCCCAACCTCCTCTGTGTCAAACTGAGACTTTAAGTAATACGACCACCAAGAAGTGGGTTAAAAAAGTAATACTCTTTGGACCTAGACAACGTCTAACTATACTTCCAGAAGTGCTTCTCTAACTAGGATGAGTGGAATGATGTGAAAAGTACCCTAAGACCTTCCCTTTCCGTCGAGTGGGCTCTGGACTCGGCTAGCAGGCCTATAGAATCGCCACTGGTCTCCGGTGGGGCTGAGAAAGTTACCCATCCTCCCTGGTCACAATCCTTCCCTGACTTTTGGATCGGGAAGTAATAAAGGTTAAGCATCACCCAAATGGCCTCTTCTATGGCTTTCCCCAACTTTCCCACCCTCAGGAGGCATAGCCAGTTTTCTGCAACGTGTTGTCATCTGTTATTCTTTTATTTATTCATGTATGCATTCTCTCAATGAGGCTCGTGTGCCTTCTGCGTGCCTAAGTGCTGGCTGCAGGGGCCATAGGCATTGGCCCAGAGCCCCAGGAGTCCATCGCTGCAGAGAAGCACTGTTTTTTGACAAGGGCTACTAAGCGGTTATTCATGTGTGCTAGTTTGGTGGCTGGCTGATCAAGTTCCAGCAAATAATATGAAGGAGAAAGTCTCCAGCTATCACTCTGTGGAGCAGGGCTGGGAAATAGTGTTTCTGTGCCTCTGTAGGTGAGCACATTTGTAGTGCATGCTGAGACCCGGCACTGGCTGGCGCTTAAGAATTTCTAGATCAAAGAGGAACCCCAGAAGAGATCTGTGAACAATAGAAAGTCACCAGGCAAAACCTTCAATCCCAGCTTTTCATTTTTATCAGTCATTGCATTTTCCTACATTTGCAGCACCATTTTTTTTTCTTTAAAGAAATATTTCTAAAGCCACAAAGCTTAGAAATATTAAAGAAATGAACCAGAAACTTAGGAAGTTGGTTTGCTCACAGGAAAATTGTGGAGTTTTCTGTTTGTTCGTTTGTTTGTTTGTTTGTTAATTTGGAATTAATATTAATGTAAAGGCAGTTCCACAAGTACAATGGAAAGCTTATTTATTTGTTTTTATAAATAGGTGCTTTTTTCAAAATAGCTTAAGAAATGGGGACCTCACTCTTTGATGACTAGCAGGAGGCTTGTGACTTTTTTTCATAACTTAGGCCTGAGAAAAATGCAATACTACAATACGCCGCTGATACAACAGTCTGATAGATTTATAAAATGTTTAGTGAATGTATTCTGCATAGACCAGCAGGAACGCCTGCTTCTATTATTCCATCACTGATAAAACGGTAAATAGCTTATGTCAGTCATGCAGCTTGCATAAAGCCACTGGAGTTTACTTGTGGGGAGGGTCATTTGTATGGAGTTACATGGCGTTTGTGTTACAGCTCTTCATTAAGTGACTGCATAGAATTATAGGGTCATCAATGAACAGTGACACCGTTTTAATCTTTGTTCATTTTATCTTTTCTACCCACTCCCTCCTTCTCTTGATTGCACTTCCTCCAGTACAAACTAGAAGATGTTCCTTCAGTGATTAACTATTATTGTGGTCCATGGGTAATAGTGGGCATCCAGGTGGTCAATCTGATGCCATTTCTTTTTTTCCTTCTGTTTTAAAGCAGATCAGTTTGATTTCTTTTCTGATCAATGGGAACTATAATTTAAACTCTGACAGTCTATATCCTCCCACTAACCAATTTAATTAAGCAGTAACCACCAATATGTAAGAAGAAAAAGTGCAACAATATTCAAATGTCATAAAGATAGTGCTATAAAATAGCAGTGATCGTAATGCCCAATGTCCGTCCCTTCACTGACCTGGGAAGTAGGGGCAGGGAACCAAGGAAAATGGAAAGACACTTTTTTCCCCCCTAACTGAAAACACTCTCCTGTTCTAACTTAAAGGACTGACAGTTCCTGCTGCCAAGTCAAAGTAACACCTGCTGTTTCATCTCTCCTTGGACTGAAGGATTGAACCCAGGTCCTTCACAGATGTGTGAAGTACTTGCTGCTACACCAGGCGGGGCAGGCATTCTTCATTTCTTAAGAGACTAAAAAGGAGAAATATTTTAATGTTGAGGCATTGCTCTTTTACTCTCCTGGATTATGCAACACAGGGTACTGACTAAACTAGGATTTTGCTGAAGTACTGTATAGCACATCTCGGCAGAAATTACCCTTGTGAAGGGGGCATTCTTTAGTAATACTGCTTTTTTCCCCTTTTTCCTTCTCTTTAGCTCTTACAGCTCACATCTGTTTTGTTTTAGATCAGTATCTCAAATATTATTTATGCATTTTAACTAATAATATCAGTTTATAATAAATATTTTCACGTTCACTGAGATGCATGTCTTTTTAAATCCATGACTGGATTTTCACATCTTTGACTATCAGATTCTTGAATATTAATTAGAGGCCACCTAACCTAGGTATCTACATTTAACAATGCCCGAAAAGTTGATATAATAGGGACTTTGTGAAAATGACATAGGAGTATATGAAAAACCCTCTGGAATAAGAATTGTATATAGTTTACTTGGTTTCACTGGATAAAATCAGTCATAGAACAAATTCAGGGGGTTCTGGTACCTACTTCCTCCCTCCCTGGAAGACAGGTCATTTGAATAAGGGAATTTTCCTGTTCTGGCCCAGTCTTTGTCTGTTTGTCCCATGTTGTACCTGTTCTCCCCTGTCTGTATTGTAATGCCTGCTTCTATCTTTGGGGCCTGTTCACTAAACTCAAAGAATCCTTAGTCTTTGCTTTTGCATCTGTGCAAGTCCTTGGTCTTGCTCAGCTGATTTCCACAGAAGGCTTTGCTTCCGGTATGCTCTGCACAGTGTTGGCTGCCTGCTTTCCTCTTGGGTGGGAATGGCTGAGAATGGCTGCATGTTGCTGCAGCTCTCTGTCTCAAGCACCTGGGTGATCTGGGCCTGTGATCTTTGTCAGCTGCATCCTTTCTGAACTGTCAGCATTTGGCATCATTGGGACATGGGGGAGGTGTTTTGAAGCCCTTTAGGCAGGAAGAGGCCATTTCTGAACAAAATAAAAGCTGAAATTGGATCTCCCGTGGGCAGAGCCGCAATGCTACTTATGAGGGAGATTTTCCTTCTTATTCTCACCTCAGAAGTAATTCGTAAGTGGGTAATTCTGAAGTGGTTAATGCTCCTCTGCAATGACTAATAAATAATTAATAAACATAAATCAATGAACCTGAATGAAACCATGAAGCTGACTACTTCTTTGCACACCAGTGGGGTTTGACCAGATCAGGTCTTCACTGTAGAAGGCTCCCACGAGACACCTCCGAACCTCTTTTACTATCTCCAACTCTTAGACAAGCCTGAATTGTTCACGTTATTTTACAGTTATGTTGCTGTCTTAGGAAAAACTTTTAAAGAGCTGCTCGCAAATCCCGTCTTTAAAAATCTTATAGCATCTATGGGAGCCTGTTTCAGATTCATCACAGATTCCTTTTTCCATAACATCAGGTAATTTGAATTAAAGTATTGTAAAACCATTTGCCATCACCATCCCAGAACTCTGTTTAGCAGTCATCTCTTTGATGGATAACATTTAACTCAGTCTGTTACTGAGAATGTCTTGTACTAGGATTACTTCATCAGAGAGCTGTGTGACGGTCCCTTCACAGAAGTGTTACTCATTCATCAACAATTAGAGAGTAAAAAAAACAGTGCATCCGTTTGAATCTGTCCAGACACCTCCTTCATTATTATTACTATTATTTTGTATTAGCTCTTGACTAAAAAATAAATAAAAATAAGAGATCTAATACTCTATATCACAATAAACTCTTTACCCAGGTAACGTAAGAGACAAAGAAGAAGAATGTCTTTCAAAGTCAACTGTCTGAAATGAAAATATATAAAGTACGTGTCTTCAGTGTCTTGATAAAAATATACGTTCAGAATTAAGCCTCTCTCCTACTATTGCAGAATCGATTGCTTATCTGTTTATGGTCAACCTGACACTGATAATCTGTCTTAGAATATTAAGCCAGGCCCTGCCTGAAACAAAATGGTCAACAAAGTGTGTGGGAAGAGAGTGAAGTGTAAAAGGGAGGGAGAGAAAGTGAGAGTAAAGAAAGAATTGGAAAGAAGATAGATTTCAAGAGCAAAACAAGATTTTTTTTTCTGCTTTGCTAGCAACCCTTGAAAGAGGAATCTATTGGTCATGGACAGTCCTGACCTCAGGGTCTGTGACTCCAGTAGAAGCTGCCATGTGCTTTTCATACACTGCATGGTCATCTGGCAGAAGAAAGCCAAGAAGAAAGAGAAATGGATAAATCCTGGGAAAGCTGGTTTCCTTCAGCCCTTCATTCATGCCTTTTCCTTTTTCTAACAGTGTAAGTTAACATGTGATTTTCATTGAGTCAGATCTAGTGAGTAGCTAGATCTTACTCAAAACTGCATTTAAAAATACAAAATCAACATCACAGCATAAAGCTCACAAAAATACTTTTCTCAAAGTTTTTCTTATATGCTCGTATATAGAATGGGGAGAACACAGAGGCCTGGTACACTGATTTTAACCAAACTACTCCATTTCTCTAACCCAGAATCACAATTTATGAATACCTTCAGAGAGTGTGTTTGGAGGGGCAGGCCCTTCTAATGACTTGATAGCTTAAAAATAAACCATTGAAACTACTAATTTGCCTATAAACATGCAATCCCACTGGAATTGCACTACACAGTACAGTTCAAAGGGCCTAATAATTGCCCTGTTCGTTTACATGGAACTGTTTCAACCCCTGCTGAGACCCAGAAGATTAAGAATGTAAAGGAAAGGAAAGCTTCATTCCCTGTAAACTTGGCTCAAGACCTGCAAATTATCTATGGTCACTAATTGAACTCTTTATTTCCCCCTCACTGAAGCTCTTCAGTGGATAATGCGTTTACATGGTTTTCTGTTCTCCCCTCCCCTGGATGGTCTGTGTTCCAGTCTAGAAGCAGTGTCATCCTTTGTAACTCCCCACATAGCTTAGAAGATCATGGCACAGACTCAGTGAATATTCTTTTTGACTGTAGGATCTCTCACAAAATCATCTTTTCCATTTCAACTAGACCTTGGTACTTTCTGATCTCTAGGGTCATTGGTAATACTTATTACCAAAGCTCCTGAGAGAAAAAGTGTGAAGTCACTTCTTCTGAACTGGTATGTCCAAAACTAATCCTTTGATCTAAATTGGACCAGCTCATTTTTGGCACCTGTAGGTCAGTTCTTTTTTTCAATTTTTAGTGTTGTGCTGAATCATATGATTTATCATTTTTACATCAAAACATCCAAGTATCACCAGTGGCTTATGGTTTAATATAATTGAAACAGAGACTGGCATATTCCCAGTCTAAATGTCATGCTTTTGTATAAGTACAGACTAATAAATTACTATTTGCTCCCTTCTTAAAATTTTCAGTGTCTTCATTTTACTCTGCTTTCCTTCATCTTTACCTTTATTATTCCTGTCTTCCAAGTTCAATTTGGAATGAATATGAGCACCTAGCAGATGTCCCTAGGGGCTGTGGTCTTTCCCTGCCCATCAAACATAAGGGATAAGTTGGTCTACTCCCCGATGAACATTTTACTGCCTTTTTTTTTATTTTTTTGGCCAGGATATACTAAAAAACCATGGATGCTATTTGTAGGATGCTTCTCAGCCCATAGTGAGGTGGTGGCGAAAATAAAAAAAGGAAAACAAAAGTAAAACCTGAACACCAAAAACATCTTGACTTAGCAAAATAAATGAATTTTAAAACATTGCTTTCTCGAGTAAGATTGAATATGTAAACAGACAGAGAAAATAAGAAAATACAGTATGGAAATTACTGGACATACTATTTGTATCATTGTGAATTAATCTCTATAGAAGCACAATTCTTAATACAGTTTCAAAAATACTAATTGAAAGATGTTGTAAATACACATGACTCCTTTCAGTAAAGGAACTATAGACATGAGTATTCTTTCCCAAATTTTACCCCTGATTTATCAGTACTAGATTGTCCTCATTTATAAAATCTAATTATGAAAATTTGACTGGTTACCAAGAGTTCTATCTCCAAGTCTTCAAGGCCATTCATTTAATTTTCCCTGCAAGAGTTGGGTTCTTTACAATCAGTTTGCCCTTGGTTAAGGCAAGGAAAAACATCCCCAGGTTGAATATTTCATTACTGGCCAAATGGTTACAGATTGTCCCTGATTCAACCTTGCCCTAAACCGTGTTTGCACTCCTGCCACACACAAGGAACAGGGAGTAAATAACTCTTCCCTTTTTTATCTGTTCTTTCTGGGAAACAGCCAAACATCCTTTCATAATCAAATGCCTGTATACCCAGAGGGCATTGGCCACCATCCAAACATTTATTGGTCATTGAACACCTTGCATGAGGTAATTTTCAATTATATTATTAAACCGGAACAGGGATCTGGTCATGTTTCCTTTGATTATAAATGTAACTCGTGTTCTTATTCCTGTTAATAGCAGTGCTCGTGGGGTGCCAGCAGTTTTCTGGGCACTGTCCCATAGGAAATGCTGTCCTGTGTCCTTTGTGAAGGAAGATACCAGGAACAAAGAAGTGGGGGGCTGGACCATTTGGTCTCTGTTTATTTCAGAGGAGGGGGTCTGGGATGGGAAATTGCATGTGACCAAATGTGGTGTTGTTCTGGCATGACAAAAGTTTTTCAGATTTTTATGATGAAGTTCTTGGAAGGAAGGTAGAGAATGTGGAATGTCTTGAGGGAAACGACTATTTTGTTGATGTACAGTTTTATCTTTGGACACAAATGCTTTTGCAGGGGCAAAACAATCCCACAGAGATACTAAGAATATAAAGCTTCTTCCCCCAGGGTGCCTGAGTTCTCCCCACTGATACAGTCCTTTACATATGTCCTGCTTTTGAATTAAATACTTCAATTACTTTATTTGCCAACTAATTTGAAGAATAGGGTCCATACTGCAGGCTACAGATGATTGTTTAAACAATTTTAAGAAAAAGAATTTGTAGAAACTCGTAAGTTTGTGGTGAGGGAAGTTGAGGGGCCCCGTTTAGTGATTCTGAGATGGTACAGAAGGATAATAGCTGATAAAAGGAGCAACAGTGTAAATAGAAATTTATCACTGAAGAATAATTGCTTTCTCACTCTAGTGAGAAAACAAACAACTACAAAAAAGCATCTGATCCTATGTGAAATATAACTGATTATTATATATGTTCAGTACATGATTTAGGTTAAAGAGATTTGAGGTTTGTTTCATCTTAATTTGTAATTTTAGTTGTCATTGTTACATTTTCATCATTTTAAAAGATAAATCACTTCTCTCTAATTTCATTTTTTTTTTAGTAAAGCATTAGCTTAATAGGAAAAAAAAATGGTACATAATTAAAAATTTCCCTGACCTATGTCTTTTGTAATGTGGGACAGCAGGGTTTATTCAGATCAGCAGCTTAATTTGAAAGTGAAAAGTGCAGAAAGTTCAGTGAGATTCATTCATAAATTATGATTTCAGCAGATTCTGTCCCTGGGCCTTTATACTTTACCCCGGTTGAATGCTACGGTAAGGAATATGAATGTGCACTTCCGGAGCCCACGACAGTGGAATTGCCTCACTCTGTAACCTAAGTGAATTTTACCAAAATGCCCAGCCCAGCAAGCAACTAGGGGAAATCACTCCTAAAACAGTGAACACATGAAATATTTGGCAAGGAGGTGATGTACCAAATGCAAGACTGCAGCATGTGCCGAATAACCTGGGTACTTGACTGCCCTCTCTGGAGCTCTAATGTTGGCAGTCCCGAGTTGAGTTGCTCTTCTTGTTTTTTTCAAAATTCCTGCATAAATAAATCAATTTATAAATATTTATAAACTTATTTCATTAATCCCTTTCTGGTCAGGTATTACGAAGCTGCATAAGTCCAAGAAATTAAAAATAATAAATAAAAGAAAGTGTTGAAGGAATCTTCTTGAGGTGCTAAAATTTACCAAATGTGACCAAGCGCATGCAGCTTTTCTACTCATAGTTAAATTACAGTGACAGTTAGTTTCCAGAGGCTTAAATTGAGTGCAATACATTTAGCTTATTTAAACTTTTGATGATTCTCTTCGATTTTGACATTGTTTATCCATCCTTTCCATATGGGTCACAGAATTTCAGGCTCTTTTTCATTGCACCCTAATGATTGCTAGCCACTCCTAAATTGTTTCCTGTCTTCCTGCCTTCAAGTACTGGTTGATATAATCCATCCGATACGTAGTCCTTGGATTCCTAACTGGAATATGCTCATTATTTTTGTCAATCTCCAATTTAGGTAACAGAAAATTTGTTACTCCCATTGCAGTCCAGCGTTCTTTTGCAGATATTCAAGATTCCTTTTCCAAAGGTCACCCAAAGATAAGTCCAAACCTACCTTGTGGCCCAGGAACAAAAAATGCCAAGTCTGCTCAATGTCCCTGGGTTGCTTGTGGATTTCAGTGACGCACCTTCTGAGCCTAACCTTAGAATCAGTCCTTTTCAGTCTTCCAGGTTACCGCTTGCTGTTAGCTGGAGCTCATACTTTGACTGAAACCAAGCTTCAATCCAGCTTCTAGCCCAGTGTTTCTCAACCAGGGGTGATTTTGCTGTCCAGGAGACACTTGGCAAAGTCTGCAGGTATTTTCATTGGTCACAACTGGAAAGTTGGTACTGGCGTGGATTGGGTAGAGGCCAGGGCTGCCACTGCACATTTGCAAAACATAGAGCAGCTCTCAAAATGAATTTTCTGGCTCAAAATGCCAAAGATACCAAGGTGGAGAAACTCTTATGCCCTGTTGATCACTCGGATTTGTGTAAACCTCAGACCAGCTCTTTTAATATGACTACCTGCCCCTTGAATATGCATTGCTTTTCTCCTGCCTTTTTGCCTTTGCTCCTGCTGTTTTCTGTTTAAAATGTCTTCCCAACTATCTACAAGTGCTTATTTAGTTTCAACCTCTGGAAATTCTGCCCATTCTTTCCAGCTCAGCCAGATGTCATCCGCTATTATGAAACGTAAAAATAAAAAACCTTCCCTCATCATTCCATTTAACAGTGATGTACTGTCTTCTGAATTCCTGCAGTGTTTAGTCTTTACTTGTAGTCTGATACCTTTATGGCAAGTTACCTTGTAGGGTGGTTATATCTGTGTCTTATTTCCCATTTTAGATATTTCTAGATATTTAGATACTCTACAGCTCAATGTATAATGTAAAGCCAAACAACATGGCACTCTGAGACTTGGACTCTCTTCTGTAGAGTTTTGCATATTTTTAATCGTAGCAGAATCACAATGTAGAATTTATCTTTTTATCCACCCAACAGTATATGCTTTTTCCATATAGTTAAAAAGTCCCCAAAATTATTTTTAATAGCTGTGTAGTTATATGCAATCAAGTTGATATGCTCTAATTTACTTAACTAGTTACTTACTTTAAAGGTAATTGGATTTTGGGTTTTGACAAAATAAATAATACCAAATTGAATATCTTTGGTATATAGCTTTTTTTGGCCTTTCATCTGCAATATTCTCTTTGAACCAATTCCAAGGAATGGTCCAAATGGTGTGGCATGTTTTACTGCTAGTGATATGTATTGCCAAAATTATTCCAAAGTGATTTACCAGTTTAAATTGCCAGTGACCATATTTTAGGAAACTATGTATTTGAAAGAGTCAGAAGACATCTGATTCAAGTGATATCTGATTGTCACTAATTATATGGTCTTAGGCAAACCACTTAACCTGTTTGATCCTATATTCTGACCTGTGGAATGGGATAATAAACCTAAATCTTAAGGCCATGAACATTAAATCATATAATATCTTTGGAAATAAGTTGTAAACCATAAAATTACCAATGCTTATTCAATAAATATTTATTCAAAAACTTTTATATGTTAGGTTCTGTGCCAAGAAGTAGGGAAACAGAAATCAACAGTCTTGGCTTCAAGGAGTTCTCAGTCTAGTGCTATATAATTATCAAAGTTTATTATTTTAGATACAAAATTGAGAAGAAATTACTTTTATAAAATATAAGGGATTGGAAATAAATGTAGTCCATGTCACAGGAAATATAAGTGTGAAAAGCCCACCAATTTAATAAGGTCATTCGTAGATTTCTGTTGATACCACTGGTCAGTTTATCTCTCTAGCCTAAATCAGAACAGCACTTCCTTGCTGGAATATATTTTTAGTTGCACCCCCACCCCCACCCCACCCCGTATATGTAATGACAGCACTTTCCTTACTGCTATACTCTGTATAGAATTTTTGTTCCTCATTGTTTTGCCCTGGGGAAATTCAAAGTGTTTTTTTAAAAAGTTCCATTTGCTACTGATGTCATTTATCCTTTTCTGAGCCACAGGTCTCTAGAAGCTGCATGAGGCCATGGCCCCACTTGTGGCTGGTTTGTGCCTATCCCATCAAGACTGCTGTACTTCAGAGTAACTGGGAGTATTCAGGAACTCCAGCAGCCTTAGATCTATCTTTTGGAAATAGATATTGATTTTGCTGCCTTTGAATGTAAAGGCCTAGAGTGAGCCCTTTAGCTCCTCATCTCTGAGCTTGCTGGGCATCAGAAGCAGAGGATATGGACGTAACTGCAGTAAAATGCCTCAGAACTGGCCGTGTAAGGCTTGATAGTGTGAGCAGACACTGCAGCAGGAGTTCTGGTCTAAGGACTAGAAGCCACAAAAACAGATGGTCCATGGGCAGGAGCAGCTAACGTGGATGGAGATACAAAAAAAAATGTTACCACTCTGTGCCTCTAAAAAGACTTCCGACTGTTAGAATGCCAAGTATCCTTTCTGGCTGGTCTAAATTCTTGATGGACCTAATCAGATCTAGGACCTTAAGGATTTTAGAAAAAATTTCTTTTTTTCTGGATTGAGCTCCGGAGTTAAAGTCGTTGTGTTCCAGCCTCTTCCCCATTATTGCTGTTAAAATACGCCTGTAATTCTTGACTCATTCTTTTCATATTGGGTCATAAATGAAAATCAGCCTTCCTCTTTTGATGGGATTTTCTCTTTCCTTCATCTTTATTTTTCTCAGAATCAAGTGAAATAGATTATGTCCTTACTTAGAATAAACCCATGCTAGGTAGATTTTGCAATATTCCAAGACATTTTATTTGTGCAAATGAAAAGAGACAGAGTAAGCTTACAGATTTCAGGTGGAGCGTAGAGAGGTTAGGTTAGAGTACCTCCCACAATTCTTTTCATTCCAGTAACAAACGTGTGTTTTTTCTTCCTTATTCTGAGGTAACAAAACATCAGAGCAAACAAAAGGTAAGTTGGTGGAGAGAAGTAGAAATATTTGTTCATCTCTCATTTTTCTCCTTTTCTTATTTTAGTATTTCCAACATAAAATTAAGTCATAGGAAATCCCTGTGAGATATAAGGAAGGGTACCAACCTTATTTTATAAACCCCGATCATCAATTAGTAGATTCCTTCGATAATGTCCTGAGTGGTTCAATGACAGAGAGGTAAAATTCAACCTCTAATTGAAAATTTTCTTAAATTTCTATACCAAGCATTTCTGCTTCAACACTCCCCTCTTTTGCCCATTACTGACAGTTTTTACTACAAATCTAAGAAACAACTAAGGCTTTCATCTATAATCCTTTCCAAACCTGTAATCTATTATAGAGCCTTTCTTTACATTTCTTTTTGAGAATTTAATTATTGATTTCTGATGTGTTGGCTCGAAACGAATGCTCTACTAGAACTGCTGCGCTCTCAGATAAGAATACTCAGAATAGAGGGAGGACAATTTGAGGGCAGTGGGGATAGATCTCCTCTTGGTGGCAGGCAGAATGATTTGAGTCTGACAATGTCTCCTCAAGAATTACCAATCTACAGAAACCAACAAACTTTAAAGCAATAAAAGTAGTGCAAAATTGCTTTCAGGGTATAACATTTGTGGATTTCTATGGTAAAATAGATAAGAAATTTGAATGGTGGAATACCCTTTCCCCTCTCTACCCTCCAATTCCTAAAATATGCCAAAAGAAAATCTCCTATTACTTGTGAAGTATCCAGTGCCTGAGTTTGTCCTGAGGTATGTCAAACACCCAAATTTCATCAACAAATCTACTTTGCATCCAAGGCGCATATGAATATACTAATGTCTGCACATATGTTGCTTGTGCTGCAGTGGGCAGCCTCCACGCAGAGTCTGAGAGTTGTATTTAAAGGATTCCAACTCCCCCCGACCCCCATTTAATCCCCTAGAGAGAATTTATCTGTACTTTTTATCAATAAATGGAAGCTTTCTCATTCTTGCTCTGTTAACCTTATTGAGGAGATTCAATCCTTATCAGGTAGATTCTTCACATTATTCCACAGATACAGTTTTGTGGGGTCTCAGCTTGCCCTCATTGAAAAATCCACGAAGTCTGCAGAGCAACATGAACCCACACAGGCAACGAACCACAAGAAGAATGGGAAAGAAAACACTCTAAGAAGTTGTTTCTACTTAGCATTTAATAAAAGCCAAGCCTTTCCCTCCCCTCCCACCGGTATACCTGGATTGGACATTTTCTAGCCTTCAGCTTAATGTAACCACATTCTTGCCTCTTTGAGCAAGCCTTTTATTTATTTATTTTTGTCCTCTCAAATCGTCTTTCTGTCCAAATCTTATACTTCCTTCAAAGTTTACTTCAAAGCGCATTTTGCCTGAGAGGAGATTTTTCTTATACTGTTCATCCTACATTATATTAAACACTAGCTTCAATCTTCTCTCAATAGTATTCTCTATGTAAATCACACGCATAAGTACCATAGTATAGTCGACGCATAGACTACGTCTCTTATAGCATTTCATGGAGTAATCTGTGTGTAAAATGCTTCTGGTCCTCACTGTGGTTTCTCCATAACACAGCTCTTCCATATTTTCCATCCAAAATAATCGTGGTTCTACATGTAAAAATCTCTCAGCCCTCCAATTCTGTGTTTCGTATCGAGGACATTCATTTCTCGCCTTCTTGAGAGTATATGTCCTTGATATCCTATAAGATTATGCTCCACACTTACCTTTTCTAGAAAGTTTTCTTTGATTAATCCTATCTCTTTCAAAAAAATTGAATTTGGTTTCCACTTATTGCTGCTATCTGTAATATAAGGCTTGCGTGGATGAATTGCTCTTTTGGATTTTACAATGTCCAAGTTTCTTTCAATTCTCAAATCCCATAAAGCTCCCAGGATGTCTTTGTTCCTAGCTGTATGGGAACACCTCTGCAGCAAACCTTTCTCTTCTTTTAGTATTTTTAAATTAGTCTCTGCACACGTCAAGCATACAATAAGTGCTGATGAACCAACTCCATCTTCACACGTAGGAAGCTACGGAAGGTAACTTAAGCTTCAACATGCACGATTTAGGTTGAACATAAGGGATAAATTCTGTGATAATAAAATTGATTGAAGGTGAGAACAAGGTATTGAAGAACAACAAGGACTGTATTCCCCGGAGATCTCTAAAACGGCAAAAATAATAATTTATCTTGGATGGAGTCAGGGCACTAGACTAGAAGATGTACTGAGATTTTTATCTGGCGCTAGGATTTTATTAAAATCCTCATTGATAGCACCTCTTTCATAACATGTTTCTGGTAAGAGATTTCTGGTTTTATTTTTTGTGTTAAAAACTACTAAATAAAAATAACTTAGGAAAGCCTAAATTATATTTAGAATTAAAGATAAACCTGAGTAATGAAAACGTGGGGGAACTACATGTTTCTATAATATATTTGTTCAGCACTATTGAATACATTTTGTTTTGTTGCTTGCTTTCTTCAAAAACCCAAGGGAAAAAATATTTTCAAAAACTTTCTATCTGGCAAATGATAATATATTTTTATTAGAGAGAGATATCATTTTTACTCCATCACAACAATTAACTTTCTCATTTTTTAGAAATGAGAGACTGAAACATAAGTCCAATGGTTTCTTTCTAGAACTTAACACTTTCTAGTTGCTGATGTTAGTATTTATGCCTATTTGCATGTTTCTTCTGAGCTTTAATTTTTTTTTCCCTTCTAATTCATTTATTTCTGATTGTTTTAATATGGTTTCCAATTACAGCAATGAGGTTTCTGGGGGAGAAAGAAATTTTTAACAGCCAATGAGATGAGACTCTATTTTTCTGAATAGCTTTTATTTTTATATGATTCTTATTAGGGAAATGGTGCTAAAAGTTGGTAGTTCATACTTTCAGGCAAGTGTATGCAAGATGATGTACTTGAGAATCCTATTTAGGTTAATTGATATAGATTTTATAAATAAAAGCTTAGAGTGTAATCTGTTTCAGCTTATCTCAGACTATGGAACATTGCCACTGATAGCTAGAAATATTAAATGCATGTTCCTGGAAAATCCTCAAAAATCACTTACTTATGAAATAATAGTTTTAAATCAATAGCTATTAAAACCTCTGTTGTGATAGCAATTGTCACCTTCTTGGTAATGACATAGTATGGGCTAAATCATGTCCTTTAAAATATAACTGCAATGTAATAACAGCCCAATCCGACATGGACACTTACGTGTTCCCTTAGGATTCGAAGTTGATATTACATGGCACAGGGTGTGCTTGTAGTGAATCTGACAATCCAGCTTTTTGTGATTACTTTCTAAGTGTGGAAAAGGGTTAGCAGGACCACAATAAAACAACCCTACTGAGACATTTGATAGGAGATGTATTTGGGTTCATATTGAATCTTTCCAATTATTCAGAGGAAGAAGTATACCCAGTCTTTTGTTTTGAACTGTGTCACTATATTAGACATTACCTCTACCCTCTGAAACCCCATCAGGTCACTAAAGTGTCGTTCTCTAAAATATCATCTGCTTTTGTGAGGATACCTTTTACAAGTTATAAAGCAACCTGGCTAGAATAAGTGCCCTTCTGAAAAAAAAAATAATAATAATAATAAGGAGATTTGACTGAAGTAAAGAGGAGCAGGGAAAGAACAAAGCAGTAATAAATAACTATTATTATTGTATGTAGTAACATGGTTTTAAGAAAAATCAGAACTATTTTAAAACTTTTATTGACAGAAGACTACTATGTGTGTTTTCCACAGCATATTTCCTTCAGTTCTCCTGGAAATACACACAAACACACACATGCATGCATGCATGCATGCTTTGTATTTTTAATTTTTATTAAATTTGTTGGGATGACATTGTTACATAGGTTTCAAGTGTACATTTCTATAATATATCATCTATATATTGCATTGTGTGTTCACCACCCAGAGTCAGTTCTCCTTCCATCACCATATATATGACCTCCTTTACCCTCTTTATCACATGCATGCTTTAAAAATGCTAAACTTTTGTAAAGGACATAGATTATTAAATATCAAAAGATTAACCAACCAGAGCAGTGTATGATGTATTTTCAGAAATCCATGTCTAATTACACACAAAAATTAGTTCAAGAGGAATCAAGGAAGCTGTTATTTACCTAAAACTTTGCAGTTTATGTTCTCCATGAGCGTTTCTCCAACTACTGCCCCACCTAATCTTATTGCTGGAGCCCTAGGTAACTTATAAAGTAATTGATGTGTGTTCCCCTTTTGCCTTGAATCTCCTAAGGAAAGGGCTGATAAGCAGGGAGTAGTTTATAAGCAAACAAGAGGAAGAAGAACCAAAGGCTGAACAGCTTTTCACCCACTTTATAAAGAATCCAGAGTTTGCTACAAAGAATGATAATATTAATAGATGACATGGGAACCTCTCAAGTCTGTAGGCTCCTGGTTTGGGGCAGTGTGTTAACAGCTAATCCAGAGAATTTTCATAGAGATATTTTCTGAGTCACTGAAAATAAACTTTATTTTTAAAGGACAGTCAAGGCAGTCAAATATTTTTACAAATATTTCCATGGACTCTTTTCTTCCCTGTCCCTAGATACCTTCCTATAAAAGTATATTTCTCTGCTGACGACTTTTAACAGAATATGTTAATATAGTTGCAAGATTTTTTTATTATTTATTTATTTGTTTTTTAGAATGTCCTCAGGTTTTTATTTTTCTATATATTTTGGGAGGTGTAGATGGGAAAGAAATGCTTAGTGAAAATCCTTTCGGAATTGCAACACTTTCATTTGAATATTTCCATGATCATTGATCTTCCACACAGGGCTCCATTTATCACTTTAGACAGCCCTGCTTTTGCTTCTTTTTCTTAATATGTTACCAGAGGCTTGTCCTACTCTATGCAAATCAGTTATTTTAGCATAAACTCTCCTTTGTTCATCCGTTATCAGTTATTTTACCACCACCTACCATGGGCCAGGTACTAAAGATTATAAACAAGAAGATAGAAAGCTCTCTCCCCACAAGGTACTTCCAGTCTACTTGGAAGGACATTACAAAGCAATTAATAATACAGTGTTATATTAAGCAGCACCAGCTTCAGTTGCTATTGTGAGGCACTATATTGTGTATTATAGGAAACTGTGATGAAGCTCTAGTATCTGATGGTGACAATTGGGAATAAAAAGGCTTTAAGAAGAAAGAAGTCAATGTGACTGGTTCATCAAGGAAAAGCATGTAGGCTGGGCCTAAAGAGAGACTAAGGATAACATGATTAAGGAGAAGGAGCAGCTAGAGAGAGCATTAGAGAAGGGACCAACGTAAGCACAGTAATTAGGAAAAAGACAGCAGTTTCAATATACTAGACTAAGATCACCCCATTTTTTCATTGTATACCTGAAAATTATGTATATGTTATACAGAGGCATGCTTGGATATTCCAAAACCATAAAAGCTTTGATTTTCACGGGTGATGGGTAAAGAAAGCCACTGGAGACATACTTCTTGAAAGACACTTCATGAGATGTTGATAGAAAAGGTAAATCTTTATTTACTTGTAGTGGTTTCTTTAAAAGCATTTTTAAAAAGCTTTTGTGGGAAAATTCTTGTTTAATAACTATGAACAAGGCGAGAGAAAGAAGATAATCTTTTCAGATAGGAAAATGAGAAGATAAAGATTATTTTTAGAGGGGAATCTTCTACTTTCTAGATAATTAAAGTATTGCTATCTGATAAGGAGCTGAGTGCAACAATTTCCGGGTCTTATGATAATCTGGCTTGTCTTATTTTAATGATGACAAAAAGAAGTAAAATGAACTGTCTGCTGAAATGGTGAGACGCCAAATGGGAGGGAGCTCTCATACAAGTAGGTATAGAGGTAGCAGGAGCAATTGTTACCCAAGTGGCACCTATTTGGAGTGGGACAATATACTAGTGTTTAAAATATACTTTCAAGTTACTTTTTTAGCTTAACTTGAAAACGCAATGTATTTGTTGGTATAATCTGAAACACCGACCCAGAGGCAAATGTACCAACATATTTGTTTTCTTACAATTAAAGCGAAGCAGACGTGTTGAAAAGATCATCTTCAAAGATATTCAGAGGCTGTTAAATTTTTGTCAATAATTAGCCTTCACTTTGCTTTGACGACAAGGAAGTCATATATTTTCCTCCTCACATTTGCCAAGTCAGGGTTTTCACTTTTAAATTTCCTCATCCTGGTGTTTGCATTGAAGCATTTCAAACAGACTCTCCACCCCCAGCCACCATGTGTAGTATTGCATTTATGCATTCAACTTCTAACTCAAGTGATGCTATTTTTTTCTGCCTCAGCCTGACAGCCACTAATAATAACACATGAGGACAGTCAGACAAAATGAAGACAAATGCTGCTTGTCGCAGCAGAATCATAATGTCTCCAGACTCAGTAAAGACAGTCTAACTGTATGTGGATGTTCTTTATAGCTTATTTAGACCTGTGGTTTTTCCCTGTGGTTTTTTTTTTTTCTTTTTTTTTTTTTTTTTTTTAAGCACAAACATTGTGCAGAAATACATTAAGGCAACATATGGGCCTGTTAGTTAGCCAAAACAATGTGGAACCATGGAGAATAGAGATTGCAAAGCACAGATGGATACTGTAAAAAATTCATGAGTGGCATAAGAGATCTAAAAGGTAAATTTTAGTCAAACTTCAAGTGGAAAGCCTAGGAAATACTTAAGAATTTGGCTTTATGAGGTTTTTCCAAATCACACAAGATAAAACATTGTGAATATTCTGCAGATTTGTTTATGCCATAATGTGAAAATCAGAGCTCATCATTCAACAATAATTATGTCTATATAGATTCATGTCATCAGAAATAGATTGCTGATAAACAATAGCGCTTTGCTTCTATTTGATGTAAATGCTGCAGTATTAAATATCCATATTATTTCCAGCTCAATATTAGAAAGTGTCAGTCATTGTGACAAGTCACACAAGAGGAGCTCATTGAGCTATCCGCTGCGTAGGCAAGTGCTGTTGAATAACCAGGTTTTCATGCTGTATTACTTTGTTGTTAAAATTGAGTTCTAAGCAGTAAATTAGCAAATCATGTTTCCCCTCTTTTGCATTTGGTTCTTTAAACCAAAGCTGAAGCCTCCGAGGGACACCGTAGTCTTACGCGTACGTAGTCAAGATTCACCCTGAATTTTGCAGGACACCTACCTTTTGGAGTTGTCATCAGTGTGGCTCATTATTGTCTTTTCTTAGGAGGGAAGAGAAAAGTTCTGTTCCAAGTCTGTGAGACCAGCCTGACAAAGGTGTGCCTTGGATCCTTACTGGTGGCACTCTCATTCATAAATTTCCTTACAAGCAGTTCCTGAGTAAAAGTATTCTGGGAAATAATTAAGTTGGTTCCTAAATATCCAGTGAGGTGGGGGAGGAAACAAAAAGGCAAGGGGACTGTTTTACAAACACAACTGTGGATGCCTTTCCCATGTAGAAGCTTTCTGATGTCTAGTTGAGAATGTTGCCATGTGGAATCCAGACAGGTCTTGTTGCTAGAAAGGCAAAGTATAGTAAACCAATCTCTGTATACAGGTTTAGGTGATATTCAGAGTGACCCACGAGATACTTTAAAATCTTAAACACTGGGGAGATAAGTTGCCGACTTACATTTTTTATGGTTACTGATATTGTTAATGAAGGATTTACCGAGGGCCCCAGTTTACTTGGAAAGGATACTGATACTTCATTCAAATAACTAGAAAATTATTTGTTACTAAGAAGAAAGATTATTAGATTAAAAGTAGACATGAATGGACAGAAAGCACTTATTAAATGGCGCTAATTTCTTTCTTTTTTTTTTCTTGAGTTTTTTTTTCTATAGGTAACATACATCTGAGCAGGTTTTGTAGCTGGCTCTTCATTTTTGGCACTCATGCCACCGTCGGGACCTTGAGACAGCAAAGTGAACTTTCTGATGGTTGTCCTAATAGTCCTTTGCAGCGATTTTTGGTATCCTTAGTGAATTAAAGTTTGCATTAGTGAACCCACTGAGCAGCAGCCAAGACTAATTCTCGGCTCTGTGTGACATTTCACACATTGTCAGTTCTTAGTAAGTGTTATACGATAACATTTTGAGATCCTCATCTGAGATTTGATGGGGAAATACCAAATAGTGTATGTGAGGTTTGCCAACCACGTTGAGCCCAATTCAAAAGTATGTTGGAGGGGATAGGAAAAGATGGCAGTGTTGCGTCTCCTTTAAATAAAAAGTAGATTTACTCGGAAAATTTCACAGTAAGGTCTGATAAAGACAACAAGCAAGAGCAAAGAAGAGAGAAAGAGAGGAAAAACTATCTTCCTTCCTTTCTGATTATAACCGATATTCCTATGGAGATTCTAGGAAGCATATGGAAAATGTCAGATACATTAGAAATGTGTGTGTATGCAAACGTCTGACAATTAAGTTCATGAACTTGTTGCAACGATGTTGCTAACATTTTTTTGATATCAGAGGGATTGTTCATTATGAATTTGTACCAACTGGACAAACAGTTAACCAAGTTTATTACCATATTTCCCCGAAAATAAGACCGGGTCTTATATTAAGTTTGCTCCAAAAGACGCATTAGGGTTTATGTTCAAGGAATGTCCTCCTGAAAAATCATGCTAGGGCTTATTTTCTAGTTAGGTCTTATTTTCGGGGAAATAAGTATTTGGAAGTGCTGAAAAGGCTGTGTGAAAAAGTTAGATGGCCTGAACTTTTCGCCAACAATTCATGGCTCTTGCATCACAACAATGCACCAGCTCACACAGCACTGTCTGTGAGGGAGTTTTTAGCCAGTAAGCAAATCACTGTATTGGAACATCCTCCCTACTCACCTGATCTGGCCCCCAATGTCTTCTTTCTTTATCCGAAGATAAAGGAAATATTGAAAGGAAGACATTCTGATGACATTCAAGACATGAAGGGTAATACGATGACAGCTCTGATGGCCATTCCAGAGAAAAAGTTCCAAAATTGCTTTGAAGGGTGGACTAGGCACTGGCGTCTGTGCATAGGTTCCCAAGGGCAGTACTTCGGAGGTGACCATAGTGATATTCAGCAATGAGGTATGGAGCACTTTTTCTAGGATGAGTTTGCGAACTTAATTGTCCAACCTCGTATATATGTTTTTATATTTGTATCTTCTATTAAAATGCAAGCTTCTTGAGGGCAGGGTCACTTTTATTCACTGCTATATTTCCAGCACCTAATAGAGTACCTGCTACAGAGTATTGAATTTGTTGAATTTTTCTGAATATTTGTTGCGTGAATGAATTTCTTAAGAGGTAATTTTCCATATGTCCCCTTGTTATGTAAAGAATTATAGATTTGTTGATAACACTTAAAAAGTGTTAGTTAGGTTAATGCCTAACAACTAAGATTGCTGCAAAGTAATACATTTTAGCTAAGAGAGGTGCCACCTAGGGTGGGTGAAGACAAATAGAATGAATAGAGAACCTGTAAAACTCAAATGAAAGAATGTGTTGTCTTTCTTCTGATAGAAGAACCCATGATGGTCAGATCGTTTGGTTTGTTCAGTATATAATACATGCTGGTATGGGGAACCATCCAGCAAGAAACATTTGGTAGAGCATACTTCACACTAAGACAACTAAGAAGAATCCATGACTCTCCTGGTTCTATAGTGTATAAAGAGAAGACTCCATTGGTCATTGTGAAGGCATGTGTGAATTCTATACTTAGCAATTGGGTGCACAGGTTGGGTTGCCTGAAGAAGTCAGGAATTATGATTTCAGACGTAGGTAACCAGAGATCAGAAGGGCATAAAGAGTTTATTGATGGTCAAGACATTTTGAATTGATTCTCCCTGCTGACTGTAGTCTTTTTGCCTTTTTATGGGATTCAAATTATTTAATTTAATTTTGCTTAATTTATGCACTATCACTAGATTCACTCCAGGGAGATGTGAGATGTAATTGGCTGCATTTGACATTGTCTTCTAACACAACAATTTTGCAGGAAAAAAAAAAGGCCTTGCTGAAAGTCACCAAAAGCAGAATCTATAGCAGGAAATGCACATTTTTATTCTGATCCCACCTTGACCAATGTCAGAGTATCATGCTTGAGAAGTTACTATACATGTTAATACTCACTTTATTCATTATACTTTGCATAATATATATAGCATTTTTAAGGAAATATTGAAAAGAAGGAAAATGTACTTTACTTCACCAAGCATAATTTGAGCACCTATTATATGCCAGGCACTGAGAGATTCAGTGGGAACATGTAACATTTCTCCCTTTTAGTCAAGGGAGAAAAACAGACTTTAAACAAATAATCACAGATGTGATGGATGTTAAGACAAGGATGCTACAGAAGTTTATAGCAAAGGAATTTAACTTAGATCAAAGCAGGTCAAAAAAGATTAACAGTATCAAAGAAGTTATGGTGCAGTGAGAGGAAGAAACGTGAAAAGAAACCAACTTTCTTTCCTTCCTTCCTTCCTTCCTTCCTTCCTTCCTTCCTTCCTTCCTTCCTTCCTTCCCTCCCTCCCTCCCTCCCTCCCTCCCTCCCTCCCTCCCTCCCTCCCTCCTGCTACCCTTCCCTCCTTTCCTTTCATAATTGAATATTTAACAAATACTGATTGGACCATGGGTCAAGCAAAATGCTCAGCTCTGATGAGCAAAAACATTTTAAACAGTAAACATGGTTCCCATGAAGGAGATAAAACACTCATTAAACTATCACACATGAAAACAAAATTATAATTTTAACAAGTGCTCCAAGGAGAGGCAAATGGTGCCACATAAGCATGGTTTGGAAGGTCTGGTTTGGAAGGTCAAGTTTCTGTGAGAAAGTGATACTTGAACTGAAATCTAAAGGACGAATTGGAGTTAGCCAGGAGCCAGGGGAGGGCAGAGCATCTTAGACAAAGAAAATAGCATTTGCAAGATCCTAGTGACAAGAGCAGGCGTGACAAGTACGAAAGTCTTAAAAGAAGGCTAAAGTGGCTAGCACTGAGAGAACAAAAGGGCTAAAATGAGAGGCTGCCTGGAAACACCTCTGTATAACCTTGAGAGCCAGGTTTGGATTTCAGACTAAGGGCAAGAATGCCTTCAAAGGGTTTTGAGCAGAGTGTTGTGATCAAATGCAGCTACTCTGACTATAGTCAGAGAAGGAATCAGACAGCAGCAAGCCTGGAGGTCAGGACCCTGGTGTGTGTGTGGGGCGGGAGGGGGTTGGGAGGGAGGAAGGCTTACAGTTATACAGAGAATGCATGATTCTAGTCTGAGCCTGGGAACGGTGATGGAATTGGGAACTCAAGAGATATTTAAGAAATATAATTAATGACTGATTGGAAACAAGGGGATAAACGAGAGGGATCTATGGGTGGTGCCCGAATTTCTCTCTTGGACAGCTAAGTAAGGATGGTGCCAGTCTATAAGATACAGACTTGGGGAGGAAGAAGCGGGCTGAGAAACAGGTGGGTGGGAATAATGAATTCGGTTTGCATCATATGAGAGTTTGAGGTGTCTCAGGCATCAAGTGAAGAAGAAAGTACTTGAACATCTGGGCTTGGAGCTCACAGAGAGGATTGGTTAAGAGATACAGGTACCATCTGCTACAGATGTAATGGAAGCAACCCCGAACATGGGTGAGATTGAGGGACTGTATATAAAAAGAGAAAATATGTGACTTCTGTATAATGCTACTATTTAAGGGCCAAGTAGGGAGAAGACTTAGAAGTAATAGTGCTGCAGGAAGAAAACCAGGAGAGAATGTCAGTACCTTGGAAGCCAAGAGAAAAAGAGTGTTTAAAGAGATTATAAATAGTGTCAAATACTATAGAAAATCAAATAGGATTAGGCCTGATAAACATTCATTATAATCAGAGGGTTATGGTGCGATCCTAGTGAGAACATTTTTTGGTGGAGTGAAAAGTGTGCAAGATATATTGGAGTGTGCTGAAGAGCCAGTAGGAGGTAAGAAAATGGAGGACACTTGTCATTTAATAAATTTGTATTTAAATGGAAGAGCAAGATAGGGTTCTGCCTAGAGGATATAGAGAGGGAAAGAGGTATGTTTAGATGTCCGGGAGTTTAATTAGTTAGTTGTATTTGATTGCAACTAACAGAATACCTAACTAACAGTGGCTTTATTCAATGCCTTTATTATTTATCTCCCATAATAAAAGGACTGGAGATTGATGGATCCGGGGTTACTTGCAATGGTGCAGAAAATATCCTCAAGCCAGGTTCTTCTTGTGTTTCTATTTTACCTTTCTCTTGGCTTTCTGTCCTTGTGCTTGACACTTAATGGCCACTAACATGGACACCAACAGACTTCTTCAATTCCATATTATTTTATTCAAAGTGAAAACAAGAAACATCCTTGTTCTCTGTCTTTTTTTAAGGGACCAAAATTCTTTCTCAGACTTTTCTTTATCTCCACTCCATCAGACTTCTTTTTATCATGTTGACTAGAGCTGAATTATTTGCCCCTTCTAAATGAGCTATTAGCAAAGGAGAATGTGGCCATCAAGCGTGATTTAGACCAAGGGTTCTCAAAGGATGCTTCTCAAAGAAAATGCAGTAAGTTGGACTCCATACTGAATGAGGAAACTGTGAGGTAGGGCCTAGCAGTCTGTTTCAAATAATCATTCTAAGCAAATCTGATGTATTTTCAAATTTGAGAATCATCAATTTAGACTAGTCAAGTCATCTTCTGGTGCCAGGGAGAGAACTCATGTTCTCTTAGCTTATTGCTTTCTTAAGAAGAATGAAACCAGCTGTTGGTAGATAAAGGAAAATGTCTGCCATGCTTTACTTTAAACATTAAGAGGAAGGAACTAGTAAAGAAAGAGAATGAAGATAAGAGAGGGGAAAATTGTGGAAGAAGATGAGAGAGGAGGAGATTCTTGAACTCAGGTGGAAGGAATGGCCTTTCCTGAGAGGCCATGTTAAGAAGACAGCTTAGAGAAAAGGGTGGATGCAGACACAGATAGGCCTGTGGTCGGAAGGTAGGAGGTTCCCATATTTTGGTCTCTTGGAATAGAGGTAAAGTCATCTGGTGAGAAAGGGGGAAGTGTGACGGAGGTAAGACATGAGAGAGCAGAGAAGGTTTAAAATACAAGGTCAGATTAAGTTCACAAACTCATCCTAGAAACAGTGCTACATACTTCATTGCTGAATATCACTATGGTCACCTTCGAAGTATTCCCCTTGGGACACTATGCACCGACGCCAGTGCCTAGTCCACCCTTCAAAGCAATTTTGGAACTCTTTCTCTGGAATGGCCATCAGAGCTGTTGTTGTATTATCCTTCATGTCCCGAATGTCATCAGAATGTCTTCAATATTTCCTTTATCTTCAGATAGAGGAAGAAGTCGTTGGGGGTTAGATCAGGTGAGCAGGGAGGGTGTTCTAATACAGTTATTTGTTACTGGCTAAAAGCTCCCTCACAGATATTGTTGTGTGAGCTGGTGCATTGTCGTGATGCTAGAGCCATGAACTGTTGGTGAAAAGTTCAGGTCGTCTAACTTTTTCACACAGACTTTTCAGCACTTCCAAACAGTAAACTTGGTTAACTGTTTGTCCAGTTGGTACAAATCTGTAATGAATAATTCCGCTGATATCAAAATAGGTTAGCAAATTTGTTGCAACAAGTTGATGAACTTAATTGTCAGGCCTCGTACTTATGGAGAAGGGGAGAGCTTGCTAACATAGAAACAACTGGAAAGTGTGTAAGGTTGTAAAGCTGCTTGAGTTTGGTAACCCTGTGTTCACAGCGGGATAATCTGTCTGGTTGTATAATATGCAACAGAGGGATATAGGCTTGGAGCTCAAAGATATTTCTGTTCCTCTAGAGTTGTGGTTTTGCCAAAAGGCTGTGACAAAAGGTCATGGGCAAGGATATTATGATATTGTTAAGAGAGAGATTAAAGTGATCAGTCAGCAGTTCATGCTGAAGGGGAGGATGAATGAAGATGTGGTACAGGAGAGGGTTGGTCCATGGATCCAAAGTCACAATACTATCTTCCTCTTTAAACATTTGGTAAGAACCATTGTAAAGAATAGGTCAAACTGTTTCCACAGTCTTAATGAAAATAAAGTCTTATTTGTATTATATCCTCCTCTCTCTTTACTATGGGAAGTTTGAGTATTGTTTGAAGGTGTCACATTTGCAGTGATTTATAGTAGATTTTTCTTTATCCCTCAATTGTAGGACATTATGCAGGAGAATAAACCAGAGGCTTTAATTTGGCTTACTTTGATTGCTTTTTGACCTGTTCCATTTTTCTTTATTGGTGGATAACACTTTTTATCGGCATGCTTTTGTAGGCCTTGCACACATCTTGGTCAGTCATATGTATAATATAAGGTGGAAGACTGTTCTTTATCCAGCTGGGATTATCATTTCCTTAGCCTAGCAGAGAGGTAGCTGTAATTTCCTAATGCACTTCATAACTTGAAAGATATTTAACTTTTTTTTTTTTAATGTGAACAATCTCCTAAGAGGAAAGGAAGAGTCATTGTTTGGGAAGATGCTGGTTTTCTTCCCGATCTGTATATGCAGAGTAGTGGCGGCCGTACATCCCAGCTATGGCCACATTGAACCTTGAACTTGTTTCTCTCTGCCACATGACATGTTTCTCTCTGGGTTGCCCTAAAAGAGTACAAACCAACTGTAGTAATCTGAAATGAAAATAATTAGGCACACATGTTTCCTGCTGCAAACATCATAAAATAAATCCCACAACTAGGAAGGCGTTACTTGATACTGTGCCATGTTTTGGAACTTCCACTGTCGACTTCTTTTGCGTTTCCCGTAGCATGTAGAGCAGAAACATTACTCTCTCCATGAATGTGACTAAAGGGAAGTCAGCTGCCAGCATCTGGACATTCACGATGTGAGTAGAGACTGTTCCTGTGGAACTTTGAATCTGCTTTCAAAGTCAATTACAAAAGAGCCAAGAACTTTGAAAATCAACAACACTGTTGGAATATAAGTTCCACAAGGATGAGGATTTGGGGGATTTGTACAACACTGTATTCCTAGTGCTCAGGATGGGGCCTGGCACATATAAGAATTCCATAAGTATTTGTTGAATAAATAAGTGGCTCTTTGAAAATCAATATCCTACTTTTAAATTCTGGTGTCTGTTAACAAGATAGTTCTTATTTCTTGGTAGTCATGGTGATGGGGACCACCATAGAGAACGGGGAAAATGCACAACATAGTCATTTACTTACTACATTTCTAGCAACTGTGAGTATCAAGTTTATTATTAGTTGGACTAATTTTTCACCAATGTGGTTTGTGCCAACATGTAGTTTGCTGTGAATGATTATCCATCCGTAGGCATTAGAACCCTTGAAATGATGGTTTGGGTGTTTTATTTTAGTGTTATTTTATGTGTCACAGTTAGGTTTTACAGAGTGACATAATGGAGGATCTGTGGGCTCAACTCCAAGACATGTTACATTAGAATCTGTCTCAAGCCTCCATAGAAGCTACTTGTTTCATGAAGAGGTGGCCCTTACTATAGGACACTGGAGAGGAAGTACCTTGAGTTGATCAAGCATTAATACATGGATATTGAATTTGATAGACTTGGGTTTAGTTCTCACGTTCTACCACTTGCCAGTTGTGTGACCATGGGCACATTTTTAAAGTCTAAGTTATGCCCATTGGTTAAATGAGGATGATGATGATGATACATGCAAAGTACGTAGCACAGTGCCTGGCACATAGTAACTACTTAATAAATATTAACTGTTATTGTCAGCTATAGTTAGTTCTTAAAATTTGCATATGGATTTGTTTATAGATATAGTGAAATATTTATGTAAATATATATAAATTGTTTGCTGGTGGTAAAGTCCAGTCAAGTGGTGTAAATTACAAGGTTGCTAATGTTGAACATTAATGTTTATTATAAATTAAAACATGAAAATATCACTTCTCCAGCAACTTATTTAATCTAATTTATTAGGAAATGCTCTTTTATGAAAACGGTATCTTCACATTTTAGGTAGGTGTTCACAGGAGTTTAGGGGCCAATCCTTAGATTAATGGTAGACTTCCAACCATTTGTAAACATAAACTAGGATCTCAATATGAAGAAAGGGCCTTTCTCTAAATCCCCTGAGCTCTGTGATTGTCAGTGACTCATATGAGAGGACTAGTCTTTTCCAGGCTATATCATTGTCTTCAGTGTTTTTATTTATTAGGGTCATTCAGCTCTCTCATAGGAAATCCTAACTACAATATCATGCAGTCAGCTCCGTAGGTTGTTTTCTCTGTATTTTTATAGGGATACCAGCAAAACTAGAACTATTTGGAGAAAGGAAACCAAGATGGAGAGGAGCTTGGAAATCAGGTTTTTTGATGAATGGTGGGGAAACTACAGATGTTTGAGCCAGAGAGGGGGAAAAATAAAATAAAAGACTTACTAGGAATGTGAAAGTTATTCTCATATATTTTAAGGATATCAATGTGATGATTATAGATGAAAGATGAAAATAAATAGGTAGATATTAAAGGATATCACATTTTGCTAAGCATTGATCAAATGAACCAGCATCTGTAAAATATGTAATGATGATCTCAGGCAGCTGTCAGCTGACTTTTCTTCCCAAGGGAATGTAGCTGGTTAGGGGTAGAGTCAAAACCCACTTTTTCTGACTTCAAATTCAGGGTGTTGTTGTTTAACCCTATGCTATGTCTTTGATCTTCATGAAGTTCAGTTCACTTGGCTAGGGACTTGTACTATTGAGACTAAGTCCAGGGACCCAGTTTTCTATGGACAAATTGGTTTTGTCCAATTCTACAACCATACCTGACACCTTTCTTAGCCATCTAGCTTCCAATTGATGGTTTTGATTCAAACAGGGGGCAGAGTGTATATGGAGCTCTCATCATTAATAAAAAAGCCATTTAAAGGATATTCCCTTGTGTCCATGGCTCAATGATGTAATCATTATATGAGAAGGACAATGTATTTATTTGAGGGTAAGTTGTGAAAGTTTTCTCAGTAGCAACTTACTTATGGATGCTCTCCTATCTCTCCATATGAGCATGGGCAATGACAGCGGTTCAAAAGAATGAGCTTATAAATGAACTAAAAGATGCATTTTAAAAGTTTGTGACAATGATGGTTTGTGCCACCCAGCTATCACCTACTTCAAGGAATTTGTTCTTGTAAATTGTTTCTCTCTCCATATTTCTATACAGACAATTACAAAGCTAATTTTCCCCCCATTATAGATCCCCTTTGGGGCTGAACCAAGACTCTGGGGGCAGAATGAAACTCAGGATTCTCTGCAGAGTAACGATTCATGGTCAACCCCATGGGAGTGTGAGCCCTTCATTCAGATATAGGGCACTGTTGCCAGTGTCATTTCTGGAGCTGTTGGTTTAGCAAATTACAGCACAATCTGGGTGGGTATCCTGAAAACATGTACAGTTTTCAAGGAAATGAGGCTTTATCATCATTGTAAACTAAGGCTTGCTTGTCATTGCTCTTGCATGTTGGCACAGCAGCTCAGGGTCAAAATCCAGTAGCATAGGACCAAACCCAGACCCTTGTTCTTGCCTTTGTTTACCCCTCCCTCCCTGGTTCCTTCCCTCCTTTCTTTCTTTCTTTGAAAAGAATTGTTAGGAGTAGAGAATACACTGGTAGGTTATACTTGTCTATGATTTGCTGACGCACACACGGAACACTTCTTGAGTCTTTGGGTCTTTGGTTCATGTAGCCCTCCTCTAAGATTTGTTCAGATTCTTTAGGGCATTGGAGATCCTAGCAGAGCACGTGTTGCAGCATGATTCCAACAGTATTCTTCCTTCTCCCCTCTCCCAACCACACTCCCACTCCTGAGGGGTCTGCCCTGTGATAAGACAACTCTTCCTAGCCCAGTGGATTGAAAGCACTAGTTTGCTGACACTTTGATATTACTTCAGAGACATGAGTCAGGCAGCAGAATCGGCATCAGATTTCCTCAGATACTAAGGTGAGTGCTCAGGGAAGCTTGTAGACTTACGTTTGATTTTCACATCCATCTTCTCCCTGCAAATTAAATTATTAATTTTCCCACATGTCTTCGTGTTTAATAAGAGTGGTGGCCTTTATCTGTGCATGTGTGCAAACAAAACATCACAGCAGGGGCTCCTGAACTGCCCAGGCAAGCTGAGGGGTTAAGCAGTCAGATGTAACTGTCTTGGTACAGTTTGTGTCATGTGCAAAAGTCTGGCTGGCTGTTGGCATCATAGACGTGGAAGGATGCAGGCTCCAAAGCCCCTCCTTGCACACGTATCCAAAGATGAAAGCTCCTTTTACAGATACAAAGGAAAGATCAAAAGAGGGAAAAATAATAGCATTTAAAATGCACATGTGAAATGCAAAATTATAATATGATTGTTTCCCCAGGTTCCTGTAGAGTGGTGCCATTTTCTGAGGAGATATTGTTGGTTGATTACTTTTCCATGTTTGAGATAATAAATACTCACATCAACATGATTTTGGATTTGTTACTGTAGATGTTCTACCACATCTGACTTTTCCAGCTTTGCACAGTAACATATCACTGGTTAAATATGGATTTTTTTCTAGTCTCTATTGCCCTGATTACCAGTGCCTGGCTGTAATTTGACAAAAACAAAACAAAACCACCTAGATCCACCTAGGTTGTTTCTTATAAGGACTACTGAAATATTAAAACTTTATATATTACTTGTTTGTTCAATGGCTATTAATTTGTTGTTTTATTTCATGGCTTTGAGTACAGGAATTGCTACCAACTCTAGAGCGATGCAATTACTATATCCTGAATCTAGTATCTATGGATGTAGGACATGGAACAAATTTCACTGTAGTGATTGTGAAGGATTTTAGGTTGTTATTTTAAAGATTTGTTATCACTTGCCTTTGTTTTATAAATGTCAATATTTTGTTTGGGGATCTAAAGTTCACCTTTTTTCAATGTGTCAGTGATATATCCATTTATTAAAATGAAATGCAAACTTTAAGGTTGAACTGAATGAAGAGTCAATTTTGGTGAATCTTTGTACTTTAGAAGTTTTCTGTAACTCCCAGATCAAAAACATGGTCGTCTCTGTGAGTTCCCAACCCCACCTAATAGTTATTCCAATGAAAAAATACAATTTTTTGAAGTTGTTACTAGACTTTCTTCTTTTAAAGTGAAATCACTCCAATGTCCGTGTGAAAAGTATTGATCAGTCCGATCACTATAACATTTTTATATCAATTACTCATACGTAATATAATGTATAATGTATCATATTTTTTCAGAATACATAAAATTATTTCTTTAAAAACTAAGAGAAATAAGGATCACTGTATAAAGAGAAAATTAGTTGTCTTATGTAAGTATATCTAAATAATTTATAAAGGAAAATATCTGCTGAACTCCCAACTCCTCCCCAACCCTATTGTGGGGAAGGGAACAATCTTTCAATGACAGCTGTAGTTTCTAATAAAAGGGGGAAGTTTGCATAGTCTTTTTTTTTAACGATATATTCCTTTAGAGGAAAATTGGTTCTGCTTTAGTAAAATATTTCTGTGCATTTGGTTTGTGTTGCTATATGAGTGTAATTAAATGTACATGTATTTATATAGCTTGTGCGTACTTATTAGTTGGTTTTGCTTGTATTTCATTAAAGAATGGTCTCAATCACTTTATAATTTTATAGGACAGGTATCAAGAAAATATCACTCATTCATTTACACATACATGAAAATATAATCTTTAGGAAAATGGATTGTAAACCATTGGCTGCTTTGGCATAAGCTTTTACTAATCTTTAATATAGTTTATTCAAAGTACCATGTTGGCTCCACTGTGAACAGAGCCTCATTTTTCACGTTCTGTTTCAAAGGAGCCCTCTGCTGGACAGCTCTGCATGATATCACAAGCACACACATATTGATATGTGATTTATAGGCTATAGCTAATGTAACCTAAAAGCCATTTGTGATTGACACTGTATCGTTGCAAATTGAATGCATCACTGAAACCTGTTTTGTCATCATTTTTTCATATTTAATGAACATGCAATTGTCTAAAAATAAAATGTTCATCCTTAAAGTTTACTGTAAATCACTGTACATCAGCATATTTCTCACACATGAGATAATCGTATGAAATTAACATTCATTACCAATAATTTTAGTAATGAATTATTCAGCTGATATGCAATTATCACACACATTTCTAAAGCAATTTCTTTATTGCATAGGTACTCCATGTCATTGATTTTACTTGTCTGCATTGCATATGTAAATATAATGTATATTTGTATTTACCACACTTTCAAAAGCAAAGGGTTTTTTTAATGTTTGTTCAATGTCATCAGGTTTGGGGGATGTATAGTTTGTATTAACTACATTTTGAGAAACTTGTAGTGTCAGAGAATTGCTGTAAAAAATGAGGGAAAAACAAACTAACAAAAATAACCCAGACCATGAAATTATAGAAGTGGGATGTTTTCTGAGTCCTGTATCAGTAGAGTCATATACTCATCAATTGTATTCTAAAAGCTCCTATTATTCAAGAAAATGTTTAAAAATGACTTCAATTTCCAGGTCCATCTGCATTTAGCCTTAGATTCAAGACTGCATGTGGAGACCACAGAGCATCACAGTCTTTGAGGTTAGAGAGACTGAGTTCAAATCCTGCTCCTGTGACCCTGTATTATTTAACCTCGTCTTCAGACAGGGAACAGTGAAAGTCAGAATGTTGGGATAAGGAGTAGTGATATAACCTATGCAGCATGCCCAAGCCCCACATCCAGGTAACTGTGAGCCATGCTAATGTAGAAAGTTCTCTGTACATTTAGAGGCAATACTTGATTTCTTAGGGAAGGTTTATGTTACTTTTGTTAGCAAACAGCAGCTAAGATAGAGTGATGTATTCTTAAACTTCATTTATATGTAGCAAATTAAGTATAGTGAAGCAGAAATCATGACTACTAGTATGATAGTACTAGTTTAGGCAGTATCTTAACTTACAGGCTTTAGAGTTATGCCCAATTCTAAGTCCAAAGCCTGAACCCGCCTTTTCTCTGAAGCAGCCTAACTGTCAGGAGCCGTGAAGGTTTTATTCATTGCAGGCATATATTTTTTAAAAATAATGTTCAAAATGAAAAGAAATGGCTGTTTTGGAACAGTGTCATAAAACACAGTTAGCAAATATCCATGGTTAAAAATGAAATAGAAATGAGGAATGGCATAATCTGAGAAAGTATTGTTAGGTCACCCCCCACTTATTCTGTCTCTGTTAGATTATTCACCCATTAAAATTCGCATCGCACCAAGTTAATTCTTTCTTTTGAACACGGTTTAAGGCAATGCTATGTATAGCTTTGCAGTAGTTTATATATGTGTGTGTGTTTTTTCACAGAAATGTAAACAAGTACCCAGACTATAGTATGAGTTGAATGAATTTTGTTTGAATGAATAGAAGAATGGACAAATAGATCATTCATTCTTCTAGCAGCTGACTTCAAAATATTCTTTGGTAGATCATGAACCAAGCCAGACTCTCACTGGGAGGAAAACTGTCAATACAGACCCATTGACTCAAATCGTTTAGTCACTTTTTTTTTTTAAAACCTATATACGTGGCAGCAGCCAAAATGTTTTCAAGGCCAAAAAACTAGGGGGAAGTAGGCTCACCTACAAATTGAAATGTTTAATTCAGGGATCTAATATCACAGGCTTCTGCAAAAGTTATGAGTCCAATATGAACAGAAACACATTAATTTTTAATTTCTTCAAAAGCTTTTATTAAATATCCAGTAATATATCCAGTGCTCTGCTGGATGTTCGAGGAATATGATGAGGAATAAGACTCATTGTTTTTTGGCCTTTAAGGAGCTCATGGTCCACTTGGGGGAGGTATAAATTACCGTGACTAACAAGTTCCAGGTGGTATGGGCAGGCCCTCGCTGGGATACTGTGAGCCTGGGAGGCTTTGTGGAAGTTACAGGATTCTAATCAGCCCTAGAAGTTTAAGTATTAGACACTTAGATGGGTACGATATCTTTACAAATGCTGATACTTATGAGGTCTACAAAACACATGGCCACTGTGAAATCCATCAGTCACAACCCACTAGCCAGCTTCTGTGGATCAGATGGCGAACTGTGGACTCCAGATCAAGGGGCAAAATCTGGTCAAACAAGATTTGATTAAAAGCCTTCGATTTTCTGAGCTTGCCTAGCACTAGATTGTTTGGGGTATTTTTTAAATTTTAATAAAATATCCTGTAAAAATAAAATAATATTGTTGTCATTTTATCATTTTAGATTTCTAGTTCCAAAATGTTCTGGGACCATCCAGTACTTAAAAACCTGAGTTAAGAATTTAGGGTTTTTTTTTAAGCCCCTATCTTTGGTAATTTCTCTAAGAAGGTACATTCATTTTTTCACATATTTCAATAATGCCCTGCATAAATATCTTAAATATTATCGTAGAATTTTGGATTTATATCACATAAAGTGCTTGAATTATGTCAACACCCTTAGTGTTAAATGGTTATCAGATATTGGCTAATGTAGCATCCAAATGCTAAGTTCTAGGCAATGCCTTAGGTCCTGGGAGAACATAAACTGGATTTCTTTACCCACGGGTGGAGGTAGGTACATGAACATGACTTAAAAAGAGTGTGAGTGGTTTTATTAACCACCCTGCTAAAGCTTACCTGCCTCAATATGCACTTCCCCTTTCAATGTATATAATACTATAGTAACCAATGTATACAACGTCATGGTTACTAGTGCCTCCTTCAGCATCATCATACATTTCCTTTAACAATGTTTATAGAACAAGCCTGATCTGCCTCTTCTGTCCATACAGAAGTGTCCCTGGGGCCTCACAGCTATTAGAAGATGGCCGCAAAAGGGGCCACTGTTTCTGAGAGAAACTGCTGTTACCCGACTGCAGTGAGTCCCCACGCATTCCAACCAGCCTCAGAAGTGGAGGCAGGTCCATTCGTCAGAACCAAATATCCCTTGACTCATTTCTTGGCTGTTTCATAAATGTCAGTATGCCTGGAGTTGAGTATTCTACGTCAGGGAAAAGGAGGGACGGGAAGAAAGCGTGAAGCACAAGTAATGTATAGAGATCACCCCCTTCTCGTACACTAGTGGAGCATGATGAGGTCAAATCCTATACTGACAAGCAGATGCATGCAGCTATTACCTGTGTAAATAGGGCAAACTAAACTTATACATAAGCTTCAATAGGTACGTGGATTTTAAAAAACGCCTTAGTAGCTAATTAAAGAGATTAAGGGCTAAATATGGTATATTTGAACATACTTTTCTTTATACCTTTGGAAGTTAATATCTTGGACATATGACCTGCTTGTTTGAGTGATTGTGGCGTGTACACAGTCGTGTGTTAGATCCCAGAAATGTTAAACCCACAAAAAGTTGCTCCTTGAAAATTCTACCCACATCTATTGCCCTAATCTTTCATTGTGTTTAAGATCCTGAAGAAAGAGCTGCTGTTTTTGTACAGCAACATTTCAAGCACTGCCTACCATTCTATATCCATGTTACTAAAAGGTCAATGCATGTATTTAAATTTCCCCGGAATATCCAAGCATTGCTGCATATTTTCATCCAATTTACAGCCAATTTCATCAGTGTAAACAATTAGTTTTCCTGAATAAATATGTATATTTGATGCAGATACCCTTGAGGCTCTCAAGGCACCGTTCAGATGCATACATGGAAACTGTTCAACTAACTTGCAACTAGTTAGAAATCTGAGAAACCAAGAACATTGACTTTTTTAATTAGGAAAAACAACAGTACTTCCTCATTGAAATTCTAGTGGCTGTGCCCTCATTTTCAATTCTGATGTTTTCATTTTGAGGCTGCCTATGGCGGATGCTACTCCTACAGATTTTGCTTCCTAGTGGGCTTCCGAAAGGCCTGTTTAAAGACACCCGATGAGAAGGAAAACATTCAGCCTCTAGTGGTGATCACAGCTTATAAACCAGGAAGCTGCAGTCTGTCACGCACAAAGGAGGCCCAGGAGTTAGAACATTGATTGATTGTTTGCTATTGCTGATTTTGTTTATTTCTATAATTCAGAGCTTTAACAGAAGATGTGATCAGTTTCTTTTTGTTTTGTGTTGTCTTCTTAATTAGTTGATCTTGTCAATAGTCTAATCAGGGAATTGGTTTTAAAAATTCCGAGGTACAGGGATCCCTTACGTAGATACCAAAATCTGGGAACAAATTTTTCCAAGCTTGCCTGCTTAGGGAAAAAAAAATCAGTGCTGAAAATGCACCTGATATATTTCTGGCCATAGAGACAGACGGGTTAAGAAGGATGTGACTTATCATTGAAACCCTTGGTCCCTAAGCTTTGATCCACCTAATGGTTTTCTACCATCTGGATTCTAAAGTAGAGTATTCAAGGAATCTGTTTGACTGTCCCACACAGAGTATCCTTTAATCTTCAGAAAAGGTTGATAAAAGAGAGGGAGAGCCCCTTCCTGTACTGGAATAAATTGCCCTTCCTTTTGAAAGGACTACCACTTTGGGATTGAGCTGGGTTGAAGAATGGAAGAGAACGTGGCATAATTGACTTTGACCCTAACTATTTAGTGATCCAAATATTTTATATATTTACAGCCACACGGATAGTCACATTGGACACTTGACCCCTGTACGTTCACATGACTTGCATAAGTAAGGGCCACAGCTAGAGACTTCCATGTCACAACTGCAGATATGACAGGCAGATGGATGGGGAGAATTTGCCAGACCCAAAATCTTCATACATTTCATTGTAGCCCATTTCTCTCCTTGTATTTCCCAATATATCTCCAGTATTGTCTTTTTATAGTTGTTGTTAAAGTGTGCCAGGAATTTTATAATGAAGATGTAAAGGGGGAAAATTAAGCTAGAAGGCACTGAAGTGCTGAAAATACACTGTAACACATTTGGGAAATATATGTATGTCAGTCAAATGAAGATAGAAATTGTCTTGATATTTAAAAAAAACAAAACTGATAATATGATTCCATGTGAAATTTCTTGATGGCTACTGACCATAAAAAAAAACATACGTGATAATGTGATTTCATATGGAATTCCTCATGGTTACTGAGCATAAGAAAAATGACATGCACCAGAGTCAGATCATGCTTTCACCCCATTTTTATTGTTTAGTAAAATAAAGCTGTGCGTGTAAGTAGTTTTTATACTATTAAGGGAAAGAAGACTCTGAAAGTGGCCGGGAAATACAACTGAAGGGGGAGCTACTTCCCACACATGCCTTTCCTGGTAGAGCAGGGGAAGCAGAGGAGAAAAAATGCATCATAGCAGGATTTTCCAGTATTTTAACAGTAATATGTTGCAGTGGAGGCTGAATAGCAAGGTTGTACCAGAGAAGAGAGAAGAGAAATATTGGAGTGTTACAGAATTGTTGCTCCAAAAGGAAAAGACGTCTTCTGCATTATGATGGGACATTTGCCAATCTGGATTCTTGTGTTGTGAATGACTCATCGGGGGTATTGTATTAGCAACGACTTCACCTGCTCAGGGCCAGGCATCAGAATCCCTACTCAGAATCCCTGTGCTATCCTGCCACTAACTCATAATAGTAAATACATGATATACTCTTTCACCATCAATTTTACCTTTAAGACAAAATACCAAAAAATCAATTCCCGTGATATGTAAAAAATTTCCACGTTGGCTAATAGATGACAAAGTTTTGCTTCTGTTTTGGCACTTCTAACAAGCAGTGGATCTTCAGTAACATGCCTACCTGCTGACAATTCTTGATGAATTTCTTTAATACTACGTAGGTCTGGGGTATTGAAATTGGAAAAGTGCAATATACTGCAGGAATTAAATTTTTGCAATTGTTCAATTTCTGAACTCACGCAAATTAAGAAAGCCATGAATCACATCATCTTAGGAAAATAATATCTTTTCTTGAAAGACATCAAAGCATTTTACAGGCACAGGTTTTTCTAATACATTTTGACGCTAGACTTTGTAAAGTAAATTGGGCATTTGTATGTAGTATTTATTCTATGTGGCTGATAAGAAAACTATTATGGACAGAGACTGAGGATGTGACTGCATAAGCTACAGAAAGAGAGGAAATGTTCACTTTTGTGTATGTTGAGATGTTACGTACCCCTCCCAAGGGTGAAATATGCAGTCTGTCTAGATAAAACAAAAAGTTTCATTGCTGGTTATACGTTAAAATGCCTTATAGTGAAGACACAAGGAAAAGGCATGAATCCCTACTTCCCCAAGACACCATTCTCTTCACCATGGTGGTCACGTGGCACATAAAGGTGACCTAGGGTCCTCAGTGTTCATTTTTCACTTGGAATTGTGGCCATATTCATGTCCAATCAGTACATGTTAAGAAGGAAAAGTGATAAAAAATGAGAATTCTAATGAAAATAATTTTAACTTTCTTTCTAATAAATTACACCATTTTTAAGAAGTTAAAAATCTGCAGGATTCCCAAACAGTGATAGAAGGCAAAAGCTAAGCAGTTTTAATGGACGTTAAATTTGCTGGTTGTTTCAAACAGGTCAGAAACCAACCCAAGTGAAAAATGTCCGCAATTTGATCAACAGTTGAGAAAGAAGATAAAAATAGGATGCTTAATTTAGTGTTGTAATTAAGAATCCCTGTGCTGTAAAGTCTTTTTACAGTTGAACTCCTTATGCCGGCTCATATGCCAGCCATGGGTGGAAGTACTGAAGGCGTCCAACAGCTAGATTTGTGCTCTGCATCCTCAGCTGGGCTTGGTTATGCCAAGCTAGGACCTGAAGGTGACAGTTAACCTAAGACTGTGATGAGAAGGAGTGTTGCTGAATGTTAAAATTAGGTGGGGCCTTGGAAGTGACCCAGCACCTCGTGTTAGACATGAGACTACTGAGAAAAGCTCTGACTCTGATTCAGGGTCCGTGTCACCGGACCATGATGTACAGAGGAGGCTGACATGGAGAGGTTCCTCTGGGCCAGCTCAGGCTGGTCCCCAAGCCCAGTTATAGTGTGCATTTCACTGCACACCTCCCAGAATGCGTTGACTGCTTTCAACAGGGTTTCATGCCACAGAAGGTACTGACCAACCACAATTCAAGGTAAGCTAAACGATTTACTTTACAACAATTCTCCCATAACTTGATAATTAGCTTCACCTATTTGTTGTAGTGCCAGCTTTTTATCATTATGGTTTGAGAAGCATGCCCCCCGTATAAGGGATAAGAAATACAGAAATTCTATCCAAAAAGCACAAATAGTTGTTTTTCTTACAAGCACTTTTTTTTTGTGTGTGTGTGTGTGTGTGTGTGTATTTTTGTTGAGGGTGTTTTCCTAGTGCCCCACAGTAATAACTAATTTAACAAGTCATATAACCCCCATAATCTTTGGGTTTCTCATCAGCAAGGTTTTGCCATTGGACCCAACTAGGTGCATCTCAGCTCTGTGATTCTGTAACAGACCTGAGCATCAGCAAATTGTGGAAGAATGTTGGATAGTTGTGCTTTTACTTAATTTCTATGTGTTTCACTCCTGGCACTGTTAAACCCTTTTGGGAGAATTAGAAAAATAAAAATATATGTATATATATAGTTATGTGGCTATTTTCTGTAAGCTATTGTTCAAATACAAATTAGCCTTGTTAAATATATTGCCTTTCTGTATATGAAATTTCAAGACTAGTTCTCTGCAACATTCTTTATTAAGCCTAACTTTTTTGGCCAATATTTTATATACATTCTACTGTTGAAACAATAGCATAGAAAGAAAGGCATAGCATCTCAGAATGCAGGGAACTTCTGGAAGTATCTACCACTTCCTTCCAATGCAAGGATCTCTTTCAAAATAGTCCTGACAGAAGTCACCTGACCACTGTCCAACAATTTCCAAGGATCACAAACTTGCTCCCTTCCAAGGCAGCGCATCTTATTATTACATTCTAATTTTTAGAAATATCTCCGTATTTTTTCACTTTTCAACCCGAGTTTTGCCTTTTTAACCAACATCTTTTTTTCTCCCCCTAAGAGCTCTCTTCCACAAGTTCTCTCTTTATTAAATTTCTTTGTGATTCTTCGTATGGCATACTTTGCACATTTCTTACTGTACTACTTCATGCTCTGAAATGACCCAGTATTCTGATGTGGTCCCACTAAGGCAGAGACTAGAGGAAGGACCAAACCTTGATCTGAAAATGATGCTTCTATTCTTGTGGCTTAAACATCAGGTCAGCGATTTAGCAGCCACTTAATTGTTGACTCTTCTCAAACTGGTGGTCAACTAAGAATTCCAGATCTCAGTCGCAAGAACTGTGGTTGAGCCAGGTTCCCCATTGTACACAGAAGGAAGTGAGTTGTTAGCCTGCGTGTGAGACTTAGTATGCTTTCTGTCCACTTTAAGCTTAGTGTTCCCTGAACCTTGTTCTGACTTACTAAGTATTAACCCTGATGTGAGTCCTCAGAAATACAGTTTCTGTATATATAATATCTTTAAGGAGCCATTGATAAAAATACTGAACGAGTCAGGGTATTTCCATAGTGAACCAATAGAAGAGAGCCCTTTATGACATTCTTTTGTCAATTAACACTGGATTCAGTTGCTTGGTAGGTATTATTCCATTTACCTATATTTTATCTACCTAGTCTTCCTAAATTTCAAGTCCATAAGATATGCTGCTAAAAACAATATTGGAGGAATCATTTGGCTAAAAATCTACAAACTCTGGGAAAAAAAGGAAAAATATGTTAATTCACCACGACTTGTAGTATATACTTCCTGGTTCCCAGTAGTTTCTCTTATAGATGTTTATTAATCATTTTAAATAAAAGGATCCTGAGATTACCAATCATGGTATTAGAGCTTTAGGTTATGGATTGCCTACATGGTGAAACATGAATGTATTTAATTTGGTCTATTTGTATTCTTTTCCATTGAAGCATATGAAATTTGTATATAGAGGGAGGTATACATATATATCTAATATAAAGATGCATATTCACACACAAACACACACACCATGCCAAGTCCTTCATTGCTATTTCTTTTTAATGTGCTCTTAAGCCTTTGCAATTTGGGTTTTTTGTTTTGTTTTACTTTTTCTGTACTTTCTTCTTGATAGGGAACCTGGAAGGAAAATGAAAAATAGTAATTTTAACCTTTCCTCCCTGTGACAAAGCAGTATTATATAATCTTGCCAATTAAGTGTCCTTGAGTCTTCCAGATATTGGTGGATGTGTGTGTTTGTGTGTATGTGTGTACATACGTGTGTGTGGGCATACTTTTATTATGCTATCTCTAGAAGTTTTTATAAGTCTAAGGTCATTTCCAACTCCAGCCATTCAGACACTTTAGTTTTTTAGTTCCATGCCATTTATTAACCTGTCCTACTTACTGTATCTCCTGCCTCATTTTACATACGCTTTTAATAACTGTGTTTACTTATTGTGCAGTCTTTCTCTTCTTTACTTCTTGATGTGGGTCATTATAGTAGCACCTATTTTAGAATTTCCCAGTTGCTTTGAAAAATACTCCATTTTAGAATCTCTAGCACTGGGATTATGCTTATCTATTCATTACGTTTTTTTGAATCAGTGCACCTAAAACTCAGGATATATGACTAAAAATACCCATTCTTCCTTTTCTTCATAAAAATGACCACAGCATAATGTTACAGCTTTTTCTCAAAGTTCTTGCCTACATCTCATCAATATTCCTTCCTCATTTTGTCCAAAAGAAAACAAGCCTGGGTGAAAATGTGCAAAACAAGTCATGTGAACAGTGACTGAACAAAATGGGGCTTAAGTCTCTGAAAAAGAAAGCTTGAGGGAACATAAAATTGTCTTCAAATATTTAAAGGACCAACTTGAAGAAAAAGAGTTACTTTTCATCTACATACTCAGAGGAGTTAGAATTAATACCAGTGACTGAACTGGTTATAATCTCACTATAAAGGCAACTCACTGTAAACTGGCCAAGTGTGATATGACCAGTCTTGTGACAGTCGTGTCACCTAAAGTGTTCGGGGACTGCCTGGCCGTCCATGGCAGGGTCAGCACAGATGGAGTTCATGTGTTGGCCTGGATGGCATTTACGATCCTTCAACTCTGAGATTACGTGATTTTTATGTTCTAATTTCTTTACCTGTTCAAAAGAGTTTTGAGGTGTCTAAGAAAAATCAGTGTGCGTACTTCTACACATTTTTTCCTTTTCCTCCTGAAAGTTGAAATTGCCAATAAAGCAGGACTTTATCAGATGTTCTACGTTTAGCTGAGTTATACTCCCAACAGATATACCAATGCTTGAGTTTCCCTCTTCACCACATTATCGTTCTGCTACTCAGTTTGATAATCTACTTTCGGAAACCAGCTTCCTTATCTCCCATCAGGCATCTGTAATCTGCTCCCACAGCAAGTTCAATTATTTCTTTCTTAAATACTCTCCATTGAGTTCACATCTTCTAGAATTATTTTTTCCTCTAGAATTGTACTTGCGTGTGTGTTTGTTGGTTCTAAACAGACTCTACTACTCCTGCCCAATTTGTTAGTTGTACTTTTCCTGATCAATGTGTGCCTCTGTCACCATTCTCCATGCATGAGCCGCATCCCAGAGTCTTGATATAACTGCTCACCTCTCTGTTAACATTTATATTATGCTTCTTTGTGCTAATATTTCAGATGTATTTTATTTTATTGCCTTCCTTTACCCATTAGTGTATATACTACTAATGCCATAAGTATTGGGTACAGAACTTCTGTTATCGTTTTATCTTTGCCAAACGTACTGTCTCCTGGAGTGTTTTGCCTGGGCCTCACCCCAGTTTTCTCTTTAAACTCTCTTGCTGCCAAACAAACATACATTTCCTGTTTTTTGTAACAGTTCCTCCATCTTGAGCCCTAAACGTGAATTATAACTCTGTTACACAATTTTAAAAGTACATTTTCATTGAAAAAACAAATCTGTTAACACAGTTTTTCCAACCAGCTTTCTCATACTGAGTCACTACCTCAAAGATAAAAATATCCCATCAATGCCTCCAGTTTCAGGCCCAAAGCTTTGAAACTCCTAGACGTAACTTGAAGCACTTTCTATAACTATCATTTATTCACTTTAGTCAACAGTAGTGGGTAGGAGTTTGCAGATTCAATGGCATATCCTTTTGAAAAACAACGAACTTCTTGATTGGCCGTATTCAATCATGAACCCATCAGCCAGTAATGAGTCACCAATGAACCCACCGGCTGTCTTCCTCTGGAGGCTGCACCTGGTGCCCTCCCTGGGCTGATGGCTGTGCCTCCAGGTTGGGCCTGGGGTGCTGCACTTTCTTTAGAAGATCTGAACTCACCTGTAGTGGGAAGTGCCATTTATAGATTTTATGGTTTCAGTGGAATCCAGTTTTCTTCTTTTCCTTGATGATAGCTTAAGTTCTCTAATCTTCTGATCCTCCATTTGATTCAGCACCAACACCACTGAAGTCTTTTTCTTCCAGTTTTTATTTTGGATTATTTTTTCCATTTTCTCTAGGAATGCTTCATCCCCTCTAATAAGCTCGAGGACACATAGCTATTCTTCAAACTCTTTCACTTTCTTTACTAGATAGTTTTTTATCTCGTTCCTCCCTTAGAGAAGATGAGGAAATACTTGTTCCCAGTCTCAGCAGAAAATTCTTGGTTCAAGTCAACGATTTCCATTAAATTTCCCTCATCTTTTTTTTTTAAATGAGTATTCCTAATCTTTGCTTAATTTTTTATGGGTTTTATTTTCAAAATATTTATGGTTTTCTGTGTGTTACAGTCGTGTTTTCTATGACTTTAATTACTGAGGTCAAAATCTATAGTGTTACTCATCCATGCTCTGCCCAATGCTGAAAAATGAGAGAGAAACTAATGTTTTCCATGCTACCTAATGTTTGCTAATACTGTGTTTACAGGAAGTAAAATGCTGTGTTTTAGGTTCATGGTAATCTCATTAACTAATACAACTACAATTGCATGTAGCTGTTAATGGTGTAATGTATCTTACAAATAGTTACCAAATGTAGCAATATATACCAGATTCTATTCTGAATGGTGGGATACACTTGTGAACAAACTGGGTATCTTCCTGAAAAGGAGCTCACAGTGTGCAGAGAGAGAAGTGGACTTGTAACTGAAACCCAGTATGCTAAGTGTCATCATGTGAGCCTATATTGAGGGTGCCAAAAAAACGTATACACATTCTAAGCTATGTTATGTATGCCCAAGCAGTAGTTCACCGTAACCTGAAGTGTCTGGATGCTGATGGTAACCACTTTGAACACCTCTTGTAATTGTGGAAGTCAAACGTGACTTGTATTCATCTTTCATTATCAGTATATATTGACTGTTACAATTAATACAGTTTTTTTCCTTTCTTAAAATGTGTATACATTTTTTGGCACCCTTTGTATATAGAATAATGGAGGCCCAAGGGATCATCTTAGCTTGGTGATAGAGGTTTGGAGAGTCCTTTAGAGAAGGGTACTTTTAAGCTAAATTTTGATGGATGAATAAGATTCTATGAGAATTCTACATAGAACTTTCTATGTCTGGGCAAAGGCACAGAAACACAAAAGAGCGTGGCATACAACTGTTAAACTGTTAAATTGTACTGCATGGTTGGAATAGAAGGAGGAGAGAGTTGGGGGGAGAGGGAGAGAACGAGAATATGTGTATCTGTCTGTCTGTAGTAGGTAGGAAGAAAAGTATTGACATCTCATGAGATGCTATTGAACCTCATACAACATGCTGAGACATTTGAATATTTCGTTTTAGGCAATGACTTTTTCAGGTTTGAAATTATGACTATAGTATGAAGGAGGACTTAGAGATCAGAACTAAGACAACCACTTTTGAGGGAAGAGAAAATTGTGAGGATCTGCAACTAAGGTAGAAGCAATGAAAATAGAGCAAAGATGGATTGAAACAATATTTAGGAAGTAGAAGATACTGGATTTGAAAAGTGGAAAAAAAATATATATATACATATATATGTGTATATATATATATATATATATATATATATATATATATATATATACACATACACATACACATACACATACACATACACATACACATACACATACACATACACATATACATATACATATTGGAGGAAACAGGCTGACCCTGGTGTGTCTGGCCAGAATACTTGGGTAAATGATGGTAAAAATTAATACTGTTGAATCATGTAGGAGATGACATAATTTGGGAGGGGTGGGGAAGATGATTAATTCGATTGGAAAGATAAAGTGTTGGAAGTGCTCATAAGACATACAGGTAGGTTCGAACCCTAATAGGCTTAGAGATACCGATTTGGTGGCCATCTGGATATGTATAGGTTACAGTAAAAGTCATGGGCTTGGGTGAAATCATCCAAGAATATGTCAAGTTTGAAGAGAAGAGAAACAAGGATGAAGAACCCTAGTGAATTTCGTAACTTAAGAGAAAACGGATTTTTTCTCTCTAGCAAACAGGGAAAGGATAGAATAGGAGCCATAAGAGAGTAGTGAAGATGTGGAATGCCAACTGGAAAAGAGCCTTACAAAGTCTGTGTAAAAGGGTTGCTGAAAACAGAAGCGATGCTGAGAGGCCACCTAAGTTCTGCTAGCATAAATTTGTCTTGCTTTATGCAACAGGGTATTCTTGATATACAATGCTGCAGTTGTCCTTACCAACTTAATTACGTTCCTCACTACCGTTGTTCCTAGTTTTGGCAAGATCATCTTAAATCGAGATTGTCTTGCAAGGAGGAATTCTTTTTACACTTAACCAGCGTTTGGTATCTGCAGTCTTGATGAGGACCATCTCTCTGCCATCATCTGGATCTTTGATGAAAATGTCAAAGAGCCCCTGAGACAAGGATCAAACACTGCTGAAATCTGCTTTCCCACCTCCAAACCTCTGCACAGATGTGGATACAAAATAGCAGCATCTAAGCATCTGGCCTGGCTTGGTCAGCACAGCCTGAGAGTAAGTCGGCCAAAATCTGTCAGCACCACATGCCAGCCAAGTCCAAGAGACGGCCGGAATGATCTGATTCGAAAGAGGAAACCCCTGACATAGGTGTGGCCAAAATCACCAGCAGTAGAACTGAAAAGGCATTTGGAGGAGGAGGAACAGGGGACAGAGGAGGAATAAAGAAGAGAAAGGAAACAGTTTTTTAAAAGAAAGTATCCGTAGGTGCACAAGAAGAGGTAACTACCCCAGCGGTACCCAGTCCCGAAGGAGCAAGTATATGTGCTACTGTCTTGCATTATGTCCACAGGAAAGAGACTGCAGGAGATCTGGACAGGGTGTAGATTCACCCCAAGCATAAGGGTGAGTTTAAGATGACTGAGTATGTTTAAGTCCCATGTGCCCTCCCCAGTTCCATCCCTATGCCCCTCACTCTTCATCCCTGTTCATTTGAGGGAGTTTTTTGGGTAGGTGGAATAACCTGTATCTTAGTGCAAGAGTCAGCAAGCTGCTACCTCACAGGGGCCAAATTCAGCTCTCTGCCTGTATTTTTTATAAATAAAGTTTTGGGGTTTTTTTTGGAACACAGCGATGCTCATTTATGTATGTATTGTCATGGCTGTTTTCATATAAAATGGAGGGATTGAGTAATTGCAACAAAGCATATATGGTCTACAAAGCCTAAAATGTGTATACTCTGGCCCTTTACAGAAAAAGTTTGCTGACCTCTGTCTTAATATGAAGAAGTTCTAGCTTGAAAAACAGCTGTGCCTAAATTTATGTAATGTGCTCAAACCACTCTCTAGCATAAACACACACATAGATATACAGGAAGCTGAGAATTAAATGGCTGAAAAAAATGCATTCTAACTCTGAATTTTATATTTTTTAAATGTTGCATAGACTTTGTTTGGATTCCCCTCTTTTTTTACCCCCTAGGCTTCGTCTTAATCTTCCCAAGTGAAATCTGTCCTTTGCTTCATGTTGTCTTGTAACCATATTTCAATAGCACTTAATCAGTGATAAAACTGCTTTGATTTATTCCCAGCTGTGGATATTATTGTTGAAATCTGTGTAAGTGTTCCGACGTGTTATGATTGGAGCAATAGCATTTAAGAGTCCAGAGGCAAGTCAGAAAATTAACAACTGAGTTTTCTGATGCCTAAATTAACTGCACAGACAGCGCTGAGTACAATGAGAAAGTTCCGTAGAAACTTACTCGGCAGTATGTAAAGTGTGGAAATGGCTCACCCATTAGAAGTATTATATCACAAGGACAAGTTCTCAGTGGATATACTCCCCAAAGGCAGTACCGGAATTTTATAGAAAGGACAGCTGGCTGCTCTTTTCTTCGGGGACACTTTTCTTCATGCAACATATAGAGATTGTTGATGCTATAACATCTGACGTGATATTTCTCCACTCTGCAGCAAGACTGCGCCCCCAGTAGGTACCTTGTAGTGGGCTCTGCTGATGCAACTGAAGTCATATTGAAAGAACAAAAGAAAACAGTCTATGTTTAATGCAGGAAACTAAAGGAAATACAAAGAAACACAAAGTGCCTGTAGCCCTGGCACCTGGCAGTATCGGCCCTTTAGAGTATATAGAGGCTTCCAAACTTTTTTTTTTTTCTTACATTAATCACAAAATGAGATTGGAAAAAAATATCTGGCTGTAGATGATATTTAGCATAATTTTGTTCGCAATTTTCCCATTCAGTTTCTGGCACCTTATATCTTTATGTAAACCTTCCTTAAGTGCTGTTTTTATTTCACTGGCAGATTGCTTGTAGTTTGAGTTGCACTGTACTTTAGAATTGGCCATGATATGTCATCGTTTGCTCTTTTTCTGAATCTTAATTTATGCAACTTGGAAAGAAAAGCTTTTCATTACATATTTTAATTGCCATTGATTGGTTTTACTCAACTCTTTCCATCCATTGTTTATAAATATTCTCACATATAGTTAGATGTTGTTAGATAGCATTGTTGATTGTCATGATTGCAAGGTATTTACTGGACTAGAGGTGTTTACTAGACTATCGTATATATAAACTCAGGATATTTTTTTATGAGACTATTATCTTTACATGTCCTTAGGAGCTCTGTGGCTGTCATAGCCTTCTTTATTTGAGATAATCATATTTGCTCATTTCCCAACAAGAGCTGAAAATTGTTACACCATTAAGCTGCTTAGTATTACTCCATTGCTGTGGGTCAAATTGTGTATCTCCCCAACTGGACTGCAAGCCCCTTGAAAGCCAAGACTCTGTATTTTATCTCCGGATTTCTGGTACTATATCTAGCACCCAGTCAGTGTCTGGCACATAAAGAGTGCATGCTTGATAAATATCTACAGAACAAAGGGGAAATTCCTGCCCAAGATCATCTATTGAAATAGTGCCAGAACCTGTGTATCCTTACTTGCCCTCTGTGCCCTTTTATTTCCCTCTATGGTAATTAATGTAGTATAGTGGTTGAGAAAGCAGGCTCTTGGGTTCAAAATTTCTGGTGCTGGAAAGTTGAAATCTGAGTTCTTCCACTTCTTAGCCATGTGAACTTGGCCAAGTCTGTGGACCTCTGTCCCATCATTTGTAAAATGGTGACAACCTACCACATAGGATTTTTGAGGACGAAATGAGATCATAACCTGAAATGCCTTGTCCGTTCTAAGTGCTCAGCAAATATTAGGTTTTATTTCCCCCTCTATTTTGGTCATTTTTGTACATTGGAGTAAGCTGATTTGTGTTAGGTGCTTCACAATTATTTTAAATGTTTTAAATGGATAATAAATAGTAAAAATAAGTATTGGCTACAAAAATGTTGTGGGGACAGAGTCCCAGAGAGCAGTTTCCAGGCTCATGTGGAAAGGTGCTGGCTCGGGCAGTAGATGGTCATCAGCTGTGACTAGTTGGCCATTAGCTGTTACCAGTTACCCATTAGCCACTAATATAACTGCCGTGGCTAAGCTAGCAAGCGTGGATTGCGGATTGCAGAGAGGTGGATTGCAGCTAGCAAGTGAGGTCAGTTGGCAGAGAAGCGGACGGTGGGTTGTGGATCCTGTGGCTCCTGCTTCCTGTGTCTCCTACCCAACCTCCAGCGAGAATATAGTGGTAGGACTCCCCTATCTATGGCTCCGTGGATGTTCCTTTTTGGCCTCACCATGTCCTGCATTTGTATGTGGGGAGCAGGACCAGAGACCCCACATGACACCCTACATGACAAATGTGATTCACTGGTATTATTTCTTTTAGGTTCATTTCATTTTTTAAGTGTAGATTTACAGGCACTTGAATAGAAGACTTCACACTGGCCTGTTTTTTTGTGTGCATTATCTTGTACCCATTTCCTGGAGAGGGAAATTAAGGAATAAGGCAAGAATGTAACTCTTCTTAAGGCTACTCAGAATTATAAACCAGAAGAGACAGAAGTTCTGTACAAGGGTCTCTAACTAACTCTTGTGTCAAATCTTCCTTTCCTATTAAAACGCTGTGCTGAAGTATCCACGTAAGTATCACTTACATCCACAGGCAGGTAGGAGCTTCTATGTTAGGTGCTGTGTTTTGCTGAAGTCTGCTAACAGCCTCTGCATTAAATTCATAATGAGATTAAAATCTACTGTTCTTAGAAAAAGAAGAGTTGAGAATGTGTTGCAAAACTCCTTTTGTCTCATCATATTAATGTTGATGTCCTCTTATCCCCGAACTTGGCTGAAGTTGGAGCCAGAATCTATATTGGTTTAATTTTAAGTGGCCTTGTGAGCAAGTGTGTACAGACAATGAAGGAACTGAAAGGTACTTAGAGAGCTCAGGCTCCTGGAGTGGACTCTCCGATGAACCTGGGCATTCTCATGGCGGGTAGAACCCACATGTTTAACGTTTCTGTGAAAGAGGAGATGAATTTTTAGGCCCTTTCCACTTGCTTTTATTGCAATAACAAGGCAAACTGGACACAGTATGAGCATAATAGGATTAGATATGGGGAAAAAAAATCCCAAATGTTCTAATCTAATTTGAAAGGAGCCCCTCAAAAAGCAGACAAATGCTTTTCTCCTGTAATCTTTTTACAGAAAGGGTATGGAGAGACTGTTTGTAAGATAAAGAAATCAAGTCATAATGTACAGTCTGATGATCTGCTGCTAAACCAAAGGTATCAATTACCTTTAAAAAAAATTGTAGTACATACCTGTATTCCTATTCAAGGTTGAACTCCCTCTCTGTTTCTTAATATGTTTGGATAAGCATGGTGCCACATTGTGGAAGGCAAAAACAGGTACTGGAGAGTGACTTTCTCCCTGCTGTAGGACACCAACTAAATGAAGTGATCGCAGATGACAGTAGCTGCTCATGCTCTCACGGACGTGCTTGTGGACCGGGTTCATTTGGAATGAGCCAGACAAGCTCCAAGCTCGAGTACAACCTCACTCAGGTGTGCCTGCCTCGCCAGGCTCCTGCTGCTCAGTGAGGTGAAGAGGGCTTGATCTCTTCCAGGCTTGTCTCAGCCAGAGGTCTATTGTTAAGACCTGCCTGAAAGCGGGTAAAATTACATTCCCCGGTGTGATTGAGTTTTAATGTAAGATTACAACCATAGATCAAAGTGAGGAGGACATTTGGGCAGGGGCTCTTAAGAATTTTAGAGCCAGAGCATAAAGAAGATAATTACACTGTGTGATTTAGGGTTGTTTCTGCATATGTCACTCACCAGCAAGGCTTGTCCTCTAGATTATAAAGGGCTTTAGTCCCCCCCACCATACCCCATATTTCCTATTATTTAGTATCTAGAAGACGTTTTAAGGGCTGTGATTGAAGAAACCAGAACTGTTCTATAAATGGCTTTTCCTGATAATGAAGATTTACCTTTTATACACAAAACCTATTCTGGATTTGTGATCCATGAATTCTGGAATAAAAAAGAGAACAAAATGGGGCCAGGAATCTGGTAGAGTCCAAGTTCTTTTGTTCTGACTTCACCAATTCAGATTTTATGATAATTCAACCCCAGCTGGGCTTAAGTTTGCCCTTACGTTGTTGACCTATTTTTTAAAAGTGTTAGAATAACAGAATCATGTTCCTTACCTGGAGACCTGTATGGAAATTCCTCTTCAACTTTAGAGTTTCAGAAAAGTTCATCCCTCCTGATGATCTGCTTGCTCTGCTTCCTTTTAATAGCTAAAGGTTGCTCTGCAGCCTCAGACATTTCTCTTTTTGCCATGACTACCAGGGACCAACTTCCATGCTCAATTACAATTGTTTCCTTTAACCTAAGTTTCTGGGAAAGGCACCCTTTTTGTAATTGGCTGGCTTTTTACCCACATAATGACATGTTCATACTTCTATGTTTTCTGTATGTACTATGTTAATGACTGTATGTGACGTGAACTCCTCTTTATGAAATTTGTTTTTAAACTTGAACATTTTTTGTTATACAAGGTGTCATGCAGGGGACCCTGCTCGCTGCGCCACTTGTCATGCGAGGCGGCCTGCGGGGTCTCTGGTCCCACTCCCCTCTCTACATAAGAACTTTTCTCAAACTCCCCACATAAGAACGCAAAATATGGCTAGACCAAAAAGGAACACCCACAGAGCCATAGAGAGGGGAGTCATACCACTATAGTCTCACTGGCGGCACTATACTCTCACTGGAGACTGGATCCACACGACCTGCAACCTGCTGTCCGCATCTCTGCCTGCCAACCAACAGACCGACCAACCAATGCAGCCACAGCAGTTATATCAGTGGCTAATTGGCTAACTGGTTACAGCTGACGGCCATCTACTACCCGAGTCAGCACCTTTCCACGTGAGGCCAAGAGCCTGGAAACTGCTCTCTGGGAGTCTGCCCCACATTCCACCCCTACAGGGTCTCACCTCACAATCTACGTGACAAGTGTCTTCCACAAGGGTCCTTGTGTCATATTAGCCTACAGGCACCTATGGACGGAAAGAAACAGTAGTCTTAGGAACCAACAATGGCAAATCCCTTCCATCTGGGAGGATACATGCTAGCCTTTTGTCCTGGAAAAGGAGGGTCGCTGCCACTGGCACCTTTCCCAGTTTGTGGTACCAGACCTTTATGGCAGTGCTGGGGTCCCTTGCGTAGTTTCAACATGTAACAGAACAGGGGACCTCATAATAGGCCATAGTGAGAGCAAATAGGTTCCCTGCAAAATCATCCTGGTGTCGGGACCTCCGTATACTACCGTCACTTGCGGTGGACACTCAGCCACCACCCCTGGAATCACTTGCAAATCATGAGTCAAACCAGCCCTTCATGGGGCTATCAGGTCCAACCATCGACAGTGGGGGGCTTTTGACCTGCCAGGGCCAAATCCATTGCTGCCATTCCCCTGCTTTCAAGCATGTGGGTGCTGGCAGCAAAATGTTTCCATTTCTGCGGTAGCCTGGCTTTAACAGAGTCTCACTTGTGGTAACTTGTAATTGAATGGGCGTGGCCATTCGATGTAGCAGAGCTTTTACTGGTGCAGGCCCTCCCTTCTGTGGTTTCTCAGGATTCTCAAGATGTCCCATAGAAGCAGAGGCCCAGTCATGCATCGTGGGAGGGTGTTTTGATACCTGGAGACCTTGCTTCAAAAGGCCATTGTAGCATTCAATCATGCCAGCTGCTTGTGGGTTATACGGGGTATGAAACAACCATTGCACGTCCATCCTGGCAGCCCAGCGCTGCAATTCTTGCCCCGTAAAATGGGTATCCCTGTCACTTTCAATGACTTGGGGGCACACATAGAGGGCGCATAGCCATGTAAGAGCAACCACTGTATGCCGCTGATCCACAGCCGGACATGGCCAAGCAAACATCAACCCTGTAGCAGTGTCCACTGTTGTAAATGCATATATCGCGTTGCGGGCCTTAGGCAGGGGTCCAATGTAATCCACTTGCCAGAGAGTGAGGGGCACCCTCCCTCGCGTAATCTGCTATGTCTCCCAGGGGGGCCTCCGCCATTGGGGGCTGTCCTGGGCACAGACGCCACAGGCATCACAGGCATCTGCTATCTCCTGCTATTTCAAAGGCAGACCCCAGCATCTGCTTACCTGCCACATGGTCGGCTTCCAGCGTGCTGCAATTTCCTATGCAGCCAGTGGGCCACATCAGTGGCAGGAGCCCTTTCTAACCATCGGACCAGTGCTAGGGCATCTGCTTCAACATTATCTGGGAACACTAAGGGGGAGTAACCTGTGACATGCATAGAGTTACCTACTTTCTCTGCCCTAGGTCCCAGAGTTCCTGCCACATGGCTTGACCCCACAGTGGAAGGTGTCCTACCAACCAGTTTTGGTGTTTCCACGTAGGGAGCCACAACGTTAGGCCCCAGAACACCGCCCAGCTGTCAGTGCAAATAACTAGGGGCCCGGGCTCATGCCTGATTATCATCCACACAGCCCATAGCTCAGCCCACTGGCTACTCTGGCCCATCCCAGTATCAAACCAAATGGTGTCTGTTTTGGGCTGCACACCAATAGCCGTCCAAACGGCTGCATCTCCTCAGCTTGAACCATCAGTAAACCAGGCATCCTTAGGTACTGGGGACTGTCCTTCTCTGTAGGGCAAGGGATCCAAGTCCTTCCCTCTAGGCAGAGCACTTGGCTCAGCCTGGACTACAAGCTCCACAAGCCCCAGGACCTGTTGTAGCTCTGTGCTCAAAGGGCTTGAACTAAGGGTACTACATTGCTCCAAGTAGGCACCCCACTTGGCGAGGGTGGTGGTCTGTGCCACCACCGTTTTGGGTCCCTGGGTCCACGTACAGACCCACCCCTGGATGGGATAGATTGTTCGAACCAACACGCGTGCCATTCCTGTGATGGCTTCTGTGACCACTAGGGCTGCATACACAGCAGCCAGATGTTTCTCTATTAGAGAGTAGCAGACCTCCGCTCCTTTCCATAATTGGGACCAAAATCCCACTGGCAACCAGAGACTCTCCTGCTGTTGCCAGAGGTCCCAACCGTACCCCTCTTGGGTTACGTGACCATCAAGTTCAAATGGGTGGCCAGGGTCCACTACTTGCAGAGCCTGTGCCTGCTGCACTGCCCGTTTCATGGCAACAAAGTCTTGCTCTATAGCCTCTGTCCAATCCCATGAGGCCCCCTTTTTATCATGTTATACAAGGGCCTTGCCGTTTGTGCTAAATGGGGTATAAACGCCCACCAATATCCAGCAAACCCAATATGTCTGCAGTTCGGAGACCTTGGTTGGCCAGGGAAAGGCTTGTATTTTGTCAGTAATAGCCTCCGGTATGATCTTTGTCTAACCCGACCACACAACACCCAAAAACTTGATGTATAAGCCAGGGCCTTGGACCTTTTCCTCATTCAGCACCCAACCACGTGACTTCAGGTGGCGGAGAAGAGAGGGAGCTGCTTGCTCTAAATCTGAAAGAGAATCAGATGTTAATAAAATATCATTAACATAATGAAACAAGGCCACAGAGGATGGGTGATCCCACTGTGCCAAATCCTGGGCCACGAGCCAGTGGCAGATAGTGGGGCTGTGCAAGTATCCTTGCGGAAGGACTTGAAAAGTCCACTGCTGCCCATCCCAAATAAAAGCAAACTGCTCTTGACACTCGGGTGCAATGTCAATGGAGAAAAAAGCATTGGCCAAGTCCACTACATAGTGATATATTCCCAGGCGGACAGTCAGACGATCCGTCAAATCGTGTATTGAAGGCACTGCCACATGCAAAGGTGGCATCACCTTATTTAACTCCCTGTAGTCCACAATCATTCGCCAGGTCCCATCTGGCTTCTTGACAGGCCATACTGGGGAGTTAAAGGGACTGTGCATTGGCCTCACAATATGTGCCTTCTCCAATTCCAATATTGTACTACCAATCTCCTCCTGTCCTCCTGGCAGGCGGTACCGTCACACTGTAACCACGCGCCAGGGCTGTGGCAACACTTGAAGAGGGTGGTGAGCATAGCCGTGTGTCACCGCTTTCACCACCTGGATCCAGAGACGGAACTCTCCTACCGACATCTTTAAACTGAGGCCATGTAGCACGTCCACCCCTAGAATATACTCCGGAACAGGGGAGACATAAACCTTGTAGGTATGAGGGGGATGCCTTCCTATACCCTGTGGTAAGGAAACGGCTTTCACAGTCACAGTCTTTCCCCCGTAGCCATCAATGCAGATTGCTGGTCCGGGGAGCAGTTCTGGGTTCCCATAAACAAGACTGCGCCAGTGTCAACTAGGGCCAAATCCCTCTGCACATTAGAAGGGGACCAATGTATGGACAGTTCCACGTGGGGCCTCCGGTCCCTGCTTGTCCCCTCTGACCGGGTACCTTGGCCCCACCCCTAATCAAGTTGAAAGGAGTCGGCCTCAAGCAGCTGCATGAAGTCCTGGAGGGACACGGGTCGCGCTTTCCCAGACTTCTCCTTTAGGCTTCTCCAGAATTGCTGTTCCGGGCACAACTGTTTCCAAAGTTCCAGCAGGAGTGCATTGGGTTGTCGGTCTATTTTCTTCCGATCGACCCCTGCTGCCACGAGATCACGCCACATCTCTGCGCGTGTTACTCTCTGAGGCCCGCGACCTCGCCCCTTTACTTTTGATTTGGGCTTCCAGGTCTCAACTGCGCGGACCTCCTGTCTCAACTTCCTTCACCTCCGGCTTTCAACATCCCCTAGGGTGGCCATGGCAGTTGTAACTTCATGGATCCGTCTCCCCACATAGGGTGTAAGAATGGCAACCAAAGATCCAAAAGCACTCGCAGGTGCAGTATCCAAAACCAGATCTCTCATGCTGGCTGTAAAAAGCTCGTCATCCGGCCCCTGCATATTAGGGTTGACAATAGCATGTCTCATACCCATTTCACGGACTATTTGTGTAAGTTCCGTATATGACTGCATTGACTCACAGTGTCAGGCAGCTCGCCAGCCTGTCCCCATACTGTGCATACCACAGCAGTGAGCCACTCCATTAGAGAGTGGTTGCCCTGGTCGTGGGACAACCTATGGCAGTTCTGTAACCTTTGTCGCAAGGACAGATGCACTGTCATGAAGGCTAGCTTTTCCATCTCACCTGGGGAGCAGAGAATGCTGTCTGCTCCCTCATCCCATAAACGTAGTAGCCAAGCTGAGACTGGCTCTCCAGGGCTCTGTCGGTACCACCTCCCCAGCTCCTGCAACTCAGTGGGAGTGTAAGGGTTGTAGGTTGTGAACTCAGTCACAGCTGGGTTGCCGGCAGCAATGCCCCCGGGGGCCCAAAGGTTGCTCACGTTTTACCCTTTGCTTCAAGATTGGCTGGGCTTGGGGGTTGGGAGCTACATTGTCTCCACTCGCTTCCTCCGCCTCTGCCTCAGAGTCTCCACCTTGGGGCCCCTGTTCTAACAGGCAGACCCGAGCTTCCAGTGCTTCCAACCAGGACACCTGGTCCGGTACCTGGGCCATTTCATTAAGCTCATTTTCCATGTTGAGACTCAAGGCTGTGAGGAACATCCAGCCCAGGCGGCTGACTGTAGCCTTTTCCTCCTCCGGCAACCACTCAGCCAGAGCCTGCAGGGCCCTCTCCACGCTGGCTGGAGAGCCGTCCATGTCCTCCCACCCCTCCTTGGGGGTCCAACTCCTGAGAACAGTGGCCACCGGACACCACACACTATGTGGGGTCCACACATCCTCCTGCCCAGAGTCAGACTCCATTCCTGCCTGGCCAGAATCGTGCTCGCTGTGCCAGGAGTCTGATTGGGTGGAGGCCTTGGTGTAAGATGTCCGCAAACCCTTGGAGCCTACAGCAGCAGCCCCCCAAAAAGCCAGTAATACCTGCTATGGCCAATAGGGCAGCATGCCATCTGGAGGCTCGAGGGGACCACCAATTCACCGAGGGGTCACGTCTCTCCCAGGCAGACTGCGCTCCCCGTCTCTGGCACTGCTCCTCATGGGGCTTCCCAAGACTGAATTTTCACATGCACAAACTGCTCAACCATCCCCCGGAGAACGGAGAATGTTGGCCAGCACCATACCCTGCTCACTGCGCCATTTGTCATGCGGGGGACCCTGCTCACTGCACCACTTGTCATGCGAGGCGGCCTGTGGGGTGTCAGCTCCCGCTCCCCACATAAGAACGCAGGATATGGTGAGGCCAAAAAGGAACATCCACGGAGCCATAGATAGGGGAGTCATACAACTATAGTCTCACTGGAGGCACTATAGTCTCACTGGAGGCACTATAGTCTCACTGGAGGCAGGATCCACATGACCTGCAACCTGCTGTCCGCATCTCTGCCTGCCAACCGACAGACCGACCAACCAACACAGCCGCGGCAGTTATATCAGTGGCTAATTGGCTAACTGGTTACAGCTGATGGCCAACTAGCCACCGCTGAGGGCCATCTAATACCCAAGTCAGCACCTTTGCACGTGAGGCCAAGAGCCTGGAAACTGCATGATTTTTTTTTTATTTTTTTTTTAATTAGAAAATGTAGAAAAGCAAAAGGAAAAAGGAAAATTACCCTTCATTTCACCAAATCAGGGAATAATTTGCTTTTAACATTGTGGTGATTTAATCTTCTGTGGCTCACCCATCAAATGGGGATAATAAAAAGACTGCCCATAATTTAGCCTCCTTAGGCTCCTGAGTGTAAGACATGTTAATCCGTGAGCTACATTGAAAACATTATCAGGGGTGAAATAAGTGTTTGTTCATAGAGCTTAGTGGTTATTGTTACCGTTGGGTATTTTATTCTAGACCTTTTTTCGTAGGCATACATCACATCGCTTTTGGAAGTAAGTATAGGCATAAATTCGGTGGAATCATGTTTTTTGAGAGCTGCAAGGGATCTGAGTTTATCTAATCTAGTTTCTCCACAGGGATGCAGGAAATCAGCTGGGGAGTTCTTTTCATCTGTCCCATTCCAAGATCCTACCCCAGGACCTACTGAGTCAGAAACTCTAAGAACAGATATATGTATTTGGGAGGGGGCAGATTAGACGATTCCGATGGGTGTGCCAGGTGACAAGACCCCCTGAGCTACAGCCACATCTCCTTTACCAGGTGCAGAAAGGAGGCGCCCTGGAGGCTGAATGAGCAGCCTGGAGATCACACAAGTGTTCAGTTAGAGCCGGGCTCTCTGAACTGCTCCCCGGGCTGTTCCCACAAAGCAGAGAGCCACCAGTTGTGTTAAAGAGAAAAACATTTTGTGTGAATTTAGCAGCACAGTAATCTGTTATATCCAGACAGTGGCTGCAAATAGTATTCCATTTTAAGATATAACCATAATGTTTGCAAGCAGTCAATTCAGGTTACCAAATAATGCAATTGTTAAAAGTAAAAGCAGAACGAAGGAAAAAGCATTTGTTTACATTCATTTATTTATGCGTTAGTGAAGCATGAAAGCATTCATGGTTCACTAATTCAGTCTGACCTTCGCTCGTCAGTCTTAGTGAAATTTTGCTGCATTACAGCTCCCAAGTTTATAGGATTTGGGGAGTGGGTAGAAGAGGAAATTAGTTACGAATTTAAAACTTTTCAATGGGCTCCTTCCAGTGAAATTCCCTGAGTCTCCATTGAACAAGCTGGTGTTCTGTTGCAGAGAAGTCACATCTCAAAACAGGCAGTGGGATGTGGCATTTGTTACCATCCCAGGAAGTTCAGTTCCCCTGTAAAAATACAAAAACCCATGCGCTGTTAGTTGACCTGTGTCTGAGAAACTGCTGGAAGAAAAAGCCAAGTGCTTGAAGGCTGCATGTGCTTAGGCTGTGATGGGGTGATTTGTAATGTTTCTTAATATTATAGGTACAGCTACAGTCTTGTATGACATTGCCCTCACCACCACACATGACTGATTCTGTAAGGATCTACATGTAGGTGTTTAGATATTTTACCGTGCCTGCCTGACATAAACTAATGATGTAGACTGCTAAACATGGTGACATTATTAAACAGGATGTTAATTAGCGGGTTCTCGAAGAGTCTTGATCCTTCCTTTTAGCAGCCTTTGTTATGCATGTACAAAAGTTAGACAGAAGTGACTGTTCCCTGTATAGCATGTGTTAATGGCAACAGGGATTCAAGAAGAAAAGCATTTAAACTACCCTGTAAGACATATCAGGTCTGTCTACTTGTCCTGGGGTTTGTCCAGAACCATGTCTTTGTGGGAAAGAATATGAAAATTTTCCTGCAAGCAGTAATCATTTGTACTATTACTTAGTTGTCATGTATTGACGACCCCATTTCAATCAAACGTATCTCATTCAGAGAGCTTTTGATGGGAGGAATTTTTGGAAGGGTTTAGGAAGGTTAAATCTGTGAGACATGGCTTCCATCTGGAATGCATTAGCTCCAAAGATTTATTAGTCAGAGTGCCTCTGCATAATGTTCCATGGGAAGCAGGCTCTGCATCTAATTTCCAGCGTGATGTCTATATGAGGAGTGATCTTTGAAATATCATAGGTGACAATCAAGTTTGTTATAAAAATAGTAAATGCCCAGGATTTTCATGGCGGCTATTTTAAATCCCTCGTGAGGGCTGCTAAGCAGGTAGTTGATTTGTTGACAAATGATAAAACTTGAGCAATAGCAACATGCATGAAATTTTAAAATGGGATGGCCCTTTTAAGCAGAAAAAGACTATTAGGAAAATTATGAACATTTGGTGTTTTCATTTACCTTCTCTCTTATTATTTTCTAAACTAGCCTTAGCAAATAATAAGACCAGTCCATACTCAACGTCAAGATGTGCATCGCCATTCTGATTAAAATCATTTTTAAGAGCTAGTTGTTGATCAATAAGTAAGGCAGGGAAAGCTTTGTAACATCTCAGACATGAGACAGCCTGAGACTACACTGTTCTGAGCTGTAATGTGATTGGTGTAAATTAGAGATTATGGACATGCTAGCATTTCCTGTTCTACTGATCACTGTGTGAAAGGAAGGCAGAGCTAGTATATAGCTCAGGCTTCCCTGGGTTACTGGACTTTTAAAAGATGAGACATAAAAGCACAAATGGGGGTAGAGTTTGTGTTTGGGCTGCAGAAATTAAGATCAGATGGAGGCCAGAAGACTCCTGAGCTTCTCACTGGAAAGGCAGCTCAAACCCTGGCAAAGGATCGTTGCCTCCTCACCTGCCTTGTTCTCAGTTGCCAACATTAAGGTAACATAATGAGAGCAGACCCAGTCCCACGAAAGCTTTTTATGCCATCAGGATGCAATAATGGCTCAGGTGCCTTCCCCGGCTGTATCATATCTTCTGGAAATGAGGGGCAAAGGATTAATGCCAGGTGAAGGGCGAGCCACCGTCCAAATATTTATCCGTGAATTTAGGTCACACTACAATGCCCAGTTGTGTCATTCCCTCTCAACGTAGGAAAAAGTGTTCTGTATCCTGGATACAAGTTCAGTACTAAATTGTCCTCCAAGGATTACAAGGGAAATGCTAGAGCTCAGCAATTTTCTTTTACCCTTGTGTTGGGCTTCTGTGCCATGGGGTGGTTTTGTGCCAGACAGTGGAGTTGGGAGTGAAGTGGCGCTAGCCACAAAACACATGCTTGAGAACGAAAAGAGGTTTTTACTGCAAAACCTCCAAGAGCAGTGCCTAGGTGTTTCACCTTCTAGATGAACATTTACAGGGTCTTCCACTTGAAAAGGGTCTCTCCTGTATGCCCTGTGTGTGGCAGGAAGGCCACAGCTGGAGCAGTGCTTCTCACTACCAAGGAAGACACATTCCCAGGAAACCACTTAGCGTTGGAATCTTAGGTAGGTAAGATTTCTTTGAGGACACTCATTTCTTCTTTTTTCCTATTAGGTCTTAACAGGGAATACGATTCTTTCTTTCCTTTCAGGCAAAGTGATACAGGGACGCCACACACCCAAGTCTTAAACATACTTGCCCCCACTCCAAATGGCGGGGTCCTCTGATACCCCTTATTGCAGACTTGCTCTCGTCACATATGAGTCCCACTTGCTGTCTGGATGCCTTGATAAGATCTGTGGGGCCGTGCCAGAGCTCTGCCCCAGCGCATGCCTCCTTTCACTACAGCACCCAAGTCGATCTCCCATACGCCCTTGTTTGTAAGAACCTTGTGTTAATCCAGGTCTGACCGTATCCTGGTGTCACTGTGTGTATGATTTACTGTGAACTAAATAAAACCATAATGGAAACCATGACAGGTTCTCAAAGACACATCAGTTGAGCTCTGTCTCGTCTCTACCTTTGGCACATGATTGGAAATCCTTTCAACCACATAGCTATTATGGAGTAACTAATCCAAGAAGTTTAAATGTTATAATAAGACCATCCTGGCCTTCCCCGTTGTCCAAATTATTTCACTACTCTTTGAGGATGTTTGTGCAAATTCCACTCACCAATTTCTACTTCCCCCCAAAGTAATACTTTTTTTTTCATTCATTATACATTTAGTTTTAGGCCAATCAAGTCCTGGACAATTTTCACATTTGGTAAAGGAAAAGTCCTTGTGACTCAAGTAGCATTTCATTTTTTAAAAACTTCAGTGGCTTAGAATTAAATTAATTGCTTAATTTAGACTTGAATGCATGGAAATATCCTGAAGGAAATTCCAAAAACATTTTAAGGAGAAATAATCAGTCTTTCATGTCACAATCTAAGCTGTTTTTGATATTTTGAATCACTTCAAATTTTTCTCTATTTTGATAGTAACTAGTAAAGTTGGTACAGATTTATTGTTTCCACATATGTCTGAGGTACAGAACTTCTTTTAAGTCACGCAAAGGGGAAAAGATCAAGTTCTGTGAGGAAAGTTGTATGAATAAAGGTTAATTTCACTTAATCGAGTAAAAATTATTTTCGTTACAGTTAAATTCTTGAAAATGGAAGCATAACATTAACATGTTAATTGTCATATTTGAAACATAAATGTAACAACTTTGGAAAGAGATTGATTTTAAAAAGCAGTTGTAGTTATCCTCTCAACCTTTTCCCAGTGTAAAATTTGAACTGAAAGCTCTATGATATAGGAAGGAAATCTACCAGTCATTTCAGTCAATTCAGTAATAGTCACCAAAAAGTTAACCTAACTATTTGATTAAACTGATTAGTTATATGGTAGTGACTTGTGTAGGCATGGGATAAGAAAACTATAAAATAATATACAAATGTAAGGTGTGATTACTGATTCACACAACCTATGAGAAAGTCTGCAAATTCAGTTGATTATCATAATCCTGGAGACTTCCAGTGGAGACCATCAACAGTATTACTACATGAGCAGTTAAAATCACGGTCATGTCAAACTCAAGACCTGGTTGGAATCAAAGATTTATTTAGGTGAGCAAATCTGAGGTAAATCAGTTAATCTCTGATTTATCTGTAGAATGGGAATAATCATTTTTATCTCATACGTAATGTTACTAGGAATATCAGTGGAGTCCTGTGTAAAAGCAGTATCCAAAAGTTAATTATTTCTATTTTGTAAACTTGATCCACCCCTCTGATAGCAGCGTATCTTGAAGGAAAACATTTTACAGCTCTCAGTTTAAATCCCACTTACTCCCTCACGTACACAGGCTCCAACCAGCTGGGTCAGCCTCTTTCCCTTTTCTGTGGACCCTCCGTCCTCCATGTATAATTCTTCATTATAATAATCTGTTCACTCTCTGTCACATTTGTTAGACAACAGACTCTTTAAGGTTAGAGATTATTTCTGCCCAGCATGATGTCCGGTACACAGAGTCATTGAATAATTATATGCTGAATGAGTGAATGAATGCATGGAAAACTATAAATATGGTGACTGCTATATCTTTCTTCTTATAGGGATTTCATAGTAGCAGCAAAGATATGGCCTTCCAGACAATGACGAGAAGGCCTATTTTAGGTTAGGTGTATGCGTACAGCTCTGTTATAAGCATACTATTCTGTATTTTCTTATCAGTGACATTGGCAATGGAAATAAAGGTGGTTTTATAATTACCCTCAGGACTCCAAATCTAAATGGTCCCTTTGTACTATCGTGCTGGAGTACAACCTAGGGATCTCTGGAGTTTAACCCTCACTTCCCTTTGGGCAGAGTGAGTTGTATACTTCAAAGCCCTACAAAGCAACCCTTATTTCACAGTTCAAGGTAGGCTGGCTTTAAATTACAATGGGAGAAAAAAAGTTGATGACAGATAAAAATAAAATTAGCATGTATAGTGACACTAAAATAAGTAATATAATCCTAAGTTTCTCTCTGTGTGTTTTATTTTGCAGTATTTTCTAAATATGGTAACTAGGCAACTCGATGTTATAAAAGTAAATGTTTGGCTTCTGCACCTGTAGTATGCAATTATTGCCCTTAACGCTATTGCTCTTCCTCAAAATGTATAAACCTAAACTTTCTTGGAATGCTAAACTTTCCTACAACATCCTAGATTTTTATAAGCTGTTGATCAAGTTGTTTTCTGATCTTTCCCCCGACCTTTAGGCATTTCAGTGTTGAGCTGGCCAAAAGAGAGAATGGTCATCTGATTTTGAATGCTTTTCAGGGTCTGGGCAATTCAACTGAGAAGCCGATTTTGGGGTTGTGTAAATGATTTCCAACAAAATCATTTCTATCACTCTTCTTATTTCAATAAAATAGTTTTACCTTGGTATTTTTAATATTTAAAAGTATTTTCATTTGTAGCATTCTACGGGATTGTTACTGTCAGATAATAACTAACATCTATATAGTTGGTATGAGCCAAACATCTTAAAATCTATTCATAAAAGGTGTTATGGGTTCTAAGGGAAAAAACACACCCTGATGGGCATGAGTGAAGATTTCATGGAGCAGGCGATATTTGCTTGGGGTGTGTATTCCCTATGTGACTTTTAAGCAGAACTGTTGCCATTTTTATACTAACTGACAAGCAGTTTCCAGTTTCAAATCTGAGCTTGTACTCAGTATCCAGTGATGAGATTTTGGATGTAGGAAACTCCTTCTTAAACAACCTCTAGGAGGAAGTACAGCTCAGAGCATGCTTTGACGAGAGCCCCTGATTCATATCCTGCCCTGCCATTTCCTCTAAGGAGGAGATGAATTGACCTCTCTGACCCTCAGTTTCATTATCTGTAAAATGGGACACTCATAGTTTCAAGTTCATGGGGTAGTTGAGACAGTAGTGATTTCAGTGGATCACAGCAGTTGTGAATGTGTCCTAATACTTTCTAAGGGAAAGGCTACTTCTGAGGAAACCCTTCCTGCCCTTCAGTCACAAATAATGGTGACTCTTACTTGGTTTATTTTTAGCTCTGTTCTTTTCATGCTTGAGCACTAGGTAAACTGAAAACAATCTTTATAAGAATTAGTTCACATGGGGATGTATTGGAAAAGTTTAGTGGACTGAAGAAACCTGAGCTCTCATCCCTCTTCCGTCTCCAGTTAGCTCAGTTGGGCCATATTAGGCAAGTCACACAGCCTTTCTAGCTGCTTTCCTTCCCTGTGCCCTGAAGGTGTTAGGCTAGATAATCCCCACAGTACTGTGGTAGTTACTAGGGCTGCTGGCAGACACCTGGTTGTCCTCTCCTTTTGGGCACAAGGAGAATTGAACACCCTGCCCCCTTGTGGTCAGGTGGGACAGCGTAACTTGTTCCAGCCAATGAGCTGTGAGAGGAGGTCTGACACATTCAATCCCAAGACCCTCCGAAGTTCTCCTTCCCTCTTCCATGGCAGAGTGGTGGCTGCTTTGCAGCCTGGGCGGAGGGAGACAGAGGCCCCAGTGACCCATGCTGGACATGAGCATGAGTGACAAATACGCTACCACTTTTTAAACTACTCATAAAGTGAGGTTGATTGTTACGGCAGCATATCCCGTCTATCCTGAATTGCTACAGGGACCTTCCAGCATAGGGTATGAGGGAAGAGTTTAGCAGCAAGTAACGTTTGAGCTCGTAATGCTCCTGAGTGTGTGCTGTGGATTTGACTCCTAGCTCCACACACTGCCAGCACTGTGACTGTGCTATTTGGCTTGGTCTCTCTGAGTTTCCATTTTCCTCATACAAAAAATGGGGATAATACTATTGTCTATCTTATGGAGCTGTGTTCAATGAGATCTTGCATTGTAGATAAGCCTGGCAGAAAGTAAAATAATTCTCATTATTCTAGTTTTAACATTCTGTGAGTCATGATTTCATCATTTACTTCCTATTGTGTCCATTGAGACAGACTGAGGAAGATGATAAGAAACACGGTAATGAACAGTAGATTAGACAGAAAGTAAAAGGGGTTATACCTTAGCCTTTTTGAGGCCAGCAGCCTCTAATGGGAATTGGAGGTATCTCTGTCAGAGTGAGGTCATTACATCTTAGCCAGCCCATCTCCAAAAAGAGGAGTCAAAGCCACTAAACAAATCTGAAGTAATCTCTCTTAGCAGCCATCATCCAATTCGTGTTTTCTTTTGGAAACTTCTGTGAGAAAAGAAATTACGTGTTTGTCTTACCTCGGCTCTTGTAAATTTATGTCACACTTTTTGTCTTTAAAGCTTTCCAATAAATTCTAAATTGATTATACAATAAAGGCGGTAGCTCATTTGGAATATTTATAAGAAAACCCCCATAGAATAAGCATAATGAGTAAAATAATGAAGTAGTAATTATAATTCTCAAGGCTAATAATTTTAATAATAATTTATACTTAAACAGCTCTCTCTATAAGGAGATTTCAAAGATTTATAAATATTAAGTAAGCTCTGTATGCCCTACAATTCCTAAAACAATACCTGTACCTAACATTTTTGAAACATTCACATACCATCAGTATTATTAATCTTATTTTACAAATGGATAAACTGAGGCAAAGAAAATCTGCGTGGAGTCATGTAATCCTTAGCAATAGATTCTTGTCTCAAGTACCTCTACCCAAAATCAACCCATTAGAACTTCACAGTGGAATAATTTATATTTTAGTCTGTCCAGGAGTTCAATTGTATTACAGCAACTGCTCTAACTGGTTTATGTGATATGACCTATGGATTTTATTTAGAGTCATGGTTCCTGTATGAAAATAATTGCAGTTGAGATGATTGGTTTCTGTAGCATATGGCCTGTCCTTGGTTGAAGTGCCAAGGTTTCGCATTGGATTCATGGCATGACATATCCAAAACACATGCCCTAGCCAGAAGGTCACTGCCTCCTTCTTCTCAAGAGGTGAACCAGAACCCATGAAAAGGTGCGGTCCCTGCTCACAGTTTGTATAAGCCTGGTTTTTTTTCTGTTCCATTGTGCTCATTCACACATGATATCCCAAAACAGTTAAGTAAAATGAGGGATATTATATCTGTCACACATGAGAAAACGGCAGTTATGGATTCATTTAATGCATTCATTGCTTTTTGGACTCTGGAGTCCCCTGGGCAGTGCCACAAATCTCCACGGTGGCCTCCAGTTCTGTATTCTATGTGGGACTCTCTAGTGAGGCCAGCATGTGTATAAACGGTTCATTATTATTGTTGTTAATTTTTTTTTATTTTTATAGCTCAAATGAATCGGCCTTAACTCATGCTAACAGTAAGGGTTGCACTAGCCAAGTACATTACAGTAATCTATTGTTGAAATAGCTCGCTCTCAGAGATACAGTGAGTGTTGGAGGCCCGGCCTTCTGAATTAACGCCAAAGCATGGGTGTTATAGCTGGCACCTGACAGAGAGCCTAAAAACACTGCTTCTCTATGAAGTTTCTTGAGAGCTCCACCCCTCCTAATTTTTCAAAATTCAGTTTAAGATAGATTCCTCTGATTCCTGTAGGCTCGCTGGTTGCGTAATGAAGAAGACGAAGCTGGTAGCCCTTGGTTGCCGTCCACATTTCCTGACGGTGGAAATATGGCAGCAATGGCACAAGCTGTGCAGAGCACACTGTCCCTCCACACATGCAGGTTGTTCTTTGATTTATGGTCACGAGGCTCTGTTGAGAGATGAGCTGGGAACGGTTTGCACCTTCCTGTGTGATGTCAATTGCAAAGCTTTTGTTCAAAGAACTGCTTAGTCCTGGATGGCCAGGGCAGGGCTTGTCTGGCAGCTTCTGGAATTTCCTGGACCCCCACACCTATGAGTGGAGGGGGCTGAGACATAGTAAGTGCTCAATTAATGTTAGTTGTTATTATCATCATTATCTTCGTGCCATTGTTATTATTATCCTTCTGTTCACTATAGAAACAGTAAACAGAGACCCTGCTTTGATACACTTAATGTGTGTATGTACTGCCTTTAATCACACACTATTAAATTCCCCAAAGGTTCTTTTCACTGGAATGATCAATAATCAAACAATTTCTGTATGTTTAATATCCATTTGTCCTTTTATTTTTGAATCAATAGCATCAAGAACTGTTTTGGTTTTCTGAGGCAAAGTTTTTCTGCCTTGCACATAGTAGATGCTCAATAAGTATTGTTGAATGAATAAATAGGCAAATGAAACCTTTAATTCTGTCAACCCAATAAATTAAACTATTTTATTTGCCTATGTTTAATAAGTTATTAAGTGCTTACTATGCTCACTAGACTGAAAATGTTTTAAATATGGACAGTCTTTAAGAAGTTTACAACAGGTAAAGAAATCAGTTAGATGCATGTGGTAAGGATTATGTATTTATTTAATTTTGTCTATTGGTGGTGTTATTAGTTTTTTGGGCACCTACTATGTGCCAGGTACTTTTCAAAGAACTCTACATTGATTATCTTGTTAAATTCTCACCAAAAAATATCTATTGTTATCATCCCCATTTTACAAATAAAGGAACTAAAGCTTAGGAGAGTTGCATAAGTTGTCCAAGGTCATACAGCCTATGAGCAGGAGAGCGTAGGATATAATATGCTGAGCCTCCATACACTAAATTAAAAAATGGCCATTATGCTATTATGCATTATTTATAAACATATCTGTGGTATTCTATTTATTTATATTTGTCCTTGTTTTGATTCCATATTATATATATATATATATATATATATATATATATATATATATATATATATGTATTAATTCTATCGTTACTTGGTTGTATGTGTTCTAAGTTTATCCTCAAGTCATTTGTGGAATCACACAGCACAAATAGATACATCACAGATAATAAAATGCTCAATTGTGTGTTGTCTACAACAAGTAAAATAACAGTCTTGGAAAAGGAGTATCTGAGCAGTTGACACATGAACTTCTCTAGAAGGAAGACAAAATGCATAGTAGGTGGGGAGAGGGGTGGAGCATGAACAAAAAAAAACATGGAAGCATGATTAGCATGTTCTGGGGGCTTCCTGGGGAGAGACAAGAGACTGACTGCCTTGAAGTGTGGGAGAGAGAAGATGGAGCTGTTTAGAGAAGCCAGAGATGGACCATGGGCCAAACCTTAAGGATTTGAAACACGGCGGAGGCAGGATTAAAAACGAGGTCCCTTCGAGCACCAAAGCCAGGATCAGTCCACTGGAGACCCGTAAGGAGAGCCTCAAATTCCAGATTTGTAGAACGGAAAATCACCATCACTAGGAAAACCAGATGAGAATCATCAAGAAGTTTTTGTTTTGTTTTTTTCTTTTTAACTTCTTAACAAATATTCACATAGAAGAAGTAGCAGTCCCCAGTTTGGTTGGCACGTAAATATTATTAGCATGAAATTACTGTTGTTCATCTAGCAGCTGTAGGCCTTCAGGAAAGACAGGGGAAGGCAGACGGGTTTGTTTATCCTCCATGAGGTCATTGATAAAAGAAAAGTTCGACTGGAAGTTTCATGTCTGTACTGTATTTGTTAGTTGTGGTTCTTATTTATCCATTCTTTTACTAAATCTGTGAGTTGAAATCATCCCAGTGCCCATAAAATTGCTGCCCAGCTCAGAATTTTCCCTCAAAACCAAGACCACTTTAGTTAGTGTAAGCTTGGGCTGCCCCCTGGACTTGTGTACCCAAGTGCGTGCACACACTCAGGAGCCGAATTTCCTAAAATGGAATTTAAAGGAAAAAAAGACTTCATAAATTCTGAAACTCAGATTCTTCTGCATTTGGACTTGATACGTACACTATGTCGAATATGTCTTTCATTTTTTATACATATACACAGAAGACGGCGTTATAAGAGTGTGTAAATTGACAAAAGAGCTGTCTTCCACTCTTTGGGGGAAAGTAGATGGAAAATAACCTAGTTTTAATTAGAATTGAGATCCTGCTGATACTCAGTTAAAGGTTAAACTACCCTACAGTGGAGGGGAACGTCATGGGATTCATTTTTTTACTCCAGCTAGTGCAGAACTCACCTTGGACTTGAAGTACTAGCGTCTTGGCTTGGAGTGACTAAAAGAAAAGAAACACATGAGAGCATCTTGGGTTCCGATATGTAGTTGCTTTGTACCTAAGTGAGCAGAATACCTAGAAGTGTAACTGAAATTTTCCCTCCCCCCGCTATTTTGGCATTGTCTGGGTGGAGCCCCGAGGCCCTTTGTATGCTATGGCAGTGACGTGGTTAACAAAAGCCTTTGGAGCTTGTGCCGTGTGGCTTGGAGGCCTCAGAATCAATAAGGAGTCTTCAGATTTAAAACTAATGATTTTCTGTGTTCAGCAAAAATCAGAATCTCTCAAAATTGCCATTGTTGGCTCTGATGTGCCCCCAGAGAATAAGGGAAGGTGTGATAAGTCATCATGCTTGCAATACAAATAAAATGCACATCAGAAGAGACTTGAACTAGACTAGAGATGGATAATGTGAGTCTTAAATATCTTAATTATTTCCTCCTTCAGCAAAACCCCTAAACTAGCACTGTCCTAACAGTTATTGTAACAGCAGTGGACAAACTGTCTGATGGGCCTGTCCTGCCTCCCATGAGTGTATGTGGGTCCTGTCCACGAATGCATCTGTCATCATTTCCTTCCAGAAGCATTTTAAGCAGTTGTGGTGACGTCAAATGTTTTTGAATGTATGTATAAACTGTGGTTGAATGTACATAAAATTTCCCCAGACTCTCTGATTTAAAGCCCTAGAGAAGGCCACCAGGCTCGTATGGAAATTAGCTAAGCATAATTTATTCATGAAAGGCAGAAAAGCTGAATTAATAAATACATGAGTATGTAAACTTATAACTGTACAAAGATCTGTAGAAAATATGAAAGCTAAGCTCCATATGTGAACAGAGAGCCTTAAGGTGTGGCCACTTGGTCCTTTCTTGCAAACAGTTCTAGCTCCTGTTTTGAAAGCCAAGTGGAAATAAGTATTAAGCAAATAAGTACATTTATTTTTTGGAGGTTCTCTTATTCCCCTTAAAAACATGGACCTGCCTTGTAGATGCTTCTCCATTCACATCAGTCTAAGACAATTATTATTGTTTTTAATATTAATGAAAGCTCTAATTCCAGAGATTCAGGAAGTGGCTCAGCAGGTTTAACTCATGACTCTTCTCTGTCTGGACCCAATCCTGAGCGCATTTTCACAAAGTATTGTCTGTCACGAGACCAGGTCTTACCTTCCTACAAGACTGGCATCTTTTTCCCCCTTACCCTTATCTTCCCCCATGAAGTCAGAATCTGTATTAACATCATCAGCCCATCAAATGTTGATTCAGCAGTGCTGTTGTTAAGACAGCAGGAATTGGAGGAAAATATGTACTGTCACATTTTAAGAAAACATTTTTAAAGGGAGTCTTACCTTGTATTAAATGCCTTCTGGTGAAACTTTTCATTTGGGTTGAATTCTGAGCCTCCTCGCCCCAGTTCACACCCATCTGGCTCTGGAAGACTGAATCTTCAGAGGTGTGACCTAGGATTTTGATCATCAAGCAAGGAAACGGTTGTTTCCTACAGATCTTGTAAGTTGGTCAGAACATTCCAAGGAAAGCATAGTATTTCTATCCATCTTCATTACTGATAATTTCCTTACCCTAATTAAAAACATTTTCCGAAAGTCTGTGTCGCAAAACACCCATTTCAAACATTGTTCCTAGTCAAGGGACGTGGATAGAACAAATACGTGTATAACTTTTTAAAAATTTGTCTTAATTGAAAATTATAATGGATACAGGATAAAAGTAAACCATCAAATACTCTTCTGTCGGCATCTATGATCGATAATGAGGAAGTTGTAAAAAAATCAAAAACAGCATAACAACATGTGGTAGTCATAGAGTACTTTATAAATATTAGCTCTTTAAATTCTGTGGCAGGTACAATTATATCTATTTTAGTGGTGAAGTAAGTGAGGTACCAAGTGGTATGTAACTTACCCAGGATCTCACAACTGATATGGAGATACTGGAAAACAATCCTTATGATGTAGATAGTTACTTAAAACAAATACCAAGTTCATATGGCTTTCTGACTTCAGTGTCTAAAATGTGTAATGGGATCTAGTTTTTCTAGAATGAAGCTTAAATAAAATAATTGGGGTTTTTTGTTTTGTTTCTTTTTTTTTTTTTTTTTTCCCCTAGCATAAATCCTTACAATTACCTGGACATGAGAATTTTTAAGCGAGGCTGTGGAGTGCAGTGATTCCATCCGTGCTCTTATACACTCTGACGTTAATTTGACTGTTTTCTAGGAGGCAGGCTTTAGACTTCTAACTGATAAATAGAAATGCATATATGAAAATGGGAAGATATGTGTTCTGAGTATCACTGCATAAAAACCACCTCAAAACTTAGTGTCTGAAACAATGACACCATTTGTTTTGCTCATGAATATGCAGTTTAGGCAGTGTTTGGCGGGCATAGCTTTACTCCGCTTCACTTGGCATCACTTGGGCAGCTCAAAGACTTGAGGCTGGAATCTGCAGGCACACTCCCACACAGTTCCGACCGTTGATGCTGCTCATCACCCAAGATCTCATCTAGAATTTTGGCTGGAATGTCTGCCTGTGGTCTTCCCATATGACTCCCTGGCTTCCTTACAACGTGGTGGCTAAGTTCCAAGGGTCAGGGTCCCAAGAAAGAGAGAGCAAGGTGGAGTAACCAATCTCAGAAATCATGTAGTGTCACTTCTCCCATATTCTTTTGTTCGTGGCTTTTACAAAGGTCTGCCCAAGTTCCATGAGAGGGAATGTAAACCCTTCCTCTTGATGGAAAAGTGTCAGCATCGCTTTCTAAGAAGAGCATGTGGGATGTATATATTGGTATAGCCATCTTTGGAAAACACAATCTTCCGTAACGTATGTTTTATTAAGCATTTAGGACTGTCAATATGAAAGAAATGTTTTGCTGGAAGAAATCCCATCGCTACAAAAATAGGGACCTAAAAAAATAATAATAATAAAATTAAAAAGAATAAAAAATAAAAATAAGGCTTAAAACAAAGGCTTAACAGAAATAACTGTTCAAAGAATCAAGCAAGTTTTTGCCAAAAAAACAACTCTCCCATCAGAGAGAGATACCCAAGGAAGGAAGGAAAAAGCCTTCTAAAGTTAATTTTAGCCTGTGCCTAATTCATAGTAAAAATCTTTAGAGGTAGGAATTCCCCAAACATATGTAAGATGGTTCATTTAGGCTGATCACATCTTTTGCAGTTGCCAAAGGATCTTATACCAGATGTTAACATTCTAGTTTGTATCAAAGAGCTATGTTGGATATTTTTTCATCATTTATATAAGAACAATGGAAATGGACTTTTATGAAGTTCCTTCCCTGTAGACTCCAAGTAAAGTTAACCAGGCACACTTTAAGAAAGATGGCAACATTTTAGAGAAATTCTAATTACTGAGTATCCAGCATGAGTACAAGTTAAACCTCAGCATTTTGAAACTTAATAGCTAATGCAGGATTTGTGGAACACATGAGAGAGAGAGAGAGAGAGAGAGAGAGAGAGAGAGGAGAGGGGAGAGAGGGGAGAGAGAGAGAGAGAGAGAGAGAGAGAGAGAGAGAGAGAGAGAGAGAGAAGAGAGCTAACAAGGGGATACTAACAACCTACCACATGACTTCCAGCAATTTGTCCCATTACGTCAGGGGTCAGGTCAGAGAAAGAAGAGAGTTGTTGGGGGCCTTGAAGGCTTGTATCAGGAGTTGTTTTGTTTTTATTTTGAGAGAGTTGGGGAACCATCATAAGTGGCATGATTTGACCTAAGTTTTAAAAGAATACCTCTAATGTGAATTACATCTCAATAAAGCCATTATTTTAGAAAGTACCTCAAGCTGCCATTTTGTGAATAGACTGTTGAGAATAGGATGGAAGCAGGAAGACAGGAAGCTATTGTAATCTAGGCTGGAGATGGTGGCTACCTGGACGAGGTGGTAGCAGTGGAGGTGGTGAGAAACGATCAGATTCCTTATAAGTGAAAGTCAAGTCCATAGGATTTGCTGACTGACAATGGCAGGGATGACTGTGATGGTCTTGTCCTGAGCAACTGGATGGATGGAGCTGCCTTTTTCTCAGAGAAACCTGTGAGAAAGCGGGTTTGGCTATGGGTATGTATGGGGTGGGGTGCACAGTGGATTACTTTGCACAGTGGATATGTGCAAAGGCAACAAAAAGATGAAGGCATTTATTATTAATGTGCTTATATTATTTTACTTTCCAAGAGGATGTGGAATGGCTTATAATAAAATGCACAGATAGAATAAAGATGGAAACCATTTAAAAATTGTAAAAGGCTAAACTCAGTCAAAGAGGAATAGGCCCAAATCAGAGTTCCCTACAGGAAACAATATGTGAGTTTGCTTGAGCTTTGCAGAGTATTTGTGGTCAAAAATAAAATACGAGGGTGAGGTGGAAGTAGAGTATTACAGCACACTCAGAGGGATTGTGCAGAGACCTATAGGCTTAGGGCAGGCTTACAGGTGTTTAAGGAAGGCCTCCCCCCACCCCCGCCCGCCCCCTATAAGGGGTGAAAAGTTCAGGAATGAGGAGGCTGAAGACGAGGAAGCCAACTGGATGGTTAGAAGACCCAGGTATGAGGAGGGCTGGCCTGGGTATGCCATCCTGGGAAGGGAGCCTTAGAGATGGGTTGATTGAAACTGGGAAATTGGAAAAGAAATGATGGCTATCTATCAGCATCATGATGGGAGCGGGCAGCAGAATCACCTGATGGATATGTAAGACGTATGTGCACAAGGCCTCACCCAGACCTTCTCAGCCCTAATCTCTGTGAGAAGATCCAGTACTGTCAGTGGTTTTTGTTTGTTTATTTTTAGGTTTTGTCTTTTTATTTTTTTTAATAAAATTATTGGGGTAACTAACATTGGTTAATAACATGTTTTAAAAGTCCTCCACATGATTCTAGTGCAACTCCTGATTGAAAAATACTGGAGGAAAGAAGTTGATGAACTTAATTAGCTTTTATCTTGTGTGAATCACCTAATTGGAATGTTTTCTGGAGAGAGAAAAGTAACAATTAAAAACAATTTTGGAGACACTCATTTATTTTTTCTTTTAATGAATATTTATTGAATGCTTATTAAGCATGATGCATAGAAGTGCTGGAGATACAAAGATGAAGGAAACACAGTTCCTGTCTTCAAGTAGCTATTAGTCTATTGAAAGAAACAAACGCATACATTGATAATTTCGTAGGGCAAAGTGTTCCTGCTTTGAGTGTTATGGGAATGGTGTGGAAATTGAGTCTTAGGTAAGATTTTTCTGGAAGGGTTGTCATCTGAGCCAGAAACTTGTCTAGGACAAAGAGGTGTCACATGTCCCCTGCTGCTGTTCAGTTATTGGAACTATAGCCATGCTTATTCGTTTCCATATTGTCTATAGCTGCTTTAGCAGTACCGTTGCAGTTAAGTTCTTGTGACAGAGACAATCTGACCCACAAAGCCTCAAATATTTACTACCTGGTTTATTACAAAAAGTCTGCTACCCCTGTTCTAGAACAAAGGGGAGAGGAGAAGCCATTTTAGAAAATGAAGTCAATATGATATATGGTACTGTTCAAAGAACTATAAGCAAAAGATTATGGCAGAAAATGGAAACGGGGTGCAGTTAGAGAGGTAGACAGCAACAAATCATTGACCCTGTACCCTATCTTAGGGAACTTGAACTTTCTCTAGTGCCATGGGATTCAATGGAGGATTTTAAGCAGTAATACTAGAGTCAAACTTGAATTTCAGGTAGATTTTTTTTTTTTTTTTTTAATTAAGTAGATTTTTATGTTTGCTTCATACAATGTAGATTTGAGGGGAAAATATTATATAGGGAAGAAACTATTATGTTTGTAGGAGTAATTAAAGCAAGAATTAACAAGCTGATTAAAAGTTTGACCATAAATTTATAAAATGGAATATTACGTGATTATTATAATGAGGTGTATATAAATTATTCTAATAAGGAAACATAGCTACACTATGTTCAGTAAAAATAATCAAAAAAATTACATACACAAATAGAAAACGTGTTAGTATGAATAGAAAAAAAAAATGGAAAGAATATACAGAAAACTATTTCCCGCCCCACCCCCACCCCCACCCATCCTGGGGGGAGTAGACTGACAAGAGACATTCACCTTGAATATTATACATGTTTGTAGTGTTTGATTTCTTTTTTACAACAAAAATGTATTGCTATTCAGTCAGACAAAACAAAAAACAAACAAAAACAAACAAACAGCCAACTTTTTAAAGTGATTTGTCTAGAGGGAGAATGAAGTTTCATAACATGACTTGGCAAGAAAGGAAGGATGGAGAGAAGGGCATAAATCTGAGAATGATTTAGAAAGTTAAACTAGCACGACTTGCTCATGTAGGAGGTGAACAAGAGGCAAGGAAAATAGATTACGCCCAGGTTTCTGGTTTCAGTAAATATGGTGAATCGACATATCAATAATTTAATAAAAATAAAATGAGAAAACCTTTATTGATCATTTATTATGTACAAGGCCTTGTGCTAACTGTACTTAACATATTTTTAGTACATTCAAACCAACACATGGAGGAATTTTTATTGTTCCCATTTTATAGATGAGGAAACTGAGACTCAGAGAGATTAAATAGTTTACCCAAGATAGCATAAGCTGTGAGCAGAATAGCTGGGAATTGAACAAGGGTCCTATTGAGTCCAAGCCTCATATGTACTCCCACCCACAACCATGAATTAATTTTTTAAAGAGCAGTATAGATGGAAAGATTAAAATCACTTTTGAACGTATTGTGTGTCATCAACATGGAAGTTTGGATCTAACATGATAAGGTCTCAATAAATGAAATGAATAAAGAGAAGCTCTCAGATTGAATTTTGGAGTGTACAGTTAATGGATCTTAATCACTAAAGTTTTAAGAATAATGATATTGAATATATGAGAGTTCTCCCTTTCTTGTTTGGATGCCTTGATACAGTTATTAATGTATGAAATCATGCACATTGAAAAGAATTAGAATAAAACAAATTTGATGCATTTTTTTTGGACATCAAAACTCATAGGACTGGTTTTGTCAATTTAATTCAGTGAATATCTGTTGAGTGTTCCCCAAGTATAAAGCATATTGATGCTGCATTTTTACCTGCTTAAACTTTTTAATGTGTCTAAAATTTCAGTAGGGCTAGGAAGAACTAAGATATGAAAGATGCTTGATGTTCTAAACAGATCTTTGAGGTGATATTAGCTCAGGAAATACCCAGAATCATTGATGTTCCTCTGTTTTTCATCAGATCATTACAGTGTGATTGGTGAGAAATTCTTTCTTCGAAGAAAGTTGGCCATTTGTGGTTAGGAGTGTTGGGGTAAAGGTAACCTGAACCGCCAGAGGAAATGCGCGGGCCTTTGTGAGGAGAGAAAAGGGCATGCCTCCCACTGAGAAAAAAGCAATTTCTCATTGTGTCACTTCACCCTGGCATTTAGCCACAAGAGGGGGCATGGACCAGAGTGAAATAAATTCTGCCTGTTTTGTGGCCTAGTTGCTTGCTCTTCTTTGCCCTCCAAAGAAGCGCCCCAGCTCTCCTTACTTTGAGGTGGTAACAGAGCTTCATTTCCCACTTGATGAGAAACTAAATGGTTTACTAGTAGCCGTGGTTATACTTTCCCTAGTGAAAGCTAAGACATGCTTTAAAGATTCCAAAAGGTGCAGAGGAATGTACTGTTAAAATTGACCTGAAAACGCAATCATGGTTTCCCTTAGTGCCATGTCCCATGTACACATTACTTCCTTGCTAACATTTCTAATTTTTATCCAAATATAGGTACAGGCTTTCAGAAAGTGAATCAGGTTGTCGAGATTGACCATTCAATATAAAGTTTGTACATTGCCTCAAAATGTGTTTTTGACTCAGTAAAATACGTTCTCTTTATGCTCATTGTAATTCACTTTATAGTGACTTGCTTAATAGCATAACATATATCATTTATACTGCTATCCTTCATGCTTTTAAACTGTAATATCCTTTCCTCAATGACTACTTGTCAATTTCACTGATCTAGATTTGATTTCATAAATTAACCAGGCCAATTAAGTAGAGAGTTATCATTAGAATAAGAAGTGGAAGCAAATAAATATTAATCTTCCATCTCTGAATGTCAGTATTCAACACAACCTTGATCGTATTTGAACACATAATGGAAGAAATGCATCCCTTTGTTGTCAACTTAGTGCTACTCAGTTTAAACATTTATGAGTATTTTTTCATTCACCTCTTACCCATCTTTCTTTGGGGCAGTTACATTTCTATTTTGTCAATATCAAATGTGGGGAATGAGCAACTAGCAGAACTTCATTATGGCGAAATTCTGATCTTGCCTCTTTGCTTGGCTTTTCCTCCCAGTCCCTTTGCCTGGGGGACATTTACTTCAGAGACATGGAAACCACATCATATATGTAGTACAGTACATTGCCGCTACACAGGCCTTGGTCTTGCTGTAGTCATTTTCTTTCCCTCACAGACTTTTGGAAACCACTCATCGATGACAATGCCTGACAGAAAAGAACATCTTAAAATGCAGCCCATTTCAAAGAGTGTTTCTTTTTAAAAACTTAGCATCAGGGATTTCTTCTTCAACTCTCATTGAAATGATGCTTCTGACATTAGCATGAATCCTGCTTTGTCTTCTTTGGCGGTAGAAAAGAGTTTGTCAATACCATTTTCATAAAAATATTTCATACACATGACACAATTATCAAATCGCCTTTTAGCCTTTGTTTCCTTCTGCATTTATTAACATTAACTTCTTTCCCCCTTTTCTTTGAGACCCTGTTCACAACCTTTCAGCTTTTGGGGGGAGTGGGAGAGCTTGCTCCTCTTGGAAGCTTTTCAATCTCTCCCTTCTTAGTTACAGGACCATTAGGTTACTGTGGTAAAGGCACCTCTTCCCAGAATGTCTCTGAAAATATCCCAAGAGGATATAATACAGGGATCCATGGGAAAAATCAAGTTGGGATTCCTGTGTTTCGATGTTAATGCTGCTCTCACTGCCCATCCAAATCTTTGAATAGGGGTAACGTAACCCCCCACTCCACAACCCACTCCCTTACAGTTACATAGCTTATGGAACATTTTGGGACCCATAAGGGAGGGTAACATTGGATTTACATTTCCTCTCATGTTCTGATTAAACAGTTTACATCTAATAGCTGGCAAATCAGAGCTTCTTACTCTCTCCAAGTTCAGTTACCCCTTGCAGCCCTTCAAGCCTCAGTAGTTTCACCATAGTAATAATTTTTCACTAAGAATTTTAAACAAGACTTTGCCATTGGACATCCTTTGAAATAGTTAGCTTTGCTTCACTATTTTTTGTAACTTGCCAAAATCACAAATAAAAGGGTCTGTGTCCTCTAATGCTTCTTCTCTGGTCATTATCTTGAAAAATATGCAGAGTCTGGTCCAAGTAGAGTGCTCCCCAAACCTTGCTGTTACTTTGAGAATAGTTTTAATGAGGCTTGCAGCTGAGCCAAGCTCTCCTGTTGGGTTATTATTTGGGCATGTGGAAGCCCTAGTGATTGATCTGTGGGGGGGAACTGGCAACACTCACATGCCCTCTGGGTAGAGGCAGAGCCTCCAGCAGGAAAAATTAGGGAAAGAGAAAAAAAGGAGAGGAAATGTTTATCACCCATCTCGTAGCGTTTTATGACGGTGTTATGGTGAACTGGGAGATGGATTTGTATATTCATGGATTTTGTACCACTTTAAGCACTAATAACATTAAATCAACCTTAATACTTCATGCCAAATGTGCTCTAAAAGAGGGAATAATGGGAATTTTTGTTGACTTTAGTGAAGCATCAAAAGTTACACTAGAAACACATAAAATGCTACAATGCAGAGGTCACAATTATGCTAATATCATGATAATATAAAATATTAAGTCACCAAAATGACAGGATTTACAACCAGCTATCCTCAGTCCCCAGAAATCTTAGCGATAAGCTCATGGTAAACACAACAGCCTGTCCTCCCAAGGAGTCTGATTACAAATTTAAATATGTATATGATTAGAACTCTGCCAGTCTCCCAGCCCTAGAGACAGATGAACTACAATTTGATTTATATCATACCTGAAATCTATTGTGTAGAGTTCACTCTGTTCTGCAGAACCGCTACCAGGTCTGATGGATTTTGTGTGTATAGCAAGTTGCTTGTGGGTAAAATAGGGACTACTATTAATGATCATGACTAGTCCTGTGATATCATGAACTAAAACTTAAACATTGATACAGAATAGTTAAAGATTTGAAAATAAAATATGAGCAAATGGAAAAGGCAATACATGTGTTACCTTTTTTTTTTTTTTTAATATCCTGATTTTTGTGCCAAGGCCTAGGATTAATAAGCTGTATAGCCTGAGCCTGAATCTCATGGCCTTCGATTTACCTTTAACTCTGTGGCCCCAATCACATTAAAGTCTCTCCTTTTGGACATGGTAACTATGTCTGTTGTCATACTTATCACGTAAGGGAGAGCCATCGTGGCTATGCAGCCTTCCAATTCTGGCCAAATAATACTGACTTCTGTTTGACTTAATTAATGTCATTATAGCAATAGAAGGCAAAGGAAAGGAAACATGCCATGAAAGTATACTGTTATTATAAACCTATGCTCTTTAATATTTCTTTGTGCTGAGGCCCCTGTTTCAGCGAATTTTGTTAGACCCACTAAGGTCAGAAATGCCTGGTATAAGGGCTGTGCTTTTCCTTTTCAATATTAAATGCATGCACGTTGTCTGAACTAATGCTTGTAGCTCACTCTGGCAAGGGTAATGAATAGATGTGCTCAATCACCATGTATATATCTTAAATACATTAAGATATCATATGTGTGTGTGTGTGTGTGTATATATATATAGATACTGTATACAGTATCTATATATATATACTGGCACTGTCATCACTCATTAGTATCTACCAGCAGAATGTGGACTAGCCTTGCCCCCAAACGGTGAAACTACCAGCTGGGAGAAAAGGCCACGCTCTCCTAGATGCTTATCTAGGCCACCCTTTTCCCCACCTGTCACTCTGTCCCATCATCCATGTTAATGTTATCAAGGACAATAAAATAAAACAAGTTGCCCCCAAAGGAATTCCTATCCCTGTGCTGTTAAGAAGAGCTATAAAGCCATGTTTTTAAAGTGCAGCTTGCAATCCCTAGAGGTTACAGCAAAGTTCTTATAGGAGTTGACAGCGGCAAAAGAACACTGAAACTCTACGGGCACTTTTCCTTGGTCAATCCCTCCATCTTAGCAAGAGCCAATCAATACTTCTTGATCTCCAATTTTGTGAAAAACTCTGCTTGTGCTTAACCCTTCTGGCAATCCTGTTCTTTGGCAGTTCCCTCTTTCTGGGACAAAAAGAATATGTTCTTTCTTTTAATAGGATAGAACTTTTGAACACATTTATTTTCTTTGATTCATGAAGAATTGGTTGGGGTTTGAGGGTTTCTGTCGTACATGTGTGTATGTAGTATGGGAAAGACATCTCCAATATTATCAAAATTATATTTGTTTCTAAATAAATGGAATTGTTTTCCTTCCTTCCTCAGGAGGCTGGAGTTGGCACTCTTGCCAAACACAACATTTTGGATAATAAATTCCTTTTGAAAATTTCGGAACCCTTTTGATGTTATAAATAGTATATGTAGTAGAAGAGAAAGGATCATGTAATTGCAACACAAAGACTGAGAGGTCTATGGGATAAAATACACCTTAATTCTTTACTCAACAGTTAGTAACATATCATGAGTTTATATTAGAAGATATATTTTAATAAGCATTGTCAGCTTTTCTGCCTATTGATTTGCTTCTAATACAGCGTGTTCTCTCTCCACCCCTCCTGTCTCCTGTCCCTTCCTCCCTCCATTTTTCTCCTCCTCCCTCTCAAGTGTCCCTATGCACATGCAAATACACACCTTAAAAAAATCACTTCTTAGGATGACCTGTTACCTTCCCCACTGTTACCCTCTTTCCCCCCAGTTCCATGCTCTGCTTTTGGCAAGCATTTAAAAACTCTGAAGACATAACCTCACTATGTCAGTGGGGCAGTGAGGTTACACATCAGTAAATGTCACAGAGGTGTCAGCCCTTTACATCATAACTGCAGTTCATTTCTCTGCATTGACAGTGATGCTTATACCGGGCAAGGATTAGAATGGGCATATTTCCAGATCTTAATTACATCAGGCATAAGGATGAGCAACAGCATTTTTCTTGGGGGAGAGGAAAGGAGGGGGAGAAAGAGAAGGGCGAGTAATGCTGAATTTGGCCATCTAGAGCCTCATGTGTCCCCGTTTATCAAGAGATAATAGGATTAAGCTAAGCTATGGGATTCTCTGGCTAATGCTGCCTTCAGCAGGGGTCTAATAAGGATAGATATAATTGGGTAAATGGCAAATAAGAATGAAGAAGTACAGGGTATAAGCACAATGCTTAGGAATAAATAATGACAAATTGGATTTTATCCAATCTCTGCAGACTTGGGTAGAATCTGGCATCCCACACTGAATGATAAGGGGTAACATCTATCTTTCTTCTTGGCCTGACTTGTCTCCGTTCATGGCAAACATCAGAACGCATCCTCTCAAGTTTAACTGGGATCTATCCGTACTGCTCATCGGAAACCAAGTAGGAACTCTTAAGGAAGGAACGTTCAAATAGGGTTAAAGGAACAGAGTAAATTAAGTGCCTAAAAACAAATGTGACACAAATTAGAGTTTGTTTCTTTGACCCTTATCCATTTACAGAATTTACCCCATTCACAGCTGGAAATTTATTTTCACTTTCTTCACCTCTCTAAGAGGAAAGCAAACATATAACACAGCCCCGAAGGAGTAATTAATTAGATCATTTACTGACATGGATTTGAATAGTTTATTTAAATACAATTCTGTTATTTATTTATTTTACAGCATTATGCAGGAGGTTGAAACTCCTGTTCTAATTTGCACTTAGCAAGAATCTCTGAAAAAATATCACAGCGAAGAAAATAAACAAAGAAGCAGTGATCAAAGGACTCCATTCAGAAGTGCATAAAAGAATTTCACTAGGATGAGTATTTCAGTGATTGAAAAATAAGGGATTGGTTGAGTTAGGGGTGGGAGATAACAAGACAGTTTGTTTTGTATTCACATAGGCATATTTTAGCAAATATAATGAGTTCATTGATAAGTTGCTATATAAAAAGGTGAGGGAAATTTAAAAAATAAAATATGCCAATGTAGGTTAAAAAAAAAAAAAAAAAGGTATAATGAATATACAGATTACTACACCACAATGGAGACTGCTTTAGAAAATAGACCAGGGAAAACTCATGAACTCTGGAATAAGTTAAAAATAAATAAATAATTGCAACTTAACAAACAACAGTTGTAAATTTTTCTCAGAAAAATGGAAGTTTCTTCAAGCATGTTTTCAAAAGCTGTAAGTCAAAGTAGGAAATTAGCTCACCAAAGATGAGTATTGAATCTATTCTAAAATGTAGTTGTTCTTTTTTGCAAAATGATATGAGATGTTAGAATAGATGTTCATCCTTCTATACCTTTAGATAAGTAAACTGCCTTATAAATGCTCATTTAAAGGTTTTCATTCAATGGCCTTTTTAGGAAAATCCCTGGCAATACTGCCATATACACAACTTTATTTCTCCAGCCTGTGGGGTTAAATTACTCTGGTTACTGTAAGTGTAGAACTCAGAAAAATTTCTCCCCAGTGCTGTTATCCCGTAGAGAGTTTAAAGATTAGAACAGTTGAAGAGCTAGGAAGACACTGAGATGTCATTTGAAAAAAGGAGTGGCTAATAGATACACTCTAAAGTTCATAATTTAAAAACATTTGTATTAAATTTATTGAGGTGGCAATGCTTAGTAAAAGTACATAGCTTTAAGTGTACATTTCCATAATACATTATCTATATATTGCATTGTGTGTTCACCACCCAGAGGCAGTTCTCTTTCCATCACCATATATTTGACCCCTTTTCCTCTTTACTACCCACCTCCCCAAAGTTCATAATTTTAAGAGGTCTGGGGAGCAGAGAACACTCCCCTTCCCCCTAACATCAAAGCCTCCTTCCTCTTCTCTCTGTTCTACCTGGTGTGCCTCCTTCTGGGCCCTCGTCCCCCCTCCCTCATACAACTGCTTGTCATTGTCTCCCTCTGTCAGATTGGAATGCCAAGGTACTGTTTCTTTCACCTTTTCTCCTCTTTTTCTCAACCATTTTGCTTTCCTCTTTTTTCTGTTTCTCTTTCTTGTATGGAGTTGGAACTAAGGAATTGTTCTGGTATTAGTTAACAGTTTAAAAATAGGACAATTATGTAACTAAATTAAAACCTTTTCATGAATATACAAATCATTTTAAAAGAACGTGGCCAGACATTCCTTATTTTTTAAGAAAAACGTACAATGCTAGATGAAAATACTTGTTTTGTGGCTTAATCGTGGAAGACAAAGGAGGACCTGAGACAGAGAAATTTACTCTAATGGTGTTGGGTGACTATGTGGTCTCGACTTTACATCTTCTTGTGTTGCTTAAAGATGGAGATATATTCTGAGAAATGTGTCGCTAGGCAATTTGATCATTGTGCAGACATCATAGAGTGCACTTGCACAAACCTAGATGGTATAGCCTTCTACACACTTAGTATATGCTACAGCCTATTGCTCCTAGGCCACAATCCTGTACAGCATGTTACCGTACTGAATACTCTAGGCAGTTGTAATGCATTGCGCTACAACATTACGATGGCTACGCCATCGCTAGGTGACAGGAATTTTTCAGTTCCATTATAATTTTGTGGGACCACCATCGTATATGTGGTTCGTCATTTACCAAAATGTCATGATGCAGTGCATGACTATATATTTTAACAACAAAAACTTGTGGGTAAATGACCAAGTTTTAACCAAGGCTTAAATAGGATACTAAACTATGCAAATTGTATGAGACTTCGATATAATTTGGAACAAAAATGAGCCGAAAAATGACTCCTTCACTGTGAAGTGTTCTGGTTGTTACCCCTGAAGGATAGTTTGGCTTAGAACCTAAGTCAGTGTTGGTGTGCTTGTCCTCATGTGTGGGTTTTCTGTTGTGTTTTATTTTGTTTTGTTATGTTTGAATGGAAAACCAAGGATAATATTTTACTAGGACTATCCAGTTACAGAATTATCACCCTTATTATCTTGAGCAAAAGAACCACCAAATGTAGCTGACCTCTCCAAAAACAAATGAAGAAACTAGTGAATGAACTGGGACCTGAGTTTTCCTTAAGTTCTAAAGGCTATGTCAGTGTGATCCATGCACCACACAAAATGCCCTCAATACAGCAGATACTTAACCTGATGGTGAATGATGAGAGATCCTGGTATCTGTCAGGTCAACAGTTGTGTCATAGGGGCTTAAGCAGCTTCACCATTAGAAAGGGAACTACAGGATCATGAACTGCTTATGGAAACTGGTTGGCACTTCACAGGATTCCCTGCCACTGCATGAACCAAATACCTGTCTTGAATAGCTTTCCTCCTTTGTCAAAATATGCTCTTCTTCTCCAGCAGAAGTCAGCTGTGACTGACCTCCTGCAGCTTTCCAGATTACTTCCACCGGAAGTGCCCTACCACCAATAGTTTGCCCTTTAAAAAAGCTTTCATGTTTTGCGAATTTTATACATTTTTCCATGTTGCACTACTGTGTTTCCCCAAAAAATAAGACCTAGCTGGACAATCAGTTCTAATGCATCTTTTAGAGCAAAAATTAATGTAAGACCTGGTCTTATTTTACTATAAGACCCGGTCTTATCTAGCATAATATAACATAAGACTGGGTCTTATATTAATTTTTGCTCCAAAAGACGCATTAGAGCTGATTGTCCAGCTAGGTCTTAGTTTCAGGGAAACACAGTAGGTAATTCCATGGTGTATTTTAATTCAACAAATATTTATTAAATGCCTACTGTATGCCAGGCACTGTTTCTAGGCATTTGGGAGTAAAATAGTAAATGCAACAGACAGAAAGTTCTACCTTCATGAAACTTATATTTCAATAAGGGACGATAGACATTACATAAAATAAATAAGGGGATCATGTGGTATGTTGGATGGCAATACATTCTATGGAGAAAAATAAAGCAAGGAAAGGATATGGGGATTGTCATGGATGGCGTGGTTTTATGGTTGTGAATCGTGAGTGGCCGGGAGGAAGAACTGAGGAAGAGGCCAATAAACACTGTGGCTCATCAGACTAGGTTAGTGTCTGGTCCACCGTTATCAGTCACTAAATATTTGGTGACGAAATGGTAATCTGTATTTGTCTGATCCTTTCTTTTCCTTCAGAGCACTAGCTCATGAAAGGAAGAAGGTACTAATTCTGTTCTTTCTTCCCATAGTGAGTTTTACAGAACTTGATGGGCAGGAAGCACTGAGTAATGGCCAAATGCCTAACCTAAAGATAAACATAACTGGTAAGAATGGATAGCGTAATAACACAGGCATAGTGGCTCCTCACTCAAATGAATTTATAAGAATTAATTCCATACATTTGTGGATGTGCATGGGGAGATGGGTAATGCTCAGAGGGGTCTGAATTTGAAAGTAATCACCCGGATGACTTTCAAGTTTTCCCTGGGTTAAAATACCTGGTCAGTAAAGCACCGTTAAGAGAAAGGTATGTCATTAGTAAAATAGTTTAGACTGGTGGAAAGATCCCCATTCCAGAGATCTTTACTGAACTGTCCGCCTGGCGTGTGCCTGTAATTGAGAGAAATAAATGTAGCCGAGGGCCTATTGAACTGTGGAGCAGGACACAAATCAAGACCAGAGGGATTGTGACTCTACTGGCCCTCCGTGGACTTCATGTCATTGTGGCCCAGTTGCAACGCAGAGGCAGGAAACCCAGTTCATCTGGAGCTGAGTCATCTTTATTAAAAGCAAAGAACCATTTAATATAAAGATAGACACTCCTGCTTTTGGTAAAAAGAACTGATTCATTTACAGGGTTAGTATAAATAGTACCATTGGAGAGGTAAATATGTATAAACATACCACGAAAAAATAAGATTGAAGACTCGTCCCCGTTCTCTCACATATAGACAGCTTTCCCTTGCTGGGTTAGTGATAAGAATCTCTTATGGATTCCTCACATGCTTACCCTCATCTTTGTGTAAAATTCTGCAGCATTCCAAATTATCACCGAGAATCCATCTTCCCGAAGATGAGACACCAGGAGCAACGGAGATTGGCTAAACAGGAGATGTTTTGAATGAAATGCATAGTTTAATCACATTCTACTTTCAGAAAACTACTTCATTTAAGCCGGTGCTTGCCTGGGGTAATAATTTATGCTCCACACTTGAGTAATCACCAGGAAGATTGCTCGGAACCCATCCCATCACAAACATAGCCACCAATATTCATGGCCTAAAGGCAACTCTGGAAAACTTTGGATGTCCATAATCTTAGCAAAAGGCAGACCTCTGGATTTGGTTGCTCCCCCCACCCCCCCAGTCCACCTTCAAGAGAGAATAATTTTATTTCTCATGCTTTGTATTGATATTTAGGAGTGAAGTTTTATCTTCTTTTCCCCTAATCAACAAATTTTGAACATTAAAAATGCTCAATTTTCTAAGTTTATTTTGTCTCATAAAAATTGACACCTACAAAAGGTCAATAAAGATCATTTATTTTAAAATTTTATTTTTTTCACAAAATCTTCCCACTCTTGGCTTTCTCTGTGTTAGAATCCATCCAAATCCCCGAAGCCTATTTGGATTTGTGTTTGTTCTCGACTTTGTTCTTTCTATCCCCAGGAGGATAGCCACATACGATGTTCAGGTGTCATACTGAACAAGGGTGCCACATGCAAGGAGTCACAGTGTGTGAGTGGGGAGGGGCAGCCTGTGCTCCCATGTTCTAATTGTGTAGATGAGCAAGACAGAGTGTAGGGCAGGTATGCTGGTGTCACACAGCAGCCAGAACAGATACCTCATTCGGGCTCTGGGAAGCAACCCCAGGCAGAACAGCCTGGCCTCACTGTATGGTTGCCCAAATCGTGTGACACATAATAATGCATCTTTTACTTGAGAAAGAAACATATTTTTTCTGATTCTTACAATATCTCGTATGGACTGGGCTGGTACTCTGGTGCAGATGCAAATCACGGAGGGAAATAGAAAGTTTAAAGACTGCCCATTGTGAGTAGCATTTTCCCACTGTCCCAGAATTCCTGCCTTAAAAATTTTCCCATCCGTCCAGCATCCTCAGCTGTTTCTTGATTTTTCCCTCAGCTAATTGCAGCCCAAAGCATGCCTTCCTTTCTTAGCTGCTACGAAGACTTGCAGAAACGACTGTGTTGCTGAATTACCACAGAAGCTGACAGTATTCAAACAATTAATCACATCTGTATTAATTGTTTAATACACTTCTGTAAGCAGAGGCAGTTCTGGACTGACAGAGAGGAGACTGAATTTGGTTGTGACACTAGGCTATTGATTCAGTAAACCTCACAGAGCTGCAATGCTTCTTCTATAATATGAAGGGAAAATAATTGTCTCCCAAGTTTTCAGTTCTGAAACTCTCTAGTAGTCTTGCTTGACGAGATGTTTACTCGTAAGTTGACTCATCAACTCGGTCAGAGTACATTCTAGCAACCCAAACGCCTGTGTCTCAATATGCTCAGGAGCCCAGCTGATTTTTGACAGATATGGCCCCTCCTCAGACGAGCCTCTAGATTCCCACTTTTACAGTATAATTTTTCTTCACCTAACCTTTAAACTTTCAAGGTGTTAGTTACCTCATCAATCTGGACCAAACTCAGTAGACATTTCACTAAAAAGAATAGAGACAAAGAATATCACTTTCCTGATACTGTTCAGCAGTTTTCAAACTGCTTTGGCCTCCTATTGGGAGACTTCATGCTTGGTTTGTTTATGCTCTCAGATGAATCCTCAATGTGTTTTGAGGTGTTTATTCCAGTGGTTAAATTTGAAGAGGTGAAGAAAAGTCAAACTCTCCCCAATATTGCCTAGGAGGAGTCTAAAATAATTGGTACACATTGAAAAATTTCTTACATCTGAGGAAGGAAGAGAAGGTTCCATTTGTACATAACAACAGAGTTCTCCAGAATTCTGGGCCAGAGAAACTAAAGAATAAATTTGCTTTTTCTCCAGATGTAAGAGTGCTGATTTTTTTTTTCTTTGCATGCATAATGCATTATTATTTTTTAATATAATTGCCCACTTAAATTTTTGTTTCGGATTTCTTTATTCCCTTAACCAAGTCCCAGACATAGTAGTTAAAATTAGTGGATCATCTTTCTGAAATTATACATTTAATTATGATTATTTGATAAGCATTTCAGACATACTCACTCATAGATCACATAAAATCAGAAATAAGTATGTATATCAATAGCAGTTTAATCCCAAATGGAGGCTTTATTTAAACTATCAAGGACTTGATTACAGGAGCTTTGAGATTAGAAATGAGATTTACAAGTGGCTAGAGGGAAATATTTAAATATCTTTGCTAGAGCAAATTATAGTCATTTTTAAAAGGACTTAAAATATGAGTGAACTGAGAATTTCATCTAAGATATCCTATTACTGAATTATGCTTTTTTTTTTCTTTTTGTAGTCACCTCTTCAGCTATTTGGAAAACAGCTTGATCAGAAACAAGGAACATCTATTTTGCATTTTACAGCTAGTAAACTAAGCCTTTTGAGGAAAACAGCAGTGCTAATTTCCTCTTTTAAATTCCATGTTAAACTGAGGGTGGACTTTTTGTAATGTATTAAAAGAACCAAGTAAGTTTAGTTTCTAAATATCTTTGGCTCTCGAGCGATGCTCATGATTTAACCATAGCATATTGAATAATAACGCCTGATACAGTTGTATTTGTCTTTCAAGTTTAAGGGTCTACGTGATCTGCTTCCCACTACCACTCTGATGGCATTTTCCCAAGTCAGGGCTGTGTCCTCAAACTGCCCTGCACATCTGTAATGTAGGGTGTTTGACCTTGCTCTTCTACTTCTAGAACCCCCTCTTCTGGAAAGCGGCATATCTGACCCTCTTACTTTGTGCAAGTCTCTGTTCAAATGTCATGTCATTGAAGGTGTTTCTAAATCACCCTAAAATAAAGACGCACCCCTTAGCCCCTGCATTTCCCATCCCCTTTTGTCTTCTTAATTTTCTGTAACATCGAGTGGCATATGGTATATTCTGTAATTCCTTGGCTTTTGATGTTGTTTGTTGTCCATCTCTCCCTCTCCAATTAGAGCGCAGACTTACCTTTCTGTAGTATTGCTGTGTCTCCTAGGTCTGCAAGTATCATACATATATATATATATATGATATATATATATATATATATATATATATATATATATATATATATCATATATATATATTGAATGAATGAATTTAATTCAACAGATATTTATTAAGCATTCACTGTAGATAAAGCATTGTTAGTTTCTACAAGAGTTATGAAGCTGAGTTTCCGGTTGCCTAGGGGGAAAGAACCATAATTCAAACACAAAGGAAAATAAGAAAAATTTCATAAGAAGGATCTAATCAAAGTGCCATCTGTATCAGAGAACAGAGAGCTTGAATCTAGTTGAGATGGCCAAAAAGGCTAATGGAAGGAGGTAGCATTTCCAGAGGGACCATGATAGCTGGGCAGAGAGAGCTTTTGCTGGCTGAGGTAACAAAGGAGGGTATTTCACGGATGAACAAATTGTAGCCCAAACAGACACATAGGAGTGCTGTTTGTGTTTGTGAAGTAACATCTGAGTGAGGCCTAGGGTGATGTGTGGAGGAGGAGTGGATTAGAAGGTGATGAAAGAGAGGTCGGGAATCCACAGTGCAGTACAGTACGTCAGCTTGGAAAATGTAAAATTATTATGCATGGGAAGTCATGAAGATTTCTGAACAGTGACGTGATCAAGACTGAGCTTTAGGAAAATTAACCTGGCAGTGGCATATGCAGTGGATCAGAGGAGAAACGATGAAACCCAATTTGAAGTCTTTTGCTATTCCTTAGAGCAGAGAGATTGTGACCCGGAAAGGAGAAGGTGGAAATAATAACGAGAACTTGGCCGTGAAAAGGAAGGGAGAGGAAGGAGTTAAGAAATTGATGTCTTCAAACTTGCATAATTGGGAGAGTTGTTGCCATAATTACTTTCATGTAAAATATTGCTTACAGGAAAGTAAGAAGGAGGACCTGCTTTGGAGGGTGAGATGGTAAGCTCATGTAGGGACATTAAGATAATCACCACGATGTCCAAGAGGGGCTATCATGGCACTTTGAAATGTGAAACAAACCCTGAAGAAAGAGGTCAGAGGTAGAGATAGGGACTCAGATGGAGAGGTAGTCAGTGGACTGACACAGCTGAGAAAGAGGAAGCAGGAGAAGGAACCAAGCCGACCCCCATCAGGAGGAATGTGTGGAGGGAGGGAGAGAGGAGCTCCAGGGAACGAGACAGAGGGCCCTGGAGAGCAGAATCCCAGCAACATGGGTATATAGAAAGTATGGACGGTCAAGAGAGTCAGTATGGCCGAAATAGTGAAAAATGCTAAAAGCAAAAAAAGTACTCCCAGTATTGTAAATTCAATTTCAATGGTCATCAGTTGCAGAATAGCATATCTAGAATCAGGGGGTAAACTCAAACTATAAGCAACTAAGGAGAAAATGGATTAAAATAGTAGAATTACAAAATAGGGTTATTCTGTCAAGAAACATACTCAAAGGGAGAGAAAAATAAGTGGGCTCCAGAATGGTAGGAAGATATTTTTTGAATAGAGGAGAGATGCATATCTATCACTAGGTGCAAGACAATCATTAATCTGTTTTAAAAAGCCTTTTCATTTTCTTTTGCCAACAACCCTGGAAAAGTGGTAGCATTAGGATAGTATCTGCCTTAGAGAGATGAGAACAAGGATGTGAAGCGGGGTGAAATGGACATGCAAGGTCATTCATCCATTCAACATTTCATGTCCAGTGTCTGTTATGTTGAAGGTGGGGGATTCAATGATAAACAAGATGCAGTGTCTGCCCTGACTGGACTTTCATTCTGGGAGAGCCACATCTAACACACACACACACACACACACACACACACACACCAAACTGATAAACTGTGTCGGTTCTATCATGGTAATAAGAGACTGAGATAGGGGCTCACAAGGGAAAACCTTTTTAGATAAGGTGATCTCACTCCTCAGAAAAAGGGACATTCATGTAGAGAAGTGAAGGATATGAAGTTACTGGGGTAAGAAAGTGAATTGCCAGACAGAAAACAGCAAAAAAAATAGCCTCAAGGTGAAGAGATACTTGAAGTTTTGGGAAACGGAGAGGAAATAAGCATGACCATAGTTTAATGAACAAGCAGGAAGGTAGCACAAGCTACATTTGGAGAACGAGGAGGATCACTGCAGGTGAGTCTTTGGGTTTTATGTTAACTACCATGAAAAGCCATGACTGTATTTAAGTAGGGTAGTGACATCCGCTTTGTGTTTTAAAAAGGCCATTCCTTTGTCTACAATTAGAACAGATTGTAGAGGGGCAAGGAGAGAGGAGAGTACAAAGAGAGGAGTTAGGACGCTCTGGCACACAACCCCAAGAGAGGGAACCATGAGCTGAACTAGGGTGGGGCATGGGAGATAGTGAAAAGTGAAATGGACCAAGATAAACTTTACAAGTAGAATTAATACAAGCTATTGCACACTCGCCTATTAGGGAGGGTAAGGGAAGAGACTCCTAAGCTTGAATTATCGGGCAAATGGCAGGTCCATTTACCATGTGGGAGAGGAGGGGAAGGAGGACAGCTTTGCAGTGCAGGGATTTGCAGGGCCATTTGGCAACCACTTTGGAAGACAGTGTGGTGGTTTCGTTCAAAACTAAATATGGAGACGTCATCAAAATGGCGGCGTAAGGTGAGCCTCTGTAAATCTCCCCTGGAATTTACAACTAATCGAACAACAATAACTCCACAAAGGACTCCCTGCACAGCAGACAGGCAAGACGAAGAGGCACACTACTGAATTCACCTAAAAGTGGGCGAATCGCGCGAGTGGGGGAGGAGGGAAGGGAGAAGTGCGGAGACGGAGCTGTGGCGGTGCAGGACGCAGAACTCGCTCAGTGCTCCAAGCTCACTGCTTCCCGAAACTACCGCAGCTGCGGGAGAGGGAAGAACTCAGACTGCTAGGGCTCCGCTCATGGCCCACAGGGCTGGGGGGACAGCATATAACACGGCTGAACCCAACGCTCACGGCACAGACCTCGGAGCAAAGACTGAGGGAAGAAGGCTGAAAATGGGGGTTTAAGCCCTCACTGCCGAGCAGAGAACGGAAGCCTTAGGCACTGAGACTAGCCGCCCCCTCCCTACCCTCCCAGAGCTCGCCCCGCCCCCACCTGCCCGGTGCTAGAAGTGGAAGAGTAGCAGTGTCAGATCAAAACAACAGAATATTTGCTGTTCTGAGAACTGTGGACCGCAAACACAGATTCGCAGCCCAACTAGTTCCGGAAAAGGGGAGGGAGCTGTGGAAGCAGGACCGGCTGTGGTGGTGGTCGCTGCCATTGCTCTGGGCCACCTCTCACAAGTCACCCCGCCCCTGACCCCACCTATCTGGGCGGATCCCTGCAGGAGTAAACAGAACTGCTGAAACATACGGGCTCTGAATCTGGTGCAGGAAGAACTTTGGAACTTCAAAAGCTCTCCGCATACCCACATGGACACTGCGCCCTGTGACCCAAGCGAACTATTAACAGAGGAGAAGCCCGTTTCACAGGGAATCCCCCCATTGAGTGAGAAGCTGGAATAATGCAGAGAAAACATAGCACTACCGTGTGAGAGAGAAAAAAAGGCTGCAGTCGGAGAGAAAATAAAACATTCTACCAACAAGTACTGGAAAACAAAAGAAAGACCTCGTCCTATCAATCTGTTGCAGAAGCCACTCCTGTAGATGTCTAGGAAGAGAAATAATAAATCAGTAATTGCCATGAATAACCAAAGCAACAAGACAGCTCAGAAAGAAAGTGAAAAGTCTCCAGAAAAGGAACTTAAAGATATGGAAATATGTGACTTAAATGACAGAGAATTCAAGATTTCAGTTCTGAAAAAACTCAACAAGATGCAAGAAAACACAGAAAGGGAGTTTAATGAACTCAGAAACACAATCAAAGAACAACATGAGCATTTTACGAAAGAGACTGAAATTTTAAAAAACAACCAAATAGAATTTCTGGAGATTAAGAACTCAATAGAAGAAATTAAGAATGAAATAGCCAGCTTAGGTAGTAGAGTTGACCAGATGGAGGAAAGAATCAGTGACATCGAAGATAGAAACCTGGAAATGGCACGAATAGAAGAAGAAAGAGACTTGAGACTTAAAAGAAATGAAAGAACTCTACAAGAACTTTCTGACTCCATCAGAAAGAGCAATATAAGAATAATGGACATACCAGAAGGAGAAGAAAGAGAGAAGGGAACAGAGAGTATATTCAAACAAATGGTCGATGAGAAATTCCCAAACTTGTGGACAGAACTGGATTCTCAAATCCAAGAAGCAAATAGAACACCTAATTACCTCAATCCCAACAGGCCTTCTCCAAGGCACATTGTATTGAAGCTGTCTAAAATCAACAACAAAGAAAGAATCCTCAAGGCAGCCAGGGAAAAGAAGACGGTAACCTACAAAGGAAAGCCCATTAGATTATCATCAGATTTTTCAGCAGAAACTCTACGAGCCAGGAGGGAGTGGAACCAAATATTCAAACTATTGAAAGAGAGAAATTATGAGCCAAGGATAATATATCCAGCAAAGATATCCGTTAGATATGAAGGAGGACTAAAGACCTTTCCAGACACACATACAGAAGCTGAGGGAATTTTCTAATACACGACCTGCACTACAAGAAATACTAAAGGAGGCTATTCGACCACCATCAGCAGGGACAATTTGTGGCAACCAAAACATTAAAAGGGGGAGAGTACAGGCCTGAACTGGAATATGGGAATGGAGAAAGTAAGCGTGCTGAAGAAAATGGAATACTCTAAATATCAAACTTTCTTTTACATAAACTTAAGGGTAACCACTCAAAAAAAACCCAGAACTGAAATATATACTGTAATAAAAGAAGAAACAGGGAGAAACATCATAGAATACTACCACACAGAAATAATACACAACAAAAAGGCAAAGAAACAATGGAGACACAGCCTTACCAGAAAACTAAAGATAGAATGACAGGAAATCCTCACATATCAATAATCACCCTAAATGTAAATAGACTGAACTCACCAATAAAAAGGCACAGAGTAGCAGATTGGATCAAAAAACTAAACCCAACCATATGCTGTCTCCAAGAGACACATCTCAGCTATAAGAACAAGCATAGACTCAAAGTCAAAGGGTGGAAATTGACACTCCAAGCAAATGGTATCCAGAAAAAATCAGGTGTAGCCATAATGATATCAGATGAAACAGACTTTAGGGTGAAAAAGGTAACAAGAGACAAAGATGGACATTTCATAATGGTAAAGGGGACTGTACAATAAGAAGACATAACAGTCATCAATATTTATGCCCCCAATCAGGGAGCACCGAGATATACCAAGCAACTACTAACAGAACTAAAGGGAGAAACTGACCAAAACACAATTATACCAGGGGACTTAAATACATCATTGACAGCTATGGATAGATCATCCCAACAGAAAATAAATAACGAAATAGCAGCCCTAAATGACACATAAGATGAAATAGACATAATTGACATTGATAGAGTACTTCATCCTAAAACATCAGACTATACATTTTTTTCTAGTGTACGTGGAACATTCTCAATGATAGACCATATTTTGGGACATAAAATCAGCCTCAGCAAATTTAAGAAGATTGAAATCATACCAAGCATATTCTCTGATCACAAGGCTTTGAAATTGGATATCAACTGCCAAAAGAAAGCAGGAAAAAACACAAATACATGGAGATTAAACAACATACGTTTAAAGAACGACTGGATCAAAGAAGAAATTAGAGGAGAGATCAAAAGATACATAGAAACAAATGACAATGAAAATACATCCTACCAAAATTTTTGGGATGCAGCGAAAGCAGTTTAAAGAGGAAAATTTATGTCATTACAGGCCTATCTCAAGAAACAAGAAAAATCCCAAATAAATAACCTACATTACACCTTAAAGAACTAGAAAAAGAAGCACAAATGAAACCCAAGGTCAGCAGAAGAAAGGAAATAACAAAAATCAGAGCAGAACTAAATGAAATAGAAAACAAAAAGACAATAGAAAAAATTAATGTAACAAAGACCTGGTTCTTTGAAAACATTAGCAAAATTGACAAACCCTTGGCTAGACTTGCTAAGATAAAAGAGAGAAGACACTAATTAACAAAATCAGAAACGAAAAAGGGGAAGTTATCACGGACACCACAGAAATACAAAGGATCATCCAAGAATACTATGAAGGACTATATGCCACCAAATTCAATAACCTAGAAGAAATGGACAAGTACTTAGAAACATATAGCCTTCCTAGGCTGAACCATGAAGAACTAGAAAATCTAAACAGACCGATCACCAGTAATGAAATTGAATCAGTCATCCAAAACCTTCCCAAAAGCAAAAGTCCTGGATCAAATGGCTTCACTAGTGAATTCTACCAAACCTTCAAAGAGGATCTAATACCAATCCTGCTCAAACTCTTCCAAAAAATTGAAGAAGAGACAGTACTCCCAAACTCATTTTATGAGGTCAACATTACCCTGATACCAAAACCTGGTAAGGACAACACAAAAAAAGAAAACTTCAAACCAATATCTCTGATGAATACAGATGCAAAAATCCTAAACAAAACTCTAGCAAATCGAATACAACAGTGCATTAAAAAGATTATTCATCACGACCAAGTGGGGTTCATCCCCGGGGCACAAGGATGGTTCAACATCCGCAAATCCATCAATGTGATACATCACATAAACAAAATAAAGGACAAAAATCATATGATTATATCAATTGATGCAGAAAAAGCATTTGACAAGATACAACATCCATTTATGATTAGAACACTTAATAAAATAGGTATAAAAGGAAAATACCTTAACATAATAAAGGCCATATATGACAAACCCTCAGCTAATCTCATAATTAATGGTGAAAAACTGAAGTCCTTTGCTCTACATTCAGAAAAACGACAGGGATGTCCCCTATCACCCCTGCTTTTCAACATAGTGTTGGAAGTCCTTGCCAGAGCAATCAGGCAAGAGAAAGAAATAAAAGGCATCCAAGTTGGTAATGAAGAAGTTAAATTGTCACTCTTTGCAGATGACATGATGCTATATATAGAAAACCATAAAGACTCCACCAAAAAGCTGTTAGAAACAATCAACGAATACAGTAAAGTTACTGGCTACAAATCAACGTACAAAAGTCCATTGCATTCCTATATACTAACAATGAAATCTCAGAAAAAGAAATACAAAAAAACAATTCCTTTTGCAATTGCAGCAAAAAGAATAAAATACCTAGGAATAAACTTAACCAAGGATGTGAAAAACCTATATGCTAAAAACTATAAGACATTTTTGAAAGAAATTGAAGAAGACACAAAGAAATGGAAAGATACTCCATGCTCATTGATTGGAAGAATCAACATAGTTAAAATGGCCATATTACCCAAAGCAATATACAGATTTAATGCAATCCCCATCAAAATCCCAATGGCATTTTTTAAAGAAGTAGAACAAAAAATCATCAGATTTGCTTAGAACTGCAAAAGACCCTGAATAGCCAAAGCAATCTTAAGAAAAAAGAACAATACTGGAGGTATCACACTCCCTGACTTTAGCTGGTACTACAGGGCTACAATAATCAAAACAGCATGGTATTGGCAGAAAAACAGACACATAGACCAATGGAATAGAATTGAGAGCCCAGAAATAAAACCACATAAATATGGACAGATAATTTTTGACAAAGAAGCAAAAAACTTACAATGGAGAAAAGACAGCCTCTTCAATAAATGGTGCTGGGAGAATTGGATAGCCATGTGCAAAAGAATGAAACTGGACTGCTATATGTCACCATGTACCGAAATTAATTCAAAATGGATCAAAGACTTAAGCATAAGACCTGACACAATAAACTGCATAGAAAAAAACATAGGTACTAAACTTATGGACCTTGGATTCAAAGAGCATTTTAATTTGACTACAAAGGCAAGGGAAGTAAAAGCTAAAATAAACAAATGGGACTATATGAAATTTAAAAGCTTCTGCACAACAAAAGAAACCATCGACAAAATAAAGAGGCAACCAACTGAATCGGAGAAGATTTTGGGTGGGGGGTGGGAGATGAGGGTAAGGGGGATCAAATATATGGTGATGGAAGGAGAACTGACTCTGGATGGTGAACACACAATGGGATTTATAGATGATGTGATACAGAATTGTACACCTGAAATCTATGTAATTTTACTAACAATTGTCACCCCAATAAATTTAAAAAAAAAAAGATTTTTGCAAACAGTGCCTCCAATAAGGGGCTAATATCCAAAATATACAAGGAACTCAAGAAACTCAACAACAAAAAAACAAACAACCCAATTGAAAAATAGGCAGACGACCCGAAGAGATATTTCTCCAAAGAGGACATATAAATGGCAAATAGACATATGAAAAAATGCTCAACATCACTAATCATCAGAGAAATGCAAATAAAAACCACAATGAGATATCACCTCACCCCAGTCAGAATGGCTATCATCAACAAGACAAATAGCAACAAGTGTTGGAGAGGCTGTGGAGAAATAGGAACCCTCATACACTATTGGTGGGAATGCAGATTGGTGCAACCGCTATGGAAGGCAGTGTGGAGGTTCCTCAAAAAATTACGAATAGAATTACCATATGACCCAGCAATCCCTGTCCTGGGTATCTACCCAAAAAAATCTGAAAACACTTATCCATAAAGACATGTGTGCTCCAATGTTCATTGCAGCTTTGTTTACGGTGGCCAAGACATGGAAACAACCAAAGTGTCCTTCGATAGATGAATGGATAAAGAAGTTGTGATATATATGCACGATGGAATACTATTTGGTGGTAAGAAAAGATGATATAGGAACATTTGTGACGACATGGGTGGACAACATGGAGAGTACAATGCTAAGCGAAATAAGTCAGACAGAAAAAGCAGAGAACCATGTGATTTCACTGATATGTGGTATATAAACCAAAAACAACAAAAGAATCAAACAAACATATGAGAAACAAAAACTTATAGACACAGACAATAGTTTAGTGGTTACCAGAGGGTAAGGGAGGTGGGGGGTTGGGAGATGAGGGTAAGGGGGATCAAATGTATGGTGATGGAAGGAGAACTGACTCTGGGTGGTGAACACACAATGGGATTTATAGATGATGTAATACAGAATTGTACACCTGAAATCTATGTAATTTTACTAAATTTTACTAACAATTGTCACCCCAATAAAAAAAATAAAAAAATAAAAACTGAATATACTCTTACCAAATGATCCAGACATCACGCTCCTTGTTATTAACCCAAATAAGCTGAAAACTTATGGCCACACAAAATCCTGCACAGGGATATTTATTCATAATTGCCAAAAATTTGGAAGCAACCAAGACGTCCTTCAGTAGGTGAATGGATAAATAAGCTGTGATACATCCAGACATTGGAGTATTATTCATCACTAAAAAGAAATGGGCTATCGAGCCATGAAAAGATATGGAGTAATTGCATATTACTAAGTGAGAAAAGCCCATCTGAAAAGACTACATAGTGTATGATTCCAACTATATGACATTCTGGAAAAGGCCAAACTACAGAGATAATGAAAAGACCAGGGGTTGACGTGGTGGGGGGAGAGATGAATAGGCCAAGTACAGAGTATTTTTAGGACAGTAGAAATACTCTGTATGGTACTATAATGGTGCATACGTGTCGTTATACATTTGTGCAAACCCAGAGAAGGTACAACACCAAGAGTGAACCTCAAGGTAAACTATGGACTCGGAGCAATAATGACATGTCAATGTAGATTCATCGATTATGGCAATTATACCACTCTGCTGATGGATTTTGATAATGGAGAAGGCTGTGGGGGTAGGAGGCATATGGAAATCTCTGTACTTTCCTCTTAATTTTGTTCTGTGAACCTAAAATTGTTCTAAAATTAAAATCTATTTAAAAAAACACAGAGAACCATTTGGGATATGTTAAGTTGGAGAAGACTTGAGACACTGTGGAGATGTCGTAAAGGCAGTGAGGTATTTGAGTCTGGAGATCAGAGGGATAGTCTGGTCTGCAGAGATACATGTAAGAGAGACTGACATAAAGAAGATACTTAAAACTATGGGAATGGCCGGGAACACTCAGGAGGTCCAGAAGAGCAGAGGGTGAGGGACTGGGTCTTGGTGTACCCCAGTACTAGAGGCCACCAAAAAGGAGTCTGGGCAGGACCTGAGAGGGAACCACACACACTAGGAGGAAAACCGGCACAGAAGTGATAAGGCTCACCTCTTGACTCCACATTCAGGGTTCCTTACTCTAAATCCTATCCATCGCTTGCTTCATTACACAAACATACTTAGGAACCAAATTGTATGACTCTTCAATGGTGCTCAGAATTCTTCCCGCTAATACCCACTTGACCTTTTTGATTGGCAGTGCCCGTTGTGTGGCTTTGAATGTTATTGGGTCCTAGCTTATTGGAAAACCTCATGGAGTGACCAATCTACACATGTCCTTCTCTTTCTCTTGCTGTCTCTCACATCATATCCTCTATTTCCCCACCCCATCATATACAGTCTCAAAGTTTTTATTTCCATGCATGCTATAGACCTGACATGAAGACACTACACTAGTGCCTTCATATTAGTCAGAGAGGGAGGCTGTTTGGTTCCCAGGAAGTTCCCCCCAAATCTGGCTTTAGGGACCTAGGCAACTCAAACTGAATGTATACTAAAGGTTAGGGTTATCACTTCTGTCGGAATACATTAACACATATAGGTAACATTTTCCTGAATGGGTTCATCATATCCCTAGAACTGGCTTAGGACATTTGGGGGTTTTACTAAACAGGGCTGCTTGTCCTACAGCTGAGAGCATTTGTTTTCTTTAACGCCTGTAAATCAGATCGTCACCCTAGTCTGGAAAACCAAGTGGAGGGCTTCCCTATGGCCTTGCTGGCACAGTAGTAGGTGTGCTGGGAGCTGGAAGAACTGGAGGGATGTGCTTTAGTTTTAGTTTACATTCTCACCCATCGGTGCTATATGTGTGGAAGACGTGCTTTCCATATTGAGGCACCGTATGAGAGTGTAAAACAGCAGCATGTGCAGGAAGTGTGAATATGGGCAGTGATTTTGCTGTTCTTTTTAAAGATGCTCATATTACAAAGCAAGCAAGCTAAAAATCGCACCCTTTCTGCCTGAGTGCTATAGCAGTAAGCCCTTAATCTGCTTTGAAGGTGACAGTAAAACTGCCAAATGTAACTTTGAATAAATACTCTGGTGATATTTAGTGTCAAAGAGGGTTCTGTTTTGTTTTCCTTTCATAGGTGTCCGATGTGCATTAACAAAGTGGACTAGGATTAAATTTTTATTTCTTTGATTTTTAGTGGAATTGAATTTAAATAAACTGAGAGACTGCATACAAATAATCTACATGCAATTTCTACTCTTTGGGATTGACAAAAGTTGTGTAGGACTTTTGTTTCCTTGAGTTCAGACTTCATACTAACACAAAACTGACAGTGAATACAGTACTAAATATAGGAATATGCCTGTATCAAAAGGAATTGTGATAGAATCCTGGGGCTTAGATTGCTTTCATTGAAAGCAGAGACCGTGTCAATACAGAAAATGTTATATATTTTATTTAAAAAAAAAAAAAAAAAAAAAAAAAACAGCCACAAGTTATTCAATAAAAATCACACATTCCAATAATGGAAAAAGAAAATACATCAGCAAAAAGCCATGCTAATAAAATATAACATCCAGTCCTCCATTTTAAAAGAAGGCACACTTGTACTTTAATACTTAACAACTACCATTCATGATTACTCAAATTAGTTGTGCTTTAATAGAGCCTTTTATGATTCCTTATTTATCTTTTTCTTTTGGTTGAAACACAATGGGTTGTGCTACATTTTGGCAGATATGAATGCTGCTGTTTCAAGTGCAAGAAGAGTAACCTCCAGAACATATTATAAATTGTCTGGCCTCAGAATAGGGGAGATGATTAGATTGTCGAGTTTCCTGCTGAGTGGTACATGCTTGTTTTGTAATACTGTTTTATGAGTCGGAGATTCAAACAGAACATGTAGGTCCAATTCAATACCTCAGCATTGTTGATCTGCTTTTTATTGATTTTTCATCTGCTCAGATCGAGAGTTCTCGGTATGTTTCAGGAATGTTGGAGCCAAAGGTTGCAGTGGAGGAGTTTTAATTAGAAATGCATTGTTTTCACTGAAATAATGTGAGCTGTTTTTGTTGCTTTGGGGCTTGGCTTTGCCATATTCACAAAGTAGGATCTTTTCTGTTAAGGAAAAAAGTTCTCTTTGTTCAAGACAAAGTCAGAGTAATAAGGGCTTATAGATTTTGTGTCTGGGCATCACTGAAGACAGTGACTTACCCTGGATATATTTGTTTCATGGACAAGTAAACAATCTCATATTAAATATGGAGACATGTTGCCTATAAATTTTGAGCCCATTATTTGCCTGATCAATTTTTCATAGCTTTTTGGTTTTATATTACTAAATAAATACCTTATGACATTGGAGAGAAAATTGCTAAACATTTTTATGCCATTTGAAATTACCATTTAAATCCAGTTACATTTCCTTTTTTTTTTTTTTTTTTTCCCTTCCTTATCATTGCCTCTGTTAATTTTTCTTCAGGATCCATTGAACAGTGTACAGTGACATTGTAAGTAGGTTGTACTTCCTCACATCAGTGCCTTGTTAATGCCCTTCATTAATCTAGAACCTTGAGCTTGTTCAGAGATGGTTAGATATTCCATATTTCCATGGAGTTTTGGGGAAGGGTGACAGCTTACTTACAGCTTCTGCAACCAGACCTCGTTGGTTGTCATGTCATTTTTAATGCTGATAAAATGGAAGGGCAGGCACATGAACTGAGATCCTTAGAAGGCGGGAAGAGAGGTGCAGTGGCACACACAACGTGCACAGTCATTCCATCACCCTGCACCGCGCTGGAACAAATCGAGGCTTTCTGTATTTGTTTACCTCCCTGTTTGCTTTCTGCACCTGGCAGAGAATGAATTCGAGTTCAGGAGCAAGCCCCCCTCCTAGAGAGCCTCAGATGCCGCTGCCAGTAGCACCACCGGGCCTGGCAACCCGAAAGCATATTTATTCTGGGAGACCAGTTAGACTGACCCGGAGTGCTGAACCCTAGTCCAGAGCGGATAAATCCAGTTCTTCCCTATAACAGCAGGGGCAGCAGCTCCCTATCTATTCTACTTCCTGTCTTTTCACCTCAGCACAGATTGCCCAATCCTACCACGATTCCAGGTGTAAGACACAAGCAACTTCAGAAACAGTGTATTTTAGGACCTGGTGAGAAGTTTTTGTGAACAAATCCTCCAAAATGCAAATGAAAATTGATACATATAGAAAATCCATTTCTTCGCTATTTCCAAAACCAGTCCTCTTGTTACATGACTGTAAGAGGTAAATAGTTGTTGTTACTCTTTTCTCATTGCCTCGTCAGGAATATAGAGAAGAGATTGATGCCGCGTTGTATTGGGGCTAAGTATCAAGCCCGAGTGTCCAGATCTAAGACTCGGCTGTGCACGTCCTTTATGAGGCAAGACTGTGCGAGGTCTCTAGACAGTGTTGTCCAGTGGAATTTTCTGGGGGGTGGGGGAAATGTTCTATTTTGCACGAATATAACAGGCACTAGCCATAGGTGGCTGTTGAACGCTAGGAATGCAGCTAATGCAACTGAGGAACTGAATTTTAAGTTTTCTTTAATTTTAATTAATTCCAGTAGCCAAATGTGGTCACTGGCTTACCACATTAGTGCAGCTCTAACATCATATTCGCACAACGTTTTAAACATCTTTAAATAAATATCCTGAGTTATTCTGGTTCACCTTCAGAGGACAAGCCTGATAAACATATTTTTTTATTACTAAGAGCAATAATACTTTATTCTTGACTATAATACTTTAGTCTTCTTATTCCCTAAGCATTGCTTATGGGAGTAAATGGCTAAGCATACTAATTTATAAGACAAAAGCGCTGTCAGTATTTACATATTGCCATCTCTGGCAGAAAATGTTAGTGAGTGAGTGTGAGTGTGTGTGAATTATCTTTGCTGAGATGTACACATATCCAAAGGTATGTCTAAACCAAGCATCCAAGTTGCTCAGCCAATTTTTTTTCACCCAGTTTTATTGTAATTATGTAAGCCGTGTGCTGTATGTTGCCAAAACTACTGTAACTGGGTCCACTAGGCTGAAATTTGAGTTTTCCTTGGGGTTATGTCAAGAAAGTCCTATAGTCAAAGTGCTGTGCAAACATTCAGAGATGTTCTCCGGCCTGGTGATAATCGCACTCACTTAGGGATCTATGCTGCCTTCAATACAGACGTGTAACCCCATTAACATTAATAGGACTTGCGCTCACATATTGATGGAGAGTAAATCCCTAATTAGTAGTGAGAACTGTTATCACCCCCACTGTGATAATACCTCTGAAAGATTTCAATGTTGCTGTGATAATAGGTGCATCTTTATTATTGTTTTTTTAAACAATGCAAAAGTCGGCTCCCAGTCAAGCATGAGGTTTACATACCTCTAACTGCCACAGGTAAAAATGTTTTTACTAATGGAGTCTGGCCCTGAATCTGATAAGAGCAAGTAGAGGAAGAGTCTATTCTTTTTATTTACTTAGGGGGAGATGAATGTCTTTCTCATGCAAAGAGGATCCTTGCTTGTGCTTTTCTCTACCCAGGATGGCACTTATTCTATGGAGATGAGTAGAGATTTCAGTGAAGGACTAATAACGTTTAAAGCATTGGCCTTTCAACACTTTTAGCATGTGATATGTAAATAGGATACTCATTGGACATGGCTTGGCTCCTCTTGGTAATAGAGGGGACATGGATTGAAGCAGGGAGCTTCCTGTCCACACCGACGTGTTATTGATGAGCTGGCATTTGCCCTGTGGCCCTCCCAGAGGGTTGCTTACATCTATTACTCACACACATCGATTGGTTAATTTGATAATTCTATCACCAATCGGCTGGGGTCTGACCTTTTGCCATGCCAATGATGGCAGGCTCTTCATTTTTACATTGCAGACCAGTTAGATTGACCTTTTTGAGGAGAATGTCAAGGTATCCCTTGATCTTAACCTGTCACTGTATTTGTTAGATCCACACTGTCCCTTAACCTTGATTTATGGTATTCCAGCACTCAAGGATATACCTTTTGTTTGTTTTTAAAACTCCTCTCAAGATATGCTGATCTGAGGAGGAGAGTTTTACAGTTATATTATTTTTCTTACAACTAAAGTTATTTAGCTTCGTGCTCAGAAACCATCCGCTGCTCTGTTTTTCTTTCATTTGACAAGTTAGTTTACACATCCCAGGAAACTTCTCGTAATCATTCTGGTGGCAAATTGAAATGTAAGCCCTATTTTTGTGATGTTTACTGAACTTGCTTTCTTCTGCCCCCTCACAAATTCATGAAACTACTACAACCTCTTTAAATACCTTCTGAAAAGCAAGGGAATGTATTATGGTTAAGTTCTGTTTGCACCCATAGTTTTTCATTCTTTTTCTCCCCCTCCTAATTTGTACTCTTGCCAGAAGAAAGAAATTGTCTTGTCTCTGAGCTGTTCCTTGGGGAGCAATTTGAGGGCATCACTCTGTGACTCTGAAACCGTAGATTTGCTCTTCAGTTCAACTCGAGGTAGAATGAAAGGGAACTTTCTCACCGACCTTTCTGTGTGTGTTTGCACACCCACATGTTGTGTACAAGCAGACACATGTGCACTCATTCAGGCATCCTCCATGTTACCTCCGCCTGCTGTGAGAGGCAAGCAGAGATGGTCTATAATTAGGGCTCTGTCATTATCTAGCTGAAACTAGAGGGAGGAGCTAGCCCCTTTGCTTCCCTGTGACTAAAAACCAGCCAAACCAATTTCACTAAAATTTAGTAAAATAAAAACTGTGCTCCCAGGATGAGAAGTTGTATGCCAAATTTCAGCCTGAAGCAAATTTAAATGGCTGAGTTATAAACCTTTCATAAAGGATGTTTTGTCAGTCACTAAAGATAAAAAGACTCCTTTTTTGAAAAGGAAATTATCTAGGCACATAGTCTTTAGCGGGGATTGTTGCCATTTATTTAAAGAAAACACAATTTTAAATGACTGGCTTTTTGAGGAGTGAAAGCAGCAACTGTGTCTGAGCAGTAATTATGTTTCATAATTTTGTTTAGCAAGTATTACATATTATATGAATAGCATCATCGTAAAAATGATTAGCATTCATACTATGCAAAATTCTGCATATTAAGAGCTTCACAGTAATGTCCTACATACAATACATTGTAATGGCTCCAAATTATATTGTGTCAATCAGAGCTCTGTTCCTATGACCCACCTTGGAGCCCAGCTCAGTGCCAGAGCTGAGAACAGGCCTCCACTTCACAGCAAGCACCAGGAGAATGGGCACTTCCAAAACAGCCTTCGAGAAACCCCGAACGTTAAAGGAACAGTTTCATCAGTGACGTTTCTATTTTTTATGTATTCTGCCAGCCTAGAAAAATACCTATTAGTCCTGCTATGCCCACTCGTCAATGTGTGTGCGGTGTTGAGTTGTTAAACCAAAGCCCATGCATCCCACAGGTGCCCCCTTGAGAATGATGGAATTTGTTGACTTTGATGTTTCTGCCCTTAGGTCTTGTGTTGGGAGATTTATTTTCTCAAAACAGCTTCCCAACTTGGAGATTATGCCATGAAACTAGATCAGTAATGTTTCAGCTGGGGAGACCCACAGAAGTTGGGGATGGGGCCAGACTCAGACCTGCGCCTACAGGGATCCAACCTGAAGGAGACTTGGGCTCGGAGAGCCAGAGTTTTAAGGATCACAGACATGCTTAGGCATAAAAGCTATGGTTATTGTTATTGTCATTGTTTAAAAGTATGGGTATGCCATTCTGTTTTTGTAATTTGTTTTTTTTTTTTACACTGAACAACATTCCTTATGAAGTCAAAAGTTTATATATGTATATACATGTATATATGTATATATATGGATAGATGACATAGATAGATAGATAGATAGATAGACAGACAGACAGACAGACAGACAGACAGACAGACAGATAGATAGATAGATAGATAGATAAATATTATAGATATATAGACAGACAGACAGACAGATAGATAGACAGAATTGTAGATGAAAGAGACAGCTAGCTGTAATGGGTGAAAGAAGCTGTATAATCACACAGGGAAAGGTCCATGAAGAACCTTAACCCTATAGCAGAAATCCTGAAACAAACGATGATCTGTCTACCTAGTTAAAACTTACCTAGAAATTTAACTTCCCCAAAACATGTTGCTGAGAAAGGCACTGTGTCCAGGTTGGATTCATTTCCAGAATCAGACCTCAGAGACTTTTAAGTCTCTTTTGATTTGATTCTATAAATGGGTCCCCAGAAAGAATAGAAAACAAAATTTGAAAGCTGGTAGTACACTAACTACTTTTGCAAACGCCCTCCAAATCCTGGAGAGTGAATTTCAAGCTTTCACCATTTTTTAAAATAAACACAGAGGGAGAGGATAAAACAAGTCTAGACTCCTATTTTCCCACAGCTCTTAAAGGTATAGCTTCATTATCCCACCCCGGCCAACTGGAGGGAGAGCAGAAGAGTCTGAGATCTCTTGTAAGCAGCCGGACAATGTAAGGTCTAGTTAATCCTTAGTAACCCTGTGCCACATGAAACTATGTCAGCATGTTTTTGATCTGAGTGCGCCTCTTGATTTGTTTAAATCTGGCATGTACCCACAGGGCACGAGTTTTAACCAATTAAACTAGAGACTTTTTAATCTGTTATATTGATAATGCACATCCATCCAGTATTAGCAACAATATTCGCAGGCTAAACAGCCTCACACATTCAGACACGCTGATCTTTCTGCTGGCTGGATGTTTTCTTTCTCATTTTTCTTCATTTCCCACTACTTCCAACAGTTTATCTCTGGCAGCCTTCTCACAGCAAGTCATAGAAAGAAGAATGCCTTGTCGGTGCTTCTTTTTCTTCCCTGCCCATCTCCAATCTATGTATTGCTTCTGTCTTGTGGAGTCTGAACAGAAGAAAATAAAGGAATCAAGGGTTCATTGCATTTCTCTTACATGCCCCCCATCGTTACTGCCCTCCCTCACTGATTTCTTATGAAACTGTAGCTTTGGGGTCATAGTATCACATACAAGACAAAAACGAAAAAGGTCTTAGGTCTTCATGATTATTCTGCAAAGGGAGGGAGTTTGAGGAAGGCACCTAACAATTTGGTGCCCAGCAATCACTGAGCCATACATAACCAATCAAATCCATAGAGTATGATTTGGGATTTTTCTTTCTTTTATTTATTTATTTTTTTTTGAAATGCAATACCACATAAGGGAGATTTATTTTTAAAATCTAGGAAGTGGGTGGAAGAAAGGCTTTTAAGAATCCCAAGCAGTGGCATTTTTTGTTTGAAGCTGGAGTATCTCTGCAGGTAAAGCTACACGAATTTCCCCCTGGGGTGTCTTTCAAAGTAGGTTTCTGTGCTCTGAGAAGAGGATGTGGGGATTAGGGGGAGACCCTTAGACTGGTTTTCCACATCTAATCAGTGCAGCCGAACCATTCAGAGGCTTAGGCGGAGAAACCAGGTGCGCTTTTCGCTTAACATGAAGATGAGCAGAGTAATCGGAGCTACAAGAAGGTTTTAAGTCTTCGGGGCACTTTTTCTGAGACTAAGTTATTGTTATTTCTATTTCCATCTAGAAAAGAGTGACCAAAGGAGCATATGGCCTGATTCATAGAAACACTATGCAAACCTCCTTTGATGTGATTCTTGCCTGGCCTGGCTGTTTGTTTCATCATCTTTTTTCAACTCCAGTTATGAAGCTATAAGGTTTTGAGATAAAACCATGTGGAACAGTATAAGCACCAGCAGATTTAATTTTATTATATAAAATATTATCTCCAAGCACATTTAAATAGTACTCTAAACTAGAATTAAATGTAAGCCGTGAAAAGAGAAAGGCTAGCAGACTGGTATAAGAGCTCGTGGGTTATCACTCGGCCCAAAGAATATTAAACATACAAATGAAAATGGCTTGAATTACTTCACAGGATTAGAACATACTTCCCTGCTTAGAACAATTTATAAAATAAATATTTCAGATATAGTTTAAGATGTTGATATTTAAAATACCATTTTTCTCTTTGGTTTACATCAAGAGAAATTATTTTGGGGATTGTAATATTTAACGTTAGCTGCTCAAAGACATATCAGTATATAATTTTATATCTTCTTAAAAATAGATTTTACAGAAATGATGTAAATTAAATGGACCTACCCTCATATGTCCATTCTGTCTATTCGGGGCTATTTTAATGAAAATTTTCTTTACCTGGAGAAACAAAAAGTAGAACAGTGAATCTGAAGACTAAAGGTAACAATAAAAGAAACAGCAGTATCCCTATTTATAGTGGCAGCCTGAAAGGTCAGCAGCTCTGTAATATGTATTTTGCATAATATGTAAATAACTTGATTTATTGTCTATGACGGGCAATAGTATTAAAGGTGAATTTTAAATCGAAGGCTGTTATTCTCCTCAAAATGTAGCATTTTCTTAAAAGGTAATAATAAGTCCTACTAAATAGCGACACTCGCCTTTACAACAACAACAAAAGAACACATTGCCACCTTCCCATTACAGGCTCCTTTTTCCTCTCACCAGGTTTTTTGAATATGATCTTTCAGATTCCTATTCCTGGCTTCGTATTCGTTTCCTCTCTGGAATCCACGTTTCTTTAGCTTCAGAAAACAGCTTCTGTGTCTAGATTTCCAGTTCATGACCAGGGTGTTAACAGTCCTGAGCCATTTCTGAACCTCAGAAGCAGGTGTAGCCCACAGCAGCTCAGTGAGGAAAGGCACACTTTCCTAAGACCGTCTTTAAGGGATTTGGGTGTTGATTTCTAATTTCTGTGTTGGACTTTTGTGTGTTAGTTGTCACAGTCTCTAAAATTTCCATGTCACAAAACAAGGAGACAACTGTCCTGGGAACTTTCTCTGTAGTACAGGTATATATTAAATAATAAGTGAATCATTATTCAGGGAAAGGACCAAGTGAGTAAAACCTCTGATGAGCTGCACTATCATCATTTCATCTAATTCATCCAATTGCTCCCCATCCAAAAATGAATTTCAAGTCAGAAGGGTAATATAAGAAAATAAAATATTTAGAGGTTCCCAAACCTGTAATAGCATTAGATATTACCTTCATATGTATCCTAACACCACAAGTATAGTAGACTAATAAGTCTATTAAATAAAAGGCATTTGTACTTGGGGGGGTAGAGGGAATGCTGGGGTGATACACCCCCAAAACACGTCTTCTGTTTTCCTTTTGCTTTCTATCAATCTGTCTCTAACTCTAGTTTAATTGAATTTTCTGCTTTCTTTTTTTTCTTTTTTTCTTTTTTTTTTTGTTTAACATTTTGTCTTCCTCCCCCCATCTCTTCCTTACCTTTCCATTGGACAAGATCTTGACTTTCTATTAGGTTCCTGGCATTCAACTCTAGTTTTCTAATCATCAGCCTAATTGCCATTAGCCAAAACTGAGTTCCTGTTCTGCCTCCATTACAGAGGGCTCTGTTCTCACCTGACATCTGCTCACTGTTCAACACTGTTCTTTTCACTTCGGAAGTAGTCTTATTTTACTTTTGGTTTTGAATGGTTTTTGTTCTTGTTTTTGTTTTTGCTTTCCTGCCCACATTACAATGAGTGCAAAGCCAAATGCGGTCCTTGTTTTCCAGAGAGCAGGAGGTTTCTCTCTATAATTCTTCTTGTGCCTGTTGCCAAATAGTTTTGTTTCACTGTCTCAACCCTGTCTTCTGCAACTCTTCTCTTTACTGGCTATACCATCCCCAAACTTCTTTCCTTAAATCTTCATATGTTTAAACCTTATTCTCTGTTGTCTTCTTTTCTTTCAGTGATATCCTAGTAACTTACTGTGAGCTGCTTCCACCCCAAATAAAAGTTTCTTCTTCATCTTACCACTCTGTCTTCTCTACTACAGACTGAGCCACCAATTTGAGTTCTTGATTGAAGTAAGAACATCTCATCCAGGAATTATGGAAACTTCCAGTGACCGGGAAGGGTCTAATACACTCCAAACTCAGCTACTCACAAGGCAGCTATACTTTTTATAGTCCCTTTATCACCATCTTCTTCATGAGCTATAATTCAAGTAATTAATTCAGCAAATAATATGCATTAAGCTCTCTGAAGATTTATTCTTTGTCAATTTTCCACAGCTATCAGAATATAACTGGGAATACTCATAAAGTCATGGCAGGAAAGAATGTTATGCAAAAAACAGAAGGAGTTTCCTCTGTAGCCTTAAAATGATGAGTAAGTCATTGACTGGGCTATATAACAATATCAACAATTACAATACCTGCTAATGCCCACTGTGTAATACTATAGCATTAGCCACAGATATTGTAATTGGCTTCAGTTTCCTTGCCAGTGAGCCAATTACTAACTCAGAGACTTACTTTTAGAGTCATAACAAAGCTCATGCCATAGAACTTTAAGGGATTAGAGATAATATATGAAAAGCATGCAGGGCATGTGATAGTTGCTCAATACAAGATCAAAAAAGAAAATGACACAACCCTAATCGGTAAGATAGAATGGTACCTTTGGATTCCCTGGCTCCAGTGTGTTTAATATAACCCATTGACACAACACTTCTACAGACCATGTGGTGCTATTTCTTGTTTCTTTGTAAAAGAGGACATGGCAATGGGGCAGAGCCTTATGTTATTATAGGTAGTTTATTGAACCTAATTAAAAATGTGATTATTGAAACAGTGTGCGTACCATAAAGGCTGATGGGAATATGACATGACACCTGAGAAAAATTTGACCCTACCAGAAAAGATGAATTGAAGGGACAGCTGAAAGTAGGAAGTACTACCAACTGAATCATACTTCCTATTCTTCTTTGTGCACTCTTTCTCTCTTTACCTTTCATTTTTCTCCCTTTGAAGGGAGAACTTATGCTAAGGTACAAGGAAACATAACTCAATGAGAAAGGACTGATTGCTCTGCTATGAGGTGGTTGACAGAAAGGGTATCTAACTGAACATTTTACTTGAGATCGCATGCACAGTAATCTTGACATTATGTTATCTAGATATTATTCCAGGGTTGCAAAGAAGAAATCTCAATACAAAACTATAATTGCTGTAATCCACACTACATAGGAGGTTAACCACTGCTTCCAAAAATTCCCATGCATAAAGTATGGAAAAGCTTAGTAGTACTAATACCTTAGGTCTAATATTTTGGGGGGAAGAGCTACCAGTGGATCATGAGTGTCATGCTTGATCATAAATGAAAGCCCAATTATATATAGCATGGGTTGAGCAGGCTGCCATCTTGAATTCCTCTGTGAACTGATTTACATTGCCAGAACTTTTTTCTTATGTTGTACATTATTGTGCTTGGCAGGAGATTTTTATATTGCATGTGCTTTGAAGACTTCACAAATACCATAGAATGTGTAATGCATTTATAAAACTACCAACAATAAAAGCTGGCATGTGCTTTAATAAATGTGATTCCCAAGGCTTTTATATTTCTAATTGTATGCAGAACAAACTGGTTTACTTAGCTTCCTTGGCATATGGGATGGAAATTCTCTAACAGTCCCTATGTACCATTTTAAATTGGCTGTCCATTTTAAAGGGTAATAGCCCTTTTGCAGTAGAATTAAACAAATTAAATTGTTAGACTTGAGGATTCTGTGAATTCATATATTTTTATTCAGAGTTGCATCTTGAAGTTCTGATTTAAGCAAACATTTATTTAGCTCCTACTATGTGTTGGCAATTTTTCTGTTCATCAAGGAAACAGTGGCGAGCAAAATAAGCACCGCCCCTGCAATAGTGGTGTTTACAGCCTTTGGGGGAGTTACAGACAAGTAAATAGGCAATTACAATTAGTGTTACGATTGCAGAAGACCAGCATGCCAGGGATCCTATGGGAAGAACACTCAATAACCCAGACTTGGAAGCAAGCTGACAACTACAGGGAGAGTTTGGCATTAGGCAGAAAAAGCAACAGTATGGAAAAACAAGGGAATAATTTCTTTCCAAAACAAATAAACATTTTAGACAAATATTTGCCTTCAGTGCTTTCTATATAAATTTTGGAAGTTCCACAAGAATACCAAGGTAATATCCACAAGTAGTTATTAAGATACCGTGGTCAGAGCATTCTCCGTACTTTTGATAAAAGCTTGTTAATGACAGAAATACATATCAGCCAGTGAAGTATTGACTCTAGAGAATTAATATATTTTAACATCTGAGAGTATAATGTGTAATTAAAATCGGTAGTTCCATATAAATATTATAGCCACACAGTAGGTCCTAAATTGGTGGTCGAATATTTAATAGGGGAAGTAGAGAAAAAAAGTACACCACTTGGAGAAAAAAAAAAGTTTCTTCATCCCAACTTTACCAATTTCTATTTTGATACCCTACAGGCATGCTCTTAAGAAAGTTTTGGAGAAAACCCGCCTACTAGAAATTCACATGAGGTAAAATAACACATGAGTTATTAAAATGTCTTTCAGCAGAACTGGGATTGATTTCCATATCCCTCAGGAGCCCATCTGTACTCCCTGATTACACAAATGGACTTTTGGTGGGTGCGTTAAAAATTAGTTACCAAAAATTTAAAATAACTGAGCCATACTCAATTCACCCAGATTTGCCTAATTGTTTGTTTGTTTGCTTGTTTGCTTGTTTGTTTGTTTGTTTGTTTAAAACAGTAAAGAATGATAGGTTTTTCCAAACTCAGAAATGTATTTTATATTTCCTGCTGTCAAAGATACACAGTTGAACAGAAATACACAGTGACATTCGAGTAACCTGATGTCCAGTGGCCTCCAAAATTCTTCATGACCCCCATTTCCCCGGCCCCTCCCTCCCCCACCACCACCCAAGCCACCTCTCTGAGTTCATTTCCCACCATTTTCTCTCTTGTCTGCCTTCTCTGGCTCACCAACCTCCTTGCTGTTTGTACAGGCCAAGCTCACCTTTCTTCAGATCTTTGACATTACCTTTGTCGCTGTCAGAGTACTTCCTACACCTCCACATGCACGCGCTCTTTCTTCTTTGAACCCTCTGATCAAATGGCATCTTAGAAGAAGCCTTCCCTGGCCACGCAGTCCAAAAGAGCAACACCTCCCACCTTTTACCCTGCTGCCCTACCCTGCCTGCCACTCCCTACCTGCATCTGCACCCAGCTTCATTTTCACCATAACCCTTATTGCCACCTAAAATGCTATACACTTACTTCTTTTTGCTTCTCCAAACCAGATATAAGCTTTATAAGGGTGGGAATTTGGCCAGGATCATGTATTGCTCTGTCCCCCAATCCTAGAACAGAGCCTGGCACGTTGTAGGTATGCAGGAAATATTTGTTGAATGAATGAATGCTAATTACAGAAGCAGGAGACGTATTTCCATACAGACTTTCTGCAACCTACGATGCTATATTTAAGTGAAAGGTATTGTCCTAAGTGATTAAATGGAAGAGGTAAAAGGGACACTCTTTCCTTATTTAAATGTAGGATTGTGTTTGTGTGTTCCTTTGTTTATTTTCACAATACCAAACATTCTCCACTAAATATTAACAAATAACACGCTGGTTGTAACATCGTAGTCTGACATTTTTTTCATACCAACTATCTTCCACTAACTAAAATAAATCTACAGATTTTATATAACTATCATTAAAGACTATCTTTATGGACAGTATCATCTATGATAGGCATCCAGAGGCCACAGTTAACCTTTTATCATATAATCACAATAATCATCAAATATTTATTGACTATCCTGTCACACAGAGAAAAAACCTCAGATATAGGTAGATTACTGTGTAGGGAGACAATTTCTATCCTATTGTTACACATGAAGTATAAACTGGATGTTCTCTATTCTCTTTTTCTTCACACCCCCAGAAGTTCATATTTCCTGTGGCAGTTCATATTTTGCATGTTAACTTTGAAAAGTTCCTCCCGTTTAATTGTGAACTTTCTCATGATCATCATTGAGAATTTGGAATTCAACTATTCGCTTTTAAAGTCTAAGCAGGCCAAAGGATATCAACAATTAATTCAAATTGAAAAAAAAAAATTATTTTGTTCCATAAGAAGTTATATAAAAAAGCCATCTCTCCCACAGCATATGAACTGCTGTGGGTCTAATGTCCATTAGAGACTATGATGTCCATTTTATGGAATACGAATGAGTGTGTTGGATTACCCACCTCCACCCAAAAATATAAGACTATTTCTGGAGTATCTGGGATGTTAGCCCACATGGAGACTATAAGGATAGCCTGCAATTCTTTGGTTACTAGAGAGAAGTTAATAGAGGAAAAATGTCCTATCATAGAATTTGCTGCATATATATATATATATATATATAAATGTCTATCTGTGAGCAAATAGAAATACCTGAGACTGATATGTGTAAGAATTAAAAGAGCTGGACAATGAGTTAAACATAAATAGACCTTCAGAATTTTATGTCTCTTCATTTCTGGCCAGTGGAACCTGCTTAATATTTTCAGTCTTTTTGATCCTAAAGATGGCTCCTCCCTCTTAATTCTGTTCCCAGAATTACTCACACTGTGGTTTCTTCCTACACATAGTCAGATTATTCTTTTTACTATTTAATCAGTAGTAAGAGTCTTTATAACTTTTCATCTTCAAATGGAATTCCAATTCAATTTTAGCCTATTCTGAAATAGGCCCGACCGTGAAACATAGACGTTCTTTCCAATTTTACAGGGTTCCACTTACTCAGTTTTGTTTTGCAAAATTGTCTTGCTAACTTTCATTGTCAAGTAAATATGAAAATACTCTTCCAGACAGGTAATTTTCCTGTGACTATGCTATTCTCTTTTGCTTCTGGTTTTATTTTTGTTCTTGTACTTTCTCTATACTTGTTCACAGTACACATACACACTTTTCTGATTTTGATGTACAGTTTCCATCTTTGGTGTGTGTGTGTGTGTGTGTGTGTGTGTGTGTGTGTGTGTGTGTGTGTTAGGGTCTCTGTCATTTTTAGGACCAAGCCTCCTCACCTACTCCTGACCCCCATGAGTCCTCTGAGAGGCTGAAGTTGCCACCCAGAGGCTGTTCCGTGAGAGCACTCAGCTTGCCATGGAAAAGTTTGCTTAGGTGTCGTTCAACCTCCTAGTCTCCGTTGCATATGATATTGTCATTGTTCCTCCAGGAAGGAGCAGCCTGCATTCAGGTTTCCAGGTTTCCTATGCTCTGTCAAAACCAGTAGAGAAACCTTTGCAGCCAAAGAAGTAGAATAAAATTTACAAGCAGTTTGCTCAGGCAAAGGAGCCAGCTGCACACACAGTGCTTGCTATTAAATTCCGAACAAAATCATAGCTGTCCTTACAACCTCATGACAAATCATCACTTCCAGGTACATTACCAAGTGTCTGAAGGAGTGAGGTCTGGATTCCCTCCAGAACTAGAAACAAGTAAAGTGATGCCTAAAAAGGTTCACAGGGCTGTACTGAGTAACACAAGGTAAGCTGGAGTGGGGACAGCCAAGTAAAGCCAAGCTTATTCAAAGTCCTGTTGTTTTACACCATGTAAATCCAAAAGCCTCTAGAAAGGATCCTGCTCTTTTACTGAAAAGTGCAAATAACTCTGGGACGACTTCCGTGTCCAGGAAGCCAGCACACACACACAGACCACAGGGTAGACTGGCGGCTGCAGTCCTCCATTATCTTCAGAAGGCCTCCGTATACAGAGAGGCTGCTTAAAGCCCCGAGTGGGAGAGCGATATAACACTCTTACGGCCCAAGTGAGAGTGGATATGATCTTTCCTAAGGCGCATTTGATTGTTTTCATGACCCACACAATTTTCTAGACTTGCCTGAACTGTGGTGCAGCTGAGAGAAGAGAACATTCCCACCTAAATGGGCTCAGAGGACTTGGTGAGCGTGGGAATCTAAAACCACAGCCATTTTTCTAACGAGGCTGACATCACTCTTATCTCCGGGCACCCATCCCTTGTCAGGCCAATGGGAGACTTGCGGTGACCGCTGTCTTGGTGACCTTTGTTTATGGGAAGGTGGCATCCTGTTCATGCTGAAAGAGTGATACTACTGATTGAGAGGCTGGCAGCCTGTTTGTCCATCTCAGGAAAATTGTGATTTAGCTCAGTTGAACCTTAACTGGTTATTTGACCTTATCTTTTAACTGAGACTATGTGTTATATAAGTACTAGGATTCTGAAGTCTTAAAGGTGTGGTATTATTGTTTGTGTTATTATATTATTCTTGATCATATATTGTGTTATCTTTTGGCAAATCACTATGTTAGTGACTCCTTTTATTTAATTCATTACATTTTATTATCTGAGTTCCCCACACAAAGTATAAACTCTTCAAGGGCAAGAAGAGAAGGGAATCTGAGAACCATAGGGACTCCAGCAAACCTTTGGCTTACTCCTCTCCTTCACCACCCCTTCCGTTTTACAAATGAAAAAGTTAAGTGCCCAGAAACGTTCAGTGACTTGCCCTGAACTGGCAACTAGTTGGTGGCAGACAGAACTAAGCCCTGGATCTTAATTTTAATCTCACTGTCCTCTGCAACTCTCTTCTAGTTCCTTCATGTACAAAATGACTGTCTAATTACATGCTGAATGGTGTGGGTTTTGTAGTCTGGAGATTTAGACGAGGATGACATTGGGTGAAATTACTCTCAGTTAGTGAGACCTGGGCTGGAGGGGACTTCACCTGGGCCTTGCTTAATTTAATAGGTCCTTGGGAGGAAGGAGTGACAGTTCACTTCACTGGTACACTAGCAAGGTCACTGAACAAGTGTCGAGAGACCTTCCTCAGCAATGCAGTCCCTCGGGTCCTCAGACTCCCTGACTCTATGACTCGAGTTTAGAAGACCCTATCCTTCTGTGGTTATGAAGGTCATTAGCATCTCATCTGTACCATATTCCACTTAAAGAATGAGTTGTTGTGATCCCTGAGTTGGCCCTGTGTATTTATTTTTTAAATGGGAAACATAGCATCAAATCTAAGGTCTACTCTCCAAAGAAAGCTTTTATATCCGGAACCTATGTGTACACACACACTTTTACTTCCTCCGCCCCCAGCATGCCCCAAAATAATAAAAATCAGAAAGGTCTGACAAAGAGAGAGCGCTCTCAGAACATGCTCCTCCATAAGAGTTTTGCAATTTCCAGCGCGAGCGGGAGCAGTACGATGCGGTGTGCAGTTGGAAAAGCAGTTTGTTCTCTGCTAATGATGGCTGTGGATTCTGAGATGAAGCACAGCAGGTGGGACAGTGGTACTCAATTTTCAAAATCTGTGCCCTAAAACGTGTTTGCTTAAAACTCGTCTCCGCCACCCTTTCGGGGCCTCCACATCCATCAAAATCAGACCCCAGGAAAGGAATTCAAGGCTTCTATTTCTTACTGACGCTTTCACAATTGCCACTGTGATTCAGAGGTTGTCTGGAAGGTTCAGTCACCAAAAGTTCCCTCCTTCTCTCCAGAGTGATAAATTAAATCACTTCTGGTTCCCAGGGGCATGGAAACTGGCTTTGCCCAGGTATCAACAATAACTTTGAAAAGGACATGCAGTGCCTCATGGCCATGGCTAACGAACGAACGGCATTATGTCATAAGGAATTCATTTTCCTGAAATAATACATGGGTAAGGTGTTAATATGTCATTGTCTGTTTCTGAAAGCCATCCGTGAGGCAAGAGGAGTTTGCATTTCCTGTGTGTTGGAGGATTTTAAGCTTTTCATGTTTAGTGTGTAACAAATTCTTAGATGGACTCTATGTAGCCCGGGCTTACTGGGAAGTGACCACCTGGCCCGTCTACGGTGAACATGGATGCATGATGTAGGTTTGTTAGAACATCAATAAGGTGTTTAGAAAACTATAAGGCAAAAGATGGCCCCTCAAGCCAATTGATTGATAGATTGTCCTTCTTTACCAATGTGTCACCTAGCCTTTCCTTTTTCTATTATGTTTTCCAGCAGTCACCTAGGCATCAGTAGGGGAGTTAATGAGCTTTAAGCTCCACCTGATTACTTCCTTAGGTGAGATACCGCCAGTAATTCTGAGGGCTTTGTGTTTTGTTTTTAAGTTGGTACTGAGCATATAATTTACTAGACACTACCAGTTTTGTAGTTTCTTTATGTTTCGAATGTTGCTTTTTTCCAAGAAGAAAATATTCAACACAGCTCAGGGCCCTGAGTTGGGGGGGGGGGGGGGAATTCCTGAGAGCCATATCTCCCAGGCGAGATGCAAACAGTACAGTTGTGAATTCAACAGACTTTACCAAGAAGCATCAAGTTCTTTAAATTCAATGCATTACTTTCCATGTAATTCAATCACCTGTTATTTTATTGCTCTGTTTGATTTGATTAAAACCTCAGCAACCAAATCATTTGTATTGTAAATTATACAACTTCCTATTTTTATTTCCATCACTTTTGATCCCTTTCGGCATGTTTCACTGGATAATTCAATTACAAGCTGTTTTAGAAAAATTGCAATTTAATCAATAAGAAAAAGGCCAAATTTCTGCAGAAGCTCAAGGGACATAAAATACCATGAAAATCTTTATTTTAACAGGTGTGTTTGGTGACGTTTTTGGCATGATTCTTGGCCATGCTATTATATAATTTTTGAGGGTTAGGTAGATGATATCCACCAGTTCCTTGTGCATTAAAAAAAAAAATTGTGATGAGTAAATTTTGTCTGAAATGGACAGTCCTGTTCACTGGTAGCCAGTAAACTCTCCTGTGAATGCTAGAGGAAATAAATAAAGCAGCTGAGCTGAAGAAGAGTGAAGGAGATGGAAGCATGCTGTGGTAGCAAAGTTCCTTGTTCTTGTATGAAAAGAACCAAATTTTGTCTGTAGGGTGTTTACTATAATATGATAGCAGGTGTTTTTGCTTTTCTAGTATTCTACTTGTAGCTTCTCAAACTTTAGCATGCATAAGAATTACCTGGAGGACTTGTTAAAATCCAATTCCTGGGCCCCACCCTCAAAAATTCTGATTCCTTTAGGTCTGGGATATGGCCAGTCAGGCTTCTAGTTTATACACAAAATGCTGGTCCACCCAGCATGAGTTGAGTAGCACCACTCTTTGTAGGAATTGATTTTAAACAGTTCTTCCATGTTTTTATTAGCCCCTCTCATTACTACTATGATAGAAAAAGTGATGTTTCTGCAGGAAGTGAACAACACAAGCGGAAAGAAAAACTAGACTGAATTTTTTCGAGTTCATTTCTCTGTTGTGCTTCTTTATTTACAGCATTTTTTAATACCATCCTAATTTTTAAATTTTGGATTCAAGCTGATTGGCTCACTGAGTTTGTAAATAGTTTTTTACTGCGGATTTGTAGAACATCTTTTTTTCCAGTGAGGTCAGTATAGTCTGTGACAAGACATGCTGCTTCCCTGCCAATCCGTAGAAGTGAAGAAATCCATTCAACACCCTAGGAAAGTTTTGTAGGACTCCGCAATGTTCCTGCTTTGATCTGAAATGAGATGAAGCTGACATTAGTCATGTATTTTACTTTAGACAGCTACTTCCAGATTTGTTGGATCAAAATATCTTATAAATGACTCAAATGTTATAACAAATGGTTCAAACCTCATGGCATTTGTGGAAAACAATTTAATAGGCTCCCCGAGCAGCTACAGGATAAAGAAATTTGAGTTATGAACTCGAGCAGCATTTTGATGTGGGGTTTGCATTCCAGTGTGTCTGTGTGTGTGCTAGGAAGTATTTCTCTCTCTGTAGGAGAACTTCTGGTTTCTTAGGTGGCAAGGTCAGAAACAAACAGCCTGCATTTTCAATAGCAAGGCAAGGAATTTGTTTCTCATATATGTGAAACTATTATGAAGAGATTTAGATATTCTTATAAAATTATAAAGATGGCACCGACCTCAAAGTACATCAGATTTAGTGTCCTCATCGTACAGAAGAGGGAAAAAAATCCAGCCCAGTGCTTTTTATATGAACAATTTTTTTCATATTGTGTCTAATTCTAGAAAGTTTTAAAAATTAATTTAGGGTAGATTCTTAATGAAAAAGGAGTTCTTACCACAGTGTGCTTGTAATTTTAATGCTCTTTCTCCAACACAAAGAAGTTTTAGCTTAAATGGGTGGAAAGCCAGTCTCTCTAACACAACTGTTTTCCTAATTGGGGGTGGTGGAGTTGTGAAAAGGAAGGATTAAGCCCTCATGCCCTACTGATAGAAGGGTTGTAGGGCACCCAGCCACGTAGTGCCTGGCCTAGGTAAATATACTTGGCATCAAGTTTAACATGAAATCGATAAATATTTTTTCATTTCGATATTCGTGAGCTACGATCATGAGACATTGGGATGGTTCCCATTTTAATGAGTCCCTAGTGAATGATCCCAAGTACCCTGCTTCCCAACGCATAGGATTCCATTATAAGGTGGCCAAACTAACAATAACAACGTACCAGTACAAGCCATTATTTGTTAAGTACTTATGTGCCCGGCACTGTGCTGAGCACTTGCCATGATTTATTCTCTTTTAATTGTCACAACTTCCCAATGAATACAATAGGTAGTGGAGCTATAATGATACAGTGCCCTTAGTACTGTCATTGTCCTTCTGCAAATGAAGACTCGCAGGTTCGGGAGATCAAGTATAATAGTAGGTTGGTGCAAAAGTAATTGCGGTTGAAAAGGTTAAAAATAATTGCCAAAACCACAATTCGTTTTGCACCAACCTAATAAATTGCCCAAGTTCACACAGCTAAGAAGTGGTAAAGCCAGGATTAAAAACCAGGTCTTTCCAATCTGTCCAATTTCCACTAAACTCTGCTGTCTTCCAAGGGAGTAGGAAGGATTATGTTCTTAAGAATGAGAGTTGGCTACAGATTTAAGCTGACTAGGCAAGGGGTTCTCTCCGTTTTGTCTCTTAGTATTTGCTGTCCAATTGTCTGACAAAAAGTTCACATTGCGGCTTTTAATGGGACTTGCTATGAACAGTCACAAATTCTTTCTACCAGCCACAATGAATGTGCTTTTAACATGGGGGGAATAAAGGATTGGGGCGTGGGGCTTAGAACCAGTTGAGGGAAAAGTCCTGCATGCCCAGGCTTGATGAAAAGCATCTATCCTAGGCTCAAGAGTAATTAGTTGTTTAAGAATTCTTCATTCTAATAGATTCATATCCACAGGGGGGCAGTTTCAGATGTGATTAGGTCACAAGTGAAATGAGTTTGGTTGTCTCAGCATGATCCCGCTACATTCGTTCACTCACACGATTGCAGTACGGTTTTGTCCATGTCTGCATTATTGTCTGCTTCTACTCAGGAGATGCTCAAAATTGAGTTAACAAGGGGCTGCAGGTCAGCCTGAAGGATTGCAGAGGTAACCTCCCGTATAAGGAATAGTGCCTTGTCAAGGGAGCTGTGTGTACACAGGGCTGCTCGTTCCTCACCTCTCTGTCTGGGAACCCAACCTCCTGTCCCTCTCAAGTAGATAAACAATAGGTTCTCCAAGTTTCTAGACTCCTTCAAGTGAGATTACCTGAGTCATAAGTAAGGGCCATGCCAGTTGTACCGGCTTCACAATTAGATTGATTTGGATCTGTAACCTTTACTGAGAATATTCTGATGCCCAAATTGGTTTTTTGCTTCCCTCAGTGAATATTCTCCCCTTAAAAACGCATAAGTAAATTGATTAGGAAATAAAATCCCCTGAGAAGTTAAAAATAATTTATCTTACTTAATCACATCAAGAAAGTTCCACAAAACTTAACAAATTAAATTTTAAAATATAACATGAAATAAAGAAATGATATCACAGAATAAAACTCTATGATGACTAAATGACTGGAAGATCTTATTGTATCTTACTCTGAAAACTTGCTACTCTATCATGAGAACCATTAAGATTGAACCGATGTACCTGTGATTATTTAATTATATGATTATTATAAACTACTGGATAAATTAGCCATTAAAGTCATTTTTAATCCAATTAAAATCATGACAGTTCTAGTTGACTCAATTCAGCTTCCTAAATCATCTGTAGAAAATACTGTAGAGTAAATTAAATGCCCAACAGTTATAGCCTTCTGCACAATATTTTAGAATCCTAGATGATTGGAGCTGAAAGGGACTTCCTATTTGTCCAATTCCATTTTATGAAAAGGAAATTGAGGAGCAGAGATCATGACTTGCCCAACATTACATAGCTAATCAGTGACAAAGACCCAGATCTCTTTATTTTTAGTTTAGTTCCGGTTCCATCAGGCCAATTATTCTTAGGTGTTTGTTTTTGTTTTTTCAGCTGTAACATGCATGTGTGTGCATGCACATTAGTGCGCACACGTGCACACACACACACACACACACACACACACACACACACACAAGACGGCTATTGCCATACCCATCACATACCTCTAGGTTATCTCCCAGGCTACATACGGTTCCCAGAATTCTGGCTACAATGTCATTCCATTCTCTTCCACTCAGGAAAATATACTGAATGAAAATGAATCAGAGTGGCATTGTTATAAGAATTATTTTAAATAAGCAGATTTACATACATACACACATACATATACAAACAGTCCCTGACTTATGATAGTTTGACTTAATGATTTTTCAACTTTAGGATGGTGTGAAAGCAATATGCATAATAAATGACATGAGATATTCAACACTGTTTTATAAAATAGGTTTTGTGTTAGATGATTTTGCCCAACTGTAGGCTAATGTTAGTGTTCTGAGCACATTTAAGGTAGGCTAGGCTAAGCTATGATGTTCAGTAGGTTAGGTGTATTAAATGCATGTCTGACTTACAGTATTTTCAACTTCCACTGGGATTATGGGGATGTAACCCCATTGTAAGTTGAGGAGCATCTGTATATGCATGCATATATATAAAATAATTTCCAGACCTTGGTGCTCAAGCTCTTGTTAATAGCATTGTTAATAAGACTCATCAGATCAGGGGTCAGTAACCTGCATCCCCTATCAGCCTGCCAGCAAATTCGGCCCGCCACCCTTTTTTTTTTTTTTTTTTTTTCAAATAAAGTTTATTGGAATGCAGCCACACCCATTTATTTGAGTGTTTTACTTTCTGCTCTCATGCTGCAACAGGAGAGCTGAGTAGTTGAACAGATCATGACTCGCAAAGCCTAACATCTTACTGTTTGATTCTTTACAGAAAAAGATTGCTGATCCCTGCATTAGACCATTTTTCCAACTCAAGGAACATACAGTCATATTTTTTGCTTTGTTCTTTTGGTCTTAACCACTCGACTGCACTGAGTACCATTGCTTATAAGCTCATATTCTGGAAAATTTCCTAGGATTTATTGCTTTTCTTGGATCACTGCCTGTCTCTCTTAACATCTTTACTATCCCTTTTTCTCCCTCTGTTTATAAACAGCTTTGTACTTTATTTACATGTCCCCAAAGATTGGTATGATACACTAAAAGTGTTCTTGTTTGGTAACTAACAAGGATGCATAACTGTGTGCTTAATACAAGGAAAGTTGAATAATAATAATAGCTAACCCTTATTTAACACTTTTTATGAGGCATGATAAAATACATACATACACACATACACACACACAAACACACACACACTGAATTCCACATAGCACCTTTGCTAGGTCTGCAAAGTAGATATTTATCAAGCCCATTTTACATATGAGAAAACTTAGGTCAAATACCTTTACCCAAAGTTCCACAGTTCATCTTGGCAGTCAGTGGCAGAGCTGAGATTTACACAGGTTTTCCATCTTCAGAACCCATATGTTTAACATTCCTCTGGCACTATACTTAATGTCATAAAGTAAGATAGATATTGAGAGAATTAGAGTAACCTTTCACTTAAATGCTCCCTCTTTGCTTTCAAGGGAGGGTTCAAAGGGGAGATTTTTGGATTTAAAAAGGAGAGAGGCATCCTGTACTTGGTCTGCTTTCATTCTAACACACCACTTACTGAATGCAAGCTGTTTTGTCTCCTCTCCATCTTCCCAAAGAAATGACGTCCTGTAGAATAGTGTGTAGCTACTCTATTCTCTCCCCCTTGGGCAGAAAATATAACTAAGTGTATAGAAGGTGAAGGTCCAGAGCCAGATTATCTAGATCCAGGCCCCAGCTCTACCATGTAATATCTGCATGCCCTTGGGCGAATGCTATAAGCACTCTGAGCCTCAATTTCCTTATTCTTGAAGTGGTGCTAATGGTAAAAGGACTTCATGGGGTCATTGTGCTTATTAAGTAGGTATACATGCAAAGCCCTTAGAGTGCATCTTGGCATATACTGAGTTCTTGATATTAGTTAAAAATTGTGATGGTGGTTGTGATGATGATGGTGAAGATTAAACTAAGGATTCTTAGGAAGAACTACTGTGGAATTGTATGACTTGCCCCCTCCCTGGCTAGCCTTTGGGGATTCTTCAGCATAAAGAATGTGTAGGTAAAGTGGTCAGCTGCTGGGGGCGGATTTTTCTCCTTTCTCTCAACTCACCCCTCAGCGTTCTGTACTGTAGTCTTGGTCTCCTAGCATAGAAGTATTTAGTTTACCATCCACCAAGGCAGAAGAATGGACTGTATTGAATATAAAGGGGGTAGTGAATAAATATTAAACATTCTGACATTGTTGATGGAGGAAATGCTGTGGCTTCTTGCATTAGGTATTCGGTATTGACTTCCTGTGCTCACTGAAAACCTCCCAGTGGTTTTGTGAGAGTAAACACAAACACGTTAATGTTCATGATATCGGCCAACTTCTAAATCAGGTAATTATATTTTGCTTATCTTAATTGAATTTCTGATGGGTTCTTCCTGACTCGTCCTAAAGCAGAGGTCAACAACCTCTATCAAACAGGCTCAATTCAATTCCTCAGAGATTCCCACAAGTCCACTTCCAGTTCACCAGAAGACTGTGGAAATGAGAGTTGTAAAATATATTACATTTGCATGGTGCTTTACAGTTTACAATGTGGCTTTCATGTGAATTATGTCGTTAGACCTTTACTATATCCTGGAGTTATGGAAGCTCTGAGCTCTGGAGGAGTTGCCAGCAGAGAAGTGGAGGCAGCTACGATCGGAGTTTCCCCTGGGTGTCCTGCTGTTTCATGTTTTGGGTCCTTTGCTTAATGTTGTTCTTTCTCCCTGGAACACCCTTCTCCCTCTCTTGCTTCCTCACCTGTGAAGCTTCTCCTTCAAGGTTCACCTCAGACATTATTTTATTTAGGAAAAGTTCTCTGGCCGCCTGTGGATCCTGCCCTGTCCGTTCATCATCCCTTCTTTGCCCTGTGATCACGCCCCCATGGCACTTAGGGCTCAAGTCCCTTAGCACATTTGCCATATTAAATCACCATTATCTATCTACCTACCTATCTACCTGTCTATCTATCCATCTATCTATCTTGCCTTCCATCTAGCTCCCACCACCCGACTGACTGTGAGCAGCTATTACAGAGCGAAGCTGTTTATTTTTCATTGCCTTTTTATTCCCAGCACAGAGAAGAACATGTGGCATACAGTAGGTGCTCGATAAATGTGTAATGTATGGAGTATAACCTGATTCTAAATCCTGGGCTCTCCCCAGCACACTAACGCCTGAGGCAATATAAGCACCCTCCTGCTGCCCCGGCAGCTGTGGTACACCATGTGCCAGAGACTATAAAATGAAACCAGATGAAACAATTCCTGACTGATGGTGAAAGATGATATCACTCACTTGGGGAGTAATAAATGAAATGGCTAAAGAATGCTTTTATTATATGACATATCAAGTCCCAGTTAAGTTCACCGTATATTTGGTATACACATGCTAAGAGGATGCAGGCTGCTCAGTCAGCCCAGGAGCCTGGTGGACATGGAGGGGGCGGTTTCCATTGTGTTGCTCATGAAAAATCAATGCACAGGCCCTGGAGGCAAATAGCCAGGGGAAAGGTAAATCCTACGGAAGCAGGATTCAGTTCATCTAGTTGGATGGCAAGGGTAAGAAGGATTTTCAATTTCAGGGTGAATAATTGAATTTGATATTAGAATTGGGGTGTTTGTGTAAGTGTGCAGAAGATAACCCTAGCGGCTGACCCTACCGAGCCCTCATCATTCCATTCCACTGAGATCTAGCAAGGGTCCCAAGTCCAAGAGTGAAAAGCAAAAAGAGCAGTGGGCAGAGCCTCAGCACTCTACAGCAGATCTCTTTTCCCTTTCCACTCACACCACACAAGGTGTATACAGATCTCAAGGATTTTTTTTGTGTCACCATGCCTTTGCAAAGATAAAATTTCTTCAACCTGAAGTAAATTCTCCTTCCTCCACCCTTTTCATCTCTCTAACTAATTCCTCACAGCTCTAGTGAAGTCTCTGACCAGATTTGCCCTGACAGAGTTGGTGTCTTTTGATTTCACTCTCCCTTTATGCTAGTTTCCCTTTTGATCCTTCTCATCAGACTTCTCAGCCTCAGTATCCCAGTCTGCTCGCTCAGATCTCTCAGAATCTTCTCTGAGGTTTATTTGTTCTTTTTCCTCTCCTCTCCGACTCCCCAGCTTCCCTCTGCTTCCCTTTTTGTTTTCCTGGGTCTCTGTGATGCCTCCATGCTCCTTGCACTGAAGCATCTGCTGCCTACCTTCCAGGAGTCCAGTAAGTAATCCCAAGTGCTGCCAACTCCCCCCAGACTTCACCCATGGGGTAGAATCGTACAGTAGAGCTGGCATGGGATTTGGAGTCAGAGCCATGGACGTTCCAGTTCAGGCTTTGCCACTTACTCGTTATATAACACAGGACCACTAAATTCCTCAAAACTCAGTGCGCTTATATGGAAAATGGAAATAACGGTACAAATACATACCTTGAAAGGATGTTGGTAGATTAAATGAGATAGAAGGTACTCGAAGGTACTGGAAGGTGGTAGCTTTGATGGGGATGGTGACTTACCCCATCTTCCACGCAGACATAATACAGCAGGCCCTTGAATGATGTCATTTGTTCAATGTTCTTTTCATTGGAATGTTTATGAGGAGCCGGAGGAACTTAACTCTTGCTTATATCAACTAGCCTATGGTAAAATTGGTTTCGTTATACATCTTTTCGCTGCAGTTCCAAGAACCTATTGACAATGTTAAGTGAGGACGTAGTGTGTACATGTGCTTACCTAAAGCCATTTGTTTAATACATTGTAAAAATAGCTAGCACCTACATTTATATTTAAATCCAAATAATGCCAATACTTCCTCTTGCAGTGACCCAGAGTGGCTCCACGGAGCTTGACAGGTACCTTCTTGGGAATGTCCATTTCTAAGTTAGGGGCCAGTGTCACCTCCAGCTCGGGGTTTCACCATACTTTTATCATGCCCTGAAGAATTGGAAGCGAGAAAAATGGTAGAGCACCAGTCAGATCTGAAGTCTCACCAACTGTCTGTCTCCTCTCAGCATATTTCCCTGACTCTGGTTGAATTAGTGGTTGGATTGATCTGCCGGACTTAGAGGGGTTCCAGTGTCATTGCTTTATTTCATCTTTCGCTTGCAGAAGTATTAGAGGAGATTGGACCAGGGTTGAAACTCTGAGATACCACTATAGTAAAAATGTCGCCTACTCCTGCCCTCAAGAATGAGTGAGTGTTTCTCCTGGTTATATCGTTTTGGTGCCTCAGAGCAGGCTACGTTTTAGTGGTGGATAAAGTGACCCTTACGTATTGTTTATGCCAAGAAAGCACTTTGAGATGAAATGTGGTCCATTAATCTCAGACGTGGTGCATGCCTCTTTGCTGTCTGAGTTTGGTTGTTTTGTTTAATCTGCGGAGGATGGTTTTTGTTGTTCTTCTTGTTGTTTTTTAATCTTTGATGAAATAAGAAGTATTCCATATTTACTGTGATTTATCTGTGAGAAGAAAAGTGAAACTGGAAATGTTTATCCTTCCGAGGTTTGTGTAAAGTTCTGTCAGATGATGTCGTTGAGAATGAAATGGGCAGGAAAGATGAGAAAGTGATAAGTGCCATTTCAAGTTTGTGAATTGAATCAAGTTTCAATTATGACAACAGTTAAACACGGTGATTTTTCTGTGTTTTCGGGAATGAAATCACCACAATTACTTCTTCTACAGTGCCCAGTAATCTCTAATGATTTATCCATGTTTACTTAATGCCTCCAAAATGGGCAAGGGGAGTTATGCACAGCCTACAACATGCAATAAAATTTTCAGTATCAACGCAACTATTGGATGGGAGGCAGAGCTGCTCAGGAGGGGTACTGGGTACCGGATCCATGAATCAGTAAGCCAACACTGAATGCTGCTAGATAGTCATTTACCCTTGACAAAACAAGCAATGATAATTGGATGATAATGTGGTAATTTACCTTTATGCATTTTGCCCTTGTTGGATTTTTTAGAGGTTATTGTTGTATCTGATAAATTTTAGGGTAGAATTCCACTTTTTTCCAGGGCAAGACTGATATTGTCTAATGCTTCTGCATTTTGCTGTTTCTTCCTTCAAAGAACAGGATCTTAAAAATTAGCCCTTGCGTTATACTTGTTTCTAGTAAGTCAGATGATGGTTTTCAAGGTGGTTTTCTATTCTAGGGAGATCTGTGGGGCACTTAACCTACATTAGACCTAAGAGGTCCGAGGCTTCTTCAGAAGACAAAGAATTTCTAGATACTTTCCTTGCGGATGTGTCAAGGGCAATACAGACAAAAGACTGATGTCTCCTTTAACAGCTTGATAAGTATCTCAGGATATTCTGCAGGAATCAGTTCTGCTTCTACAAAGTACTGTATTCCCATTTAGCATGATATGGCTGAATATGTGTGTGCTACGTGTGACAATGGGGAAGACTTATCTTTGCCCCGAGGGCTGAATGCTGTAACACTGCTCAAGCGATAGGCTTGATAGAAGTGACGATTTGGAGAGATGATCTGCTTTAAAAAAAAAAAAGGCACATTAGAGATGTGTAAGAATTAAAAATGTGGCTCTCTGTTTATCTGGATTTTATAAGTTCCAAAGGCATTTCTATGCGCGACGTCAAAATCCCTTGTAAAAGTAAAGTAAATCATTCTTGTATTGACCATTTTTTTCATGTTGTTCTATTGAGACATCTTCCCAACTGAGTTTCTTATTGAATTGTATTTCTATAAGGGTATTGTAGGTTAGCAGCACATTTTTATGGTACACAAAAGATGTGCCTTCTGAATTTCCAATGCCTTGCATATTGTTCCCCACAGAAGAAACGTCTCAGAAATGCTAAATAAATCAAAACAGAAACATTTGGCTCTTGACTTGCTGCTGGTGCTTTTTTTTTTTTTTTTCCCTCTCGGTTTACATTGGCTGGAATATCCATTACGATCCATCTTACCTATTTGATTAATTTGTAATAAATTCTACCCTTTGGAAATCTCTTGCTGCATTTCTAGCCGGGTTACTCTTGTAGAGGGTTTATTTAATATGTGTCTCTGTGTACCTATATGGATGAAAATTTAATATGGTTTAGAAGCCTTTAAAAACACGCACGCACATAGTGTTTGCTCTGAATTAAGTGCTCATATTTGACATAGCCTTGTGGTAAAAATCCATAAATGTATGGGCAGACAAAATTATTTAGAGGAGAATTTCTTCAGAAATTGATGTGACACGTGGTATCATTTCAAGGGATGAAATATCATATTTCAAATGACCAGTAAATGTAATTATGAATACTGGATTGGAATCCTTATTTCTTATCTTTAAAAAAAAATGTTTTTTCTTCTCCAGATGGCCTATGTTATTTGAAGTGCCATAGCCACATTTCAGGGTTCACCTTCAATTTGATGCAGTCATGGAGTTGCATCCCTGTGGGTGAGAAATGTTTCTCTCCAGATAACTGTAGCAGCATAGCAGGAATAGTTTGATACAACCTTCTCTATATTATCACAAGATAATAAAAATGCCTCTGCTCCTAACTATCACCATGCACTGAGGAAGGCATAACAAATTCATCTCCCGCTCTTGGAAATAAGATCAAGGTAGGAAATGGTACTCCCATTTCCCAGACAAAGACATTTAGGCGCAGAAAAGCACATTTTAAAATATATATATATTAATTGTCTTTTATAGCAAAACTAAGGGAAAATAGGACATGAGCCATTTTTAGCGTATGTATCCCACCCTATCCCTTTGCTTATGTTCATCCCCACTGTGTATGTAAAGAAAGCAGAGGAAAATGACTTTCCCACATGTGTGTTTGTGCTTATTGAAATAATCAATGAATGAATGGTGCTTGCTGTCTAGAAGCACATACTCCTCTCTGATTTCTTACCTGAATGTTTTATATCCATATGTAATATGGAAATATGTAATACTTGTGTCACATATTGCATCACACACTTGTATCACAAATTATGTCTGATATCTTTCTTGACTACTTTCTTAGAAAGTTCCAATAGACAGCAGCCATGTGACAATCAAGTCTACCCATATTCTAGCCACACCACATTTCTTCTCAGCACTCTAAGGAAGTTGGACAAAGACCCTGTCTTCAGCAAGTTATTTATGATCCAGTAGGAAGGATAAAACAAATACAACAATAAGTAAGTTAAGGTGGACCTAAGTACATTTCGTCTACATCCTGTGCTTTAGTGAGTCAGAAGAGGAAGAAGAATCCTGTTCAAGCTCAGAAATGCTTCATGATTGGATGTGGCTGTACTGATATAATTATGGTAGCCATAGTTGGGAAGGAAGAGTTAGAGAGAAACAGCATGACTCAGGGATCGGGACTAGAAATCTGGGGGAGAGTTATAGAAAATAGAGAATAATTTCATTTGGATCTGGCGTCATATATCTGGAGCGAGAGAGGAAATCTTGGATATTATAAAAAGACCCTGGCAAAGGAGAGATCAGTGATTAAACTCCTGCTACAGAGAAGGCAGAGCAACACCTGCCATTCATCCATGATGGGCTTTGCCTTATAGGGCAGAGGCCACAATAGACCTACACCTTGAGACAAGAGAAAGAGGAGAGTCAGAAATGTCATAGGGGACATAGAATGCCAGGCTGAGGGATGCTATTGTGTCCCCACCAAACAGATCTTAGTACTAGACATGCAATAGCCAATAATAACTATAACTGTCTTTAATCAAATGCCTACTCTGATTCAGATTGAATACTGGGAACTTTACTGAGGTTATCTTTTCAATCTTGCTCCTGTTTATCCGTTAGACCTCAGCTTTAATGTCCCTACCTCAGAAAGGCTTGACCTGACCACACCACTGAAGGCGCCACCCTCTCCAAGGCTTCCTCACTCTCTGCAGTCACACCCTATTCCTTTCTTTCAAAATCCTCAACATAATTTTATTTGCAAATGTATTTGTTCATAAATGTGTTTTCTGTCTCCTTATGCTAAATCATAGGCTGCATAAGGGCAGGAACTAGATCTGTTTTGTTCATCATCCTATCCCAGCATCAACAATACACTAGAGTGTACTGTAGTGCCTATATACACTAGGCACTCAAAAATGAGTTAAATGTTAATATTCACGACAACCTGATAAAGTACTATCTCCAATTTGCAACAAAGGAAATTGATGTACAAAGAATTACTTGCCCCAATTTATCAGTAATCAGCAGAATCTAGATTCAAACTCAGTCCATACAACTTGAAAGCTCATGGTTCTATCCTTGATGTACCATGATTTCTCCTTTCATAGGAAGATAAAATCATATTAGTTTGGTAGAGCTGCCTTTAAAAAGTACCCCAAATCGGTCTAAATAAATTTATTGCCTCATAGTTTAGAGCAGGGGTGTCCAAACTTTTTTCAACGTTTTTTACCAAGGGCCATATGCAGTGTCACCCCAATAAATTTTTAAAAAATAAATTAAAAAAAAGAAAAAATATATACACAAACTGCCGGGCCACTCACTCGAGGTGAAGTACTTATTGCATCACCTGGTTTATTTAAGTAAACTAAAAATATTTTTGGAATTTGCTGTGGGCCAATTAAAAATGGATTGCGGGCCGCAGTTGGCCCACGGGCCGCAGTTTGGACACCCCTGGTTTAGAGGCTAGAAATCTGAGATCAAGGTTTTGGTAGGGTTTGATTCTTTTGAGAGATGTGAGGGAAAGTCTGTTCCATGCCTCTCTTGGCTTCTGAATGTTCGAGGCAATCTTTGGTGTCCCTTTGCTTGTAGATGCCAGTCTCTGCCTTCACCTCACATGGTGTTCTCACTTGTGTGTGTCTACCTGTGTCCAAATTCCCCCTTTTTATAGAGTCATAGTGAATTATGGCCCAATCTAATGACCTTGATCATCTCTAACAACTCTATTTCCAAATAGTGTCACATTCGGAGGTTACTGGGGTTAGGACTTCAACATATGGATTTTAAGAAGATACAGTTCAACCTATAACAGTATTGATTTATTGAATGACTGACCATTCTCAAAAAGGAATAGTGATTGTTATGAGTAATTACTGTTCATAATGTAGAAAAAAGTTTGGGGGAAAAATGGATCAATATCCTAGTTTTGTCCTAACATCAAAATTTTAGAGTCATTCAGTCACCTTTTTTAAAAGATCATGGGAATCTCAAAGATTATGTGATTGGGAATTCAGAACTCCCAATTGATGTTTTATAATTTTGCATCTTAGCATAGAAAAAGGCAAGCAAATAGCGATATTTGAAATCATTGTGCCATATATTAGTAACTACTGCTAGGCTACATTTCAATGGATCTTACTCCATGCTTGTATCTTGAGAATTTCACCCTACGTAAAGAGAAGTTTTTAATAAACATTAAGAATTCAGAATGAGAATACCCCTGTAATAGAAGGTAGATGTTTAGTTTGTTTCACTTTAATTCCTACCACCTACAGTATCAGGGTATAGTGAGCCTCTAGAGAGAAGGTACCCTTTCATATTAATTTCTTTCTGTGAATTTTACTCTATGTGAAATGTCTTTGAGTCGTCCAAAAAATTTCCTCTATCACCTTTGTGACCTTCTGAAATACAGGGACAGGCAGCTGTCCATATTCCTTTAGAGAGGAGAAGCTTTAAGACGTCTTCAAGCTCATTAATGGAGAGAAGTTGTTTCTAAAATTCTATAACCAATTATTAACCACTAACATATAAATATGCCTAAATTTTGAATGTGACATCAGAGATGGGGATAAGATTCAGGAGCCTAGAATCATCTGTTGTGTTTCATCTCTTTTCTGTTTTTTCTGTTTGTTTGTTTTTTAGTTACCAGACCAAGATAACTAATAGTGAGAGGGGGAGAAATGAGAGATTACAAAAGAGGAAACTGGGAAATAAACCATGACAAAAAGAAATGACAAGAGCCAAAGATGAAATGAAGAGACAGGAAGTTGGAAAAAAATAAAGTAGAAACACAAGGAACGATTAAAAAGGATTAAAATAATCATTGATGAATGCTATACATAGTTTGACATAATTTTCTATGTTGTTTCCATAACAATATTCCAGCCTTAGAACTCAAGTAGGGTATGTAGAATGCATTTCCTCACTCATGACCTTTCATAACTATCAGATACAAATGATTTTCTTTCACTTATACTTCAGCTAAATTTGAGGGTACAGATGATCTTGGGCAGGAATTATCAGTAGATAAGCGCACAGTATATCAAAATCATTTATATGATTTTAAAGAAAAACAATGAAATTTTTCTGTTTACTTTTTTCCATCAAATATCTTTTATAATAGAATCTGCAAAGTTTAAAAAAAAGAAAGAAAAACCAATTTATTGGGTGGGTATTTGAATGTGATTACAATAGGGCATGGCTATCACTACCATATAATTAGAGTAGCCCTTGTAAAAGACAGTATGTGTACTGAGCTCTTCTAGGCTGATCCCGTAAGATAATGAAGGAAACCATTGGTGAATTAAACAGCTTGTTAGTCATGGGGGATCAGTGTATAGGGTTCTCCTGGGGTTCAATATATGTAGAGGTGGCAATGAGATCAGGGAAGAAAAATCAAGCTAGTGTTTACTGAATATATATTAAGGCATCCTGCAAATGCAATATAGAAAATAGCTTTAATTCAGAGGCTCAGTAATGTAGTATCTCTTACCTAAGGGATTCCAGTCAAAATTTAGTCTTGGCAGAGTCAGGCAACTTGTTCAGGATGGAGAGAAGTAGCCAAGGCAGTAGATCATTAAGGCCGGACAATGGAAGCCTCTCTGGGTTCACCAGCCCTTCAGTCCGCATTGTGTTGACAGTGTTACTCATTTGATGCAAACTGATGTTCATTCATCTTTATTATGAAAATAAGGTCCTTCCAGATCTTCCACTTATCCAATGAGCGTTGAGCATCTACTGTGTACAGTAAAGACTGCAAAAGGAGCAAGAGTTATCCTGAGGAAACTGATGCAGCCCCCATTCCTTAAATACTGATGCTTTGTTCACCAATGCCTTTCTGGTGATACATGGAGATAAGAAGTCTCCCTGACTGCCTCTGTGGGCTTCCCGCCATTCGGTGGCATCCCTTCTTCTCCAGTCATGACTTTCCTTTTCTTTATCCACTCCCTGTCCCATCTAGGAACTGAGACAAATACTGAGGACAAGAGTCATTTTCAGGAGTTGGCTCTACGAGGCACTTCCCAAGTAGGCAAGGCATGGAAATAACTCCCTTTCAAGCCTTGCCATGTAACATACAACCACCTACCTGTGATGTCAGTCAGGGCAAGAGCCCGCATCCAGGCTGATTGTCATAGGAAGACTGCTGCCCAGCGCAGCTGTACAATTTGTGTGTTAAAGCTCCAGCTCTAACATGTCCCTAAACAAAATAAGGCAAGATGTTTTCTCTTTTTCTCAGTAATGTGGTCATTGTACTCAGAGTTGTCATGTGATTTTCTCTAGAAAACGTGCCATTTCTTTCTGAATATGAGTTTATGGGCACATACACAAACACTAACTGCAAGTTACTGAAAACCAGAAAGATTTGAATAAGTGTGTTGAGATAATGAATGCATGGCCACATCTCATATGAAACATCTCATATTTGTGTATGAAATAGAGAGAATGGACCCACAGAATCCCATTCATTTATTAACTGGTTTCCAAGACGGGTAGGTAGAGAGGATCAAGGAGAACTTGTATTTGAAATGAGAGATTTATATTTCCTCGCTAGACAAGGCTTTGGTGCTTCCCTCTGAACAATGCTGGGTTTTACAGAACTTTCGGGTGTGGGGTAGTGATCCACCTGCCAGAGGGTGGCAAAAAATTGGAGGCTGTGGCTCTTTCAACAGAAATCACAAGGAATCTGGGACTCTTCACCTTGTCCTATGTATAGAAAAGCTAACGCCCTGACCCTAAAATCTGCCACAACTTTTCATTAATAAACAAGGTTTGATTTTTTTTGATCCGCAAATTGATTTCAATAGAATGTTTTCCTTTCAAGAGAAAAATTCCCTATTATGGGTGAGGCATTTATTCTTCACACTATCCCTAAAAGGTAAGGGATTACCTTGCTTCTCTTTTTAATTTTAATTTAATTTTATTTTTATTCAGAAAGAATTGTGTGGAGACTCAATAATTTACCATGCTCACCCAGCTGGGATTTGAGTCACGTCTACCTGACTTCAAAGCCCAAACTTTGCTACCAAGACTCACATTCATTCAGTATTCACTTACTCCCCTCCCAGGCTGCCACGTATGAGAAGCTTATGCTATGCTCTAGGGATGCAAAGAAGAATAGAACACCACCCCTACCTGAAGAGCACTCACAGTCTTGTGGGAAATATAGAGACATTAATAAAGAATTATGTTGAGGTTCATAAATACAACAATAGACTATGATCAAGTAAGGACATGACAGTGAGGAGGGAGCAGTAAACCCCACATGTCTGCAAATTTGGGGTACGCCAAGTGGACAAAGCTCCTTTCTTTAAGTAAGCCCTCTGAAAAGCTTTCATGCTTTTGTCAGCAGATATGCACTTGACCCAACCCTCTTTCCAGTGGCCTCTAGACCAGGCTGTGAGAAAGTTACAGTTCCTCAGGGAAGCAGCAAGGGAGGTAATAGGTTACAACATTCGCATGTCCTGTAACATCTGTTGTCCTTTAATAAACAATTACCACAGGTCCTATTTGGTGATTGATGTCATTGGAAAACTGGTCAGGATTCTAAACTTCAGATATAGCGACAGCAACGACAAATACTTATAATTACTGAGTGTCATGTATCTTACTGAGTAGTTGTCACGTGTCATGTGATTTAATTCTCACAACAGCCTTGGAAGGATACTAAAGAATTTGAAGACCAGAGTAGTTAAATAATTTGTTTTAAAGTTTTTCCAAGTTCATACCGGTAGCTGATCTGAGACAAATCCAGAGCTGTATTCAAATCCAGAGCTGTCTGACTTTAGATTTCTGGTTCTACCCACTGTTTCCCCACATCTCCACCTAGAAAAACACAACTACATAAGGTAAAATATGAATACTTTAATATTTGGCTTAAATGTTCCTTTTAAGTGATGGAGGACTATGGAGGGTCTTCCGTGGCCTTGGCTCATCCTGCTTTGCTCCAGCACTATGTGTCATGCTGCTACTCATGGACTTTTCTTTCAGTAGCTTAGTTTACTCAAGGTGCTTTGAGCGTCTTAACAATTTCTAGTCTTCCCTGTGGAAGGAAGAAGGCCAAAGATGCCCTCAGGGAGCTGAAACTAGCCTCTATTTATTGAAAACATGCCTCAGGGGTATTTTAGACAAAATAAGCTCATAATAGTAGATTGCTCAGGAGCAGAATCTAGGTTAAGAAGTTTGGCAGGCTAGTCTGTATAGACTGATATTAACTTTGCCATTAAGTAGGGCAGACTAAATTACTCTTTCAGAACGCGATGATGGGTGAAGCAGCAATGCAGAGGTAATGCTGTCCTACATTTGCAGCAGTGACATCATCAAGTCCTTTTCCGTCTTGATGTTAAAGTTATAGGCATCCCAAATAGGGGAAAGATTGTTTTTTTCTGTACATATGTTTGTTGTTGTTGTGGCGTTTTCCCCTAAGTATGTTGTCTGTGGATGAAATCCAAAGGAATCAGTAATCAAAACTGAATTTAAGTTAAGGCCAGTGACCACAGTAAACACCCCCAGAAGACTGGTCTAGAACAGAAAACAAAGACCATGTCAGCTCTATGAAGTTTCGGCTTCTAAGCAGCGGCAGAGAACATAACTATTACACTGAGGAACAAATACTATTCCATTGTCTTAGGAATCACCAAGGGGCGGTATGTTCTGTTAACATATTTTACTAATATGAAAGTTGCAGCTGAAAGTTCAAAAACTGTGTGTTGAAGCACAGATTACAAGGATGGGCCAGGCATCTGTCCCATTCGGGGAACAGGCCTTGGAACAGATGTCTCGAATTTCTTCAAATCCAGAACATGCTGTCCAATTTTTTTTTAGTGGTAAACATACTTTTTTTTCCCTTTTTGTCACCACTCACCAAAGTATTATATTTAATGCATAAAATATGTAAATTCTTAAAGCATCATTTTGCTCTTTAGTGAGTTTAGATATTACAAAACGGTTTAATTATAAAAACAGACAGACCTAGTCCTGGGACCTGTGCAGCTAGAAATAAATGTGCAATCAAAACTGCAATTACCTGCAGAATTTAGTGTAAACAGATCAGCAATCACATAACAAACACAGGCTAGTTTGCATTCTGATATGAATACAGTTAGATCCAAAGCAATTTTCCTTTATTTATCTTAGCTGCTCAGCATAAATAAAGCAAGGGCATTGAAGCAATTAGCATAATTAGAGTATCGTGGTCAGGCCCTGTGTGATTTCAAGAGACGTTTCACTTTAGAATTCTTTTTCCCATACAAGAGTTTCCCTGAGCCACTAAAATATCGCTTTGGGCATTTTTGTATTTCAAATTTGCAAGTTGTCAGTTTGAAAAACCCTTGACACATGGATGTGAAAGCATCTCACAGACAGCCACAGAAGGTATACCCTCAGCTTTTCATTACTAAGAAGCTGGGGAATTTCCTTTTTCAGCTCTTTCTCCTACTTGACGTTTAACCCTAGAAATGTCAGTCTTAATTATTTCCATTGCCTTCAAATTGGGTCCAAGGGTTAAAGACAACTTGCCCCCCCTCCAAAAAAAATAAATAAAATGAAAGAAAGAGAGAGAGAGAGAAAGAAATAAAAGAAAAAAAGAAAAGGGAGCATGAGGGAAGGAGAGTTTATATCTTGGTAGTAACCGGGCCGTTGCTAAAAGAGCAAAGGCTCTGGCAACCAGCTAGCTACTGGTGATCTGACAGACGTTCAGTAACTCCATCCAAATAATAAGGTGGCGATCAGAGTGGGTGAGGGGCTGTATGTGGTTTCCTTGCAGGGTGCTCGGAAAGCATGGAAAATATTCTCTGCATGGAAAAATGGTGACACTAACTAGTAGATGATGATAAAATTGGTTCAGTACAAACACAAACAGAAGAAAAGGGTTCTTTTTGTTTTTATTCTTTATTGTTCATTCATGTAAGTGAAGGTGTTTGAGAAAGACTACCTTTTCGTTGGAAGGAGGAAGAGGCTGGCCTCGGGCCATTCTGTGTGTAGTAGAACTCATTCAGTCCAGTCAAAGAAAGTTTGAGTCTTAAGATAGGGTGTACTTTCATTCTTTTTTTAATTAAAATAAATTAACATCCAGTAAAATTGAGTCTTTTGTGTGTTTCTATGAATTTTAACATGTGTTTAAATTCATGTAACCACCACCACAATCTGGACACAGAAAAGTGTCACCAAAAAAAAAAAAAAAATCCCCCACGCTATCCCTTTGTATCCCCCACCCCTTCCTCCAAACCCTGGCAGCCCCTGATTTGTTCTCCTTCAGTGTATATTTGTCTTTATGAGAATGTCATATAAATGGAATCATATAGTCTATAATCTTTGGACATCGGTTTCTTTCACTCAGCATAATGCACTTGATATTCATATCAGTAATTCATTTTTGTTACTGAGGAGTATTCCATTGTATAGCTGTACCACAGTTTGTTTATCCATCCACTCACTGAAAGACATTTGGGTTGATTCTATTTTTTGGCAATGATGAGTAGATTTGCTATAAACATTCGTGGACACGTTTTTGTATGAACATATGTTTTCATTTCTCTAGGGTAAATACCTAGGAGTCGGATTTCAGGGTCATACTGTAAATATGTATTTAACTTTCTAAGAAACTGCCCTACTGTTTCCACGAGTGGATATACCATTTTTTTGCATTTCCACCAACAGTATTGTTCTGCATCTTTGTCACCACTTGAGATTGTCAGTATTTTTGTAGCCACTTCTAGGAGGTGTATAATGATATCTCATCATGGTTTTACTTTGCATTTTGCTAATGGCTAGTGATCTTTTGTTGTTTATTTGTTTATTTGCCATGTGTATATCCTCTTGGGTGAAGTATTGGCTGCTCAGTTCTCTTGCCTGTTTTAATTGGGCTGTTTGTTGTGTTATCAGTCTTAATTTGCAAATGTTGGAAAATCTCAGCTCTGTATCCAGTTTTCAATGGTCTTTGTTAATGCAGGCCCATTCAGAGATTCAGCTATGGCCAATACAAATCATGAGTAAAATTTCAGCTGAGTCAGACCATAATTCCGGGCTAAAAGGACTAATAGAAAAGAACATCATTGTAGAATAAGTCAACTCGATTATTGAATTTCTGATCTTTTGATCTTTTAAAAAGTTCAGTTCTTTTTAAAGAAAACCTCTGGTCCATTTTCAGTTTCTTCTTGCTTTGGTCTCTCTCTAACCTCAGTCCCAGCTGTAGCCAACCTTTACTATTAACTGCAAGTTGAACATTCTTTGTCTTCTGGGAAAATGTACAACCTTTATTAGGTCCTCTCAGAGCTGTGATAGGAATTGAGGGAGCATCGGTGAGTAGGAGACACAGAATATTCTTGAAATGGGGCAGACTGTGCTGGGTGATTTACCTATGTCACTTCACTTAATCCTGTGAGAAAAGACATTAGCTGTATTCTATTTTTTAAAAATTAAAAAATTAAAAACCAAATCAGAGAAGAGAAATGACTTGCCCAAACTCATAGGGTTCAAGTGGCTGAATCCAGGGTTTGAAACCTCTCTGACTCAGGAGGTTATCCCTTTCTATGCAACTGCATAGTAACCAGAAATCGAAGGTAAATAGAGTAATTGCATATGGGATTCTAGTCCCTACTATTGACAGCCCTGAGAATAATACATAAAAGGTAGGTATTTTTCTCCCTTCCTTTTGAAAAATTCTTTTGCTGTAGTGTAGCAAACTCTTTCTTCCTAAAAAACAGAGTAGTGAACTAAGATCTTCTTATGCCACTTCATAAAAAGAAGAAGGAGCCTTCTCCTGTCTATGTTGGCTTCCAAATTTTGTTCGTCCATAGTCCTAGAAAAGCATGCTTACACTTTAAAGTAGACTTTAAAAAATCAAATTTTACAAAGGGTATGTTTTCATGCAGAATCTCAGACATACATTAAACAGCATTCCTTAATTCTTTAATTTGAGTTAAAGAACTAAGCGTAATAATCATACCTGTAAACATTCAAAAAAAATACAGGAAAACATTTTTATTTTCTTATGGTAGAGAAGGGTTTCCTAAGGAAGGAAAGCCAGCAGTGAAAAAAGACTAACAGAGGCGATTCCTTAAAAAAATTAAATTATGTACAATGAAAGATACCATAAACAAAGTTAAAAGACAGATTACAGGCTGATAAAGAATACTTACAACTCGTGAAACAAAGGGTCAATATCCAAACTATATAAAGAGATCCAACAATTCATGAAGAAGACCAATGTCCCATTAGAACATGGTTGATAGATATGCATGAGAATGTCACCAAACAAGTATAGACGACCAAATGATATATGAAAATGCTGAAAACTTTTGCCTATCAAATTGGCCAAGATGGAAGAGATTGATAATATCAAATACTGGTAAGAATGTAGGGAAAGTGATAGCAATTTACTATCAATGAGACATCAACTTACTATTGATGAGACTGCGTATGTAATTCTAACACCTTCTTGTAAACAATTTGACACAAAAAAAAGGCAATTTGGCAGCATCTTTTAAAATTGATTAAGTACTTGCATTTTTAAGAACATCACATGACAAAACTCTTAAAGGGAAATCCATTGCAGTATTGCCTCAAATTTTAAAACCATCTTCAAAGAGGGGAATGGTTAAATGCATTATGGTATGCTATTCTCTTCAGGAAAAAAGTGATAATCCTATATGTGCTGATATGAAAAGATATCCAAGACCTATCGTTAGATTCAAAAGCAAATTACAGAACTATATATATATATATTACGTGTGTGTGTGTGTGTGTAAATCTAAAATCCTACCAGTAAGACTGTAAAAATAATTGGTTCCCATTTTTCTCATAAATAAGTCTGCTTTAGACAATACTTATCCAGGAAGTAAAGAGACAATCTCTTTGTTCTTAAATAAATTTTGCATGGTGTTCTGCCCCCATGTAATATTATATATTACTTTTAAACAATAATACTCTTTACCTTAAAAATATTATGAAGTCTTTTTCTCATTTTATTCAGTCAGCTAGATACCATGACAAGAACATTTGTTTATTTCATTTTATTCAGTGTCGTAATCTAATATAAAATCTGCAGGGAGAATTTGTGGCCTGCCTGTTAACTATTATTGGCCAGCATAACCAAATTAATAGGAACACTTGCAAATTTCTGCTGTGTGTGGTACTTACTGTTTCATAGAGCAGTAGAAAATACTCCTTATATCAGTATTTTTTCTATATACAAATCATGGCCTGCTGGGAGATCAGCCAAAGTGACCTCTAAAGAAACAGTTAACACTAACTCCAGGATGGACCCAATTTGTGTACTGTCCTGGATCCCATCTTGAAAATGATAAACAGTCTATTTCTTTATATTGGGAGTTAGGCTTTTGTGGCCAAATCCCTTTAATAACACAATCACTAGGACTGGGTATTACAGAAACACGTGAAAAAGTCAGGAGTGTGACTAGAATAGTTTTGAGTGGACAAGTATTTCCAAGCCATGGCTTACCTATCCATCTTCAGGTACAAAGTCCACAATGGTATATAATGAGAAAGTGTTGGCTGCCTCCTGTACATGTATAGTTGGAATCTTCTGTAAGTTCCTTCTTCACAAACCTCCATGTGGTGATTTAATCTCGCCTAACTGAGGAACCTCAGTAAATTTTTCTTTGTTTCTGAAATAAACAAGGAAATAAAAGGTGTGTGTGGAGTTTCCACCATGACCCCATAGTATACACTATATAACGACTTGTTGAGTGCCTGAATGTGAGCTCCATAACCCACTCTAAGCAGGCACTCCTAGGGGCACATTGCAGGGTGGGGGGACTTTGTTATGGCTGCTGCCTTTGGGCAGAGTCCCCTTAGCTCTAGGAAAGTCTCCTTTCCAGGATAGTTACTGTGGCTTTTTCAGAGCTATGGGACAGAATGCTTGTCATAAGGCGAACATATTTGCATGGAGTAGAAGCAATAGAACTTGCTCTTATTCTCAGAGGATTCAGAGATTTTGAAAAGGATAAAAGTGAAATCAGAGCAAAACATTCTTCCTCTATATGGTCTGTCTGTATAGAGAGATGCCATCTAAGCCTTTTCGACAAGCAAAGCCAACAAGCTTTGTTGCTTTACAACAAGCAAAGCCAAATACAGTGTTTACTCAAATTCTATAATGGGAAGTATGTGTACGTACTCGTGTATGCGTATGGTCATGAAAAGTAGTACGTACACATTTACTCAAAGAAATCTGGATGAGAACCTCACCATAATTTTGACATCTCTCTTTTTACTATCGTTCTAGAGTAGTGTTCTTAGGGATATGTCTTTCTAGATGGGCTCAAATTTTATTTGACTGAAGACTAATAGAAAGTTTAGTGTTGTAAGAAGCAGTAAAAAGGACACTTGAGTGTGACTGCTGCTAGAAGAGGCACAGAGCAGATGCAAATCTGGCGAACCATTTGGTTGAATAACTTCTATAATAGTTTGTAGATTAGAATAATATGGAGTGTCTTTTTTACATGGACATACATAGACTAAACTTCGTGAACAGAAAACAGGTTATATCTGTCTAGTTCATAGCTGTGTTCAGCACATAGTCCCTGGGTCAGTTAAGCAACATGGTAGTTGCTTCATAAATACTTAGTGAATTAACCAATTAAGATGTCCACCAGAACATTGATAGACTGTATCTCTGGGTTGTGGGTGATTTGTATTTCTTTATTTTTGTTTATTTGCCTGCTCTACATTTTCTATAATGAAGACCTTATCATTTAAAAGAGTACATTTTGCCATTACTGAAAGGTCCTTGGAACCCAGTTAAATGTTTGTATTTATCATTAGTTCTATTAATAATAAACGTGCTGTCTTTCACTCCCCAACGTCTGCATGTTTAGGGCATACCGTTTGGAGTTATTTTTCTATCAGTGTCGGTAGGTTTGTGCTGATCTACCCACACTCTCCTGCCCTGTCCCTCTGTGACTTCGAGATTATATGTTTACAGGCCAGTTGTCAGGGTTAGGAGTGCTCTCTTTGGCCACAGAAAAGAATGAAACTGCTTACCTGAGGCCTCAGGTTCCTGACCTTGGCCTCATTATGCAAATTCTTAAAGCATTGGAGCTCACCACCACCAGTGCTACTAAGAATTTGTAATTAGACCTGAGGTGAGAGGGACTAAGGGTCCTCATTTCTGCCTCCTGCCCCTGTTCTATGGTAATAGTGCAACCTTAAGATACATAGAGAGAGATTTAGTTTATTAATATGTACAGTGGGTATAATGCTATATCCCTATTGAGGTTACAATACTATTCAATGCCTATTTTAATTTTTAAAAATCTTCATTGATAGGCTCAACACAATCGCAGTTATTATTTAAAAACTTTTATTTAAAATGTTATTAAAATATCTTTGTTTTTCTATATGGAATAGGGTAATAATCATAAACAGGAGAGGAATAGAGCCATAATTTACGAGTGTGTGGAGTGCTAGATTGTATTTTTTCCCAATGAAATGCAGAGATGCAGAAATATTATCATGATTTGTGTTATAACACTGGAGTCAGAACTAATACTGAGGAGTGTTTCCTCAACTTGATGCATGGGCTTTAGCTATGCAGCCCCCATCAGCACTAATGGGAGATTCAAGGCTAATCACCAAGGATAAAACTGAGACTATAATGCAAGCTTTGGATGTTGTCTATTTGGAAACGGGTTCTCACTGTCATTTTATGTGCTGTTTTTTCGCTTTGGGGGCTCCTGCTGTTACACTTTTAAAATTCTACATTCACATTTGGTAAAGATAACATTTTTTAATAAAAGATGTAGCCTTTTTTTTTTTTTTTTTTTTTTTTTTTTTGCCAATACAATGATATAGTGGATTAGAATTCCAACTGAAAGATAGAGGCAAAGGTTTGGCTAAGATATTGGGTATGTGTTGCTCACACAATGTCTGGAAAATTCAGTTACCCCTTCTGTTTGAAAAAGAAATTGGTGTACGTTTCTCTGACTGTCTATCCAATTACCAGTCTGTTTTTTTCCTGAGCTATTTTCATACATCAGTGGTACGGCTGTATTATGAAAAACAACAAAAGCCCTAGAACTATTTCACATGGTCATAATGAGCATGAATTGGAAATTAATATATATGACAGAAATAGTGAGTAAATATGATGGTGCATATCTTCCCGCTCCACACAGACAGTGTATCTGTACCTCAGGAAGGAAAATTTAACCTTCTGTGGCCAAAATAAATGAAATGTATTTCTCCTGCTTGCTTAAGATCAGTAAATGAGTAAATTGTGCCTACTTTAAGAGTTCCGTTCTTTGTTTAACCGTTTGTATGTTTAACTGATGGCAGCGGCCCTAATTTAGGGCATATTAGAATGTGCCAACCAATTCACTTTTGAGGATAAAACTTAAACAAATCAGTGTTTTACTTTGACATGCTCAAACAGACAGAAGCTCCTAGGGTGTGTTACTGTTAATAGTAAAGTGGTAAATAGAGGTTTCGAAGCAGCCATAAACTTGTAATTGGCCGGTTGTTTAAGAACATGACTAGTTCATAGATTAATGAACACTAATTGGAATTTTAATTTCCTTGTATTCAAACCTCTTTGAATACTAAATCTATATGCCAGTGAGATCACCAGCCATATTTTTAAAGTCTCACATCCACAATGGGACAACCATCGTGGGTGATGATAATGATGTAGTTGAGAGAGATAAGCCTGACCCAACCCTGATCACCCCTTATGGGCATTAGCTTCTCAGTCAGATGGAGTAATTAATTAATTCACTAACTTCTCAGCCAATTATCCCCAATCCCCAGAACTCCACTGTTAACCCAGTTGACATTGGACAGGGAGAGTGGTGATCTCATGAGTGTGAATCAATACGTCCATGCCCAGGGGACACTCTGGAAAGGTGCCACCAGAGAAGAGGGAATCTAAGGGTACAAGGGCTTAAGGAACAGTAGCCTTGAGGGTCTGAGTTAGCGCCAGGAGTGTTGAGATGGCCAGTTAGCCTCAGCCAGGTGGTTAACACAGCTTTTAACTCTTAACAAAATTTTAAGCTTCCTTGCTCAAAGACCGAATGTCAGGATGTGGTGGCATGGGCCATAAGCCCGTGCAGACCAGTTTTCATTCGAACTCCAGGAAATTCATTTCTTTTGAGTTGTTTTGGACAATTGAAAAAGAAACTCTCATGTTCTATATTTATGTCATGTCAGGAATGCTAACCGGTTGTCCTCATCCCTTTCAGTCCTTTCTTAAGGACTCTGGATATTAGGCCCATGGGAGGCTTGTTAGCCCCCATTGTCCAGAAGGACCCAATGGTGACAGGCCACACACACACACACACACACACACACACACACACACACACACACAAATAACACCAAAAAACAAATAACGTAAAACCCAAAGGCTCGCAAGAATCTCACTCTGCCCAGAGGTGTATGATTAGAGTCAGGTGTGCTCTGTTGTGCTGTTAGCCCAGGAGTGCCCAAACCAAAATGTGATAAAGCTCCAACAGCCGTGTACTCAGCATTTTACACATCTCTTTGGAACAGAAGAGGGGATAATTCCTTCACAGTTTGGCTCTTAACAGTAGCCAGTCTTGGACAGCTGTCAACAGGAAACCCCAAGTCATCCAGTATTAAAATCTGCTATCACAGAGGGACTTGTCACCTAAACCTTGACACAGGACCTATGAGAATTATCTTTATTTTTGTTATTAGAAAGCACTGACAAATGTTGGGAAAAGATGGGGAAACCTAGGAGACTGGAATTTCATTTCTCCTAAATACTGCCTCTGATTATTACTTACCGGGAAGCTTGTATAAAATAAGACAGTTTTTCTGCTTCTTTTAGTAACTTGGGAAATATCAGTTGCAAAATTATTCCCTTGTAATGCAATCTTAAGACAGTTTAGCTCTATTATCCATAATAATTGCGAAAAATTATATATTTTCTTGAAAAACTCATTGAGCCTTACCCACCCGAATATTCTGTATTTAAAAACCTGTTAGCGATTCACATAAGATGATATAGACTTTCTGTGACCAAAGCATTTGTGATTTTATCTTTCTTTTATTTGATCTTGAGATGTTTACTGTTTCCCTTACGCAGGCAACCTCTCAAGCATCATCTAGCTGACTCTTCTTCTTTGTGTATCCCACAGAGAGGAGGGGAATGAGAGAGTGAGGGAGCCAGTGAGAAGCCGGTGAGGGAAGAGATTGTGTAGGCAAAGGAACCCTTCTCTGTCCCCTGCTGGCTTCCTCCTGCAGAATCCCAAAGACACTCTATGCAGTGGTTGACCCAGCTTGAAACAGTGGTCCCAACCCTGCTGCTCTGTGGGGTCCACTTTTCACTGAAGGAAGAGTATGTCTGGAGCCATATCTGGAGCAGTGAAGGGCAGAGATTGAGGGCAGGCTTTTTTTGTTCACCACAGAAATTGGAGAGATACAAACCTGAACTCTTGAGAAGGAGGTAGTATAGTGTCGTGCAGGAGACCCTGCTCGCTGCACCATTTGTCGTGCAGGGAGGCCTGAGGGGTCTCTGCTCCCGCTCCCCACAAGAGAATGCAGGATATGGCTAGGCAAAAAAGGAACACCCACGGCGCCATGGATGGGGGAATCATATCACTATATTCTCTTTGGCGGCATCTGCCTCTCTGCAATCCAGTTTTGCAGGCTCAGCCACCATCTTCTTGCTAGCCCCCATTTTTCTGCTAGTGTAGCCACAGCAGTTATATTAGTGGCCATTGGCTCACTGGTTACAGCTGACGGCCAACTAGCCACAGCTGATGGCCATCCAATCACAGTTGATGGCCATTTACTACCTGAGCCAGCACCTGTCTATGTGAGGCCGCGAGCCTGGAAACTGCTTTCTGGGGCTCTGTCCCCACAAGTCTCCACAAAGGCAGTTAAGTAGGCAAGGAGCATGGGAATTAGGGATCAAAACTGAGGCAAATTGGTGAAGTGGCCTTAGTTCCATTTACTTTCAGTGCCTCATTTTCTTTATATCAAGTAGGGGCAATGTGAGAATTAATTAATTTTGCAGGGTGCTTTGAGATCCATCGATGAGAGACCAGAGCAGGGCAGCAGAGGGTTTGTGTTGCTGTTATTCTTGTTTCAAGAAAAATGAAAGCTTCCTATATTTTTGCCAGTCCCCACACTCCCACACCTCGTAGTAAGAAAGACGTGAAAGGAATCTGTTGGGTTTATCAGTCAAGTATTCCCATGCATTTCATTCAAACCTTGCCTCAGCCTCCTCTCTGAGCTTAAACACTGTAGGCGTCTGTTAACATTCTCTGTGCGCGTCTGTTAACGTTCTCTGTGGGCCTGAGGTTCCAATGATTTTATTCTAACCTCACTGTAATTTCTTAATATTGCACAGTGCTGATAGTGTCATTTTCCTAGGGTTTGTCTTTGGCTGTTTGTGTTGTAGCATGTTTTTCAGGCCTGGTCATAATACTTCACAGAAGCAGGTCCCCTAAACTTCTCAAAGAACTCCCAACATTTGACCTTAGGACAGAAAAAGCCTGCTTTTTCTGAGACTGACCTCCAATGCAGCCTCTCTCTGCCCTCATCTCTTTCCCGTTTCTTTCCTTCTTTTAGGTAGAATAGAAATGCCCAAGTTTTGTATGTTTGCTTGTAAATACACAACTCAGCTGTGTTCCCATCCTTTTGTGTCAACAGGAAAATTCCCTTGTTCTGTGTTTAGCGTGAATAATCACCAAACTGTTTGTAATTAGAATGTGAGGATGTGACCTCACAGCAATTTTTTCATTTCCTTTCTCTGTATTTAATACATTTCAGAATCCGAAAATACCAAATCTGTCCTTTTTTTTTTTTTTTTTTTGATGCTTATCAGTAATGGAAACATTGCAAAACAATCAGCCCAATACCTATGCTTTGTTCATTTATTGCCTTCTCTGAAGATAAATTGAGTGTACTCAACTCTCTTCAGCATTTTTCTTCACCTAGATATTATTGCCTTGTGCAGCCACCCCAAGGTGACTGTTATCACTTAATTAAATCCTTGCACGCTGGGAAGAAAAAACAACATTGTTCCTTCGGAACCCCAAGGAGACTATTTTAAGCCGCTAAGCCTTTTCCCTGTTTTATTAACTTATTCCTGGCTACAACAAGACATACTTTTGTTGATGAGCAAAAGGTTGTATTAGCTTTTTATTTTCTAGGTAAACTTATCTATTTTCTGGGAAGAGGGGGGAAAAACAGACATTACAAAAGAAGGGAGAAAAATGGGGTCTCTTCAAACCTCTCTGATTCTAGTAAAGGTTTCTGTCAACACCGAGCTGGAAACTAGAAGCAGGGGGATTCAGGAAAGGGAATGAGAAAATAAAATGTAAACATAAAATGGGAACAAGACTAAAAGTGAAACGACGTGTGTGTCTATTGGGGGAAGCAAGCAGGGTAGAGGACACACTTGTAAGCTAAGGACACCTGGGTAGAAGTTACAGGGCTTTTTTGAAGAGGGTTGATCTAGTGGCACTTCTTTTTGTTGCTGCCTAGAGTAGCGTCTCTTTATTAACCTCTTCTTTAATGTGTTTATTTTTATTTTTTGTCCTAGTCAGGTTTCCTTTTACACTTTATGGTTTTGGGCTTCCATTGTCAACCAGTTCTATACCCGGTTATGTTTCAAGGCATCAAAGAAATACTGTTGGGGTATGTTTAGAAGTGTGCATGTGTGCGTACGTGTGTGTGTGTGTGCATGTGTGTACATGTGTGCATGTGTGTGTATGTACGTGTGTGCATGCATGCGTGTATATGCACAAGTTAGCAGTAGGGATGCACAATCTATAACCGGCAGCTCTTAAGTGCAGCACTTGATATCAAAAAGTTCACTTGCTGCAAAAGGAGTTATTTGGTCATGCATAGTAAATGATGTACCTTTTAGTCTGTTTCTAGTCCATTAAATCACGGGCCAGAAAATGGGTTTGTTACTTCTAAAATTTGGACCCAAGCAAGCATATGTGTTTATTCATGATGCTAAATCATTTTACCACACGCTGTGTTCACCAACAGAGTAAATGCTGCTTAAAGCTGTAATATTGGCAAGAGCAATTGATGCTGTGACAGGCTGGGGTTGGATAGAGACCTGGTTCTTAAATAGTTGAATAATTAAGATATCTGAACCATCACTGATCGTTGCCCACAGGTTACACATTTCTCAGCTTCACACACAGAACACATGATTGTGAACATGGCTCACCCCCTCACACAGGGCGAGAGACTCTCAGTGGCTCAGTATCCCTGGGAAGCATAAACACCTCAAGGATGACATGAGAATGAGCCCGTGGTACCTGGGGAAATTCCTTTAACAAAAGGGCCCTCTGTACAAACACCAGGAGCTTTTTCTTGCTTGGTGTGTAACACCCTCCAATGCCTAGTGGGAGTGACTGAGAATCTTCCCGAGTTGCTTCTTGGATTCGGGTCAGATTTGCAGTAGTTTCCATCTTGCCGGCCAAATGAATGCCTTTGGGGATCTGTATATCTGCCCACTCTCTGGAGTGAATTGGTTTAGCTTTTTGCCTCTGCAGATTAATTTCTTTTCTTTTATAATAGCATTATAAATATCTTCCTGAGGCAGGTTAGAGCCCCTCACAGAAGTGCCCTTTGTACCAGCCACCCATTTGACTTTCACCCTGACCGTGTTTGTCTGAAGAAGTGTGCTTGGTGTCATGATGAAGTTAGTATGCAGTATGGCTTCAAACTCCAGTTTTCAAATTCCAGTAACTCTTCATGGCTTTCTCCTTACAACCTTAGACTGCAACATAGAATCACAAAGTGAGGTATCATTTAGTCTCTCTTTCTCTCTCTCTCTCTCTCTGTCTCTGTCTCTGTCTCTTTCTCTCTCTATGTCCAGGCAGGGTCATTCTTCTCAGCAGTGTATACCTGGCCTTCCAGAATGTGAAATCAGGAGGCCACCCATCTTTCCTCAATCACCCATTTCTGTTCTCTGTAGTCTCCACTGTCAGGAAACCTTTCCTTTCTCACCCAGATTCTGCACACTGCATTTTCCCTTCATGGAACAGAAAGACTGGCTGGCAGCCTCTGTGGAAGCATCTTGCATGTGCTCACATCACAACCGGGCTCCTCCAGTCTGAATAATCAAGTCTATTTAACCATTCCTTAAAAGTCTTATGTTTCATTATCTAATCATTTTAAGCTCCCTTTTGAACCCTCTGTAAATTCTTTTTTCAGTAGAGTAGCAAACCTCAGAATTGAATTTATTTCAGATCTAAACAGTGCTGAATAAAAAGGAAAATTAACTTAGGATTCTAAAATTCAATGTAGATGGCTCCCATTTATAGGGATTTGACTTAAAAATATTGAGTTGATCAGTTGCCCCATGTGAAAAAAGAACTGGGTGGTACACAGACACACACACACACACACACACACCGTAGAGAGCAGGAGACACTCCCTAAGATACTGTGACCTCTGCCTGCAAGCACAAGGCAGCCAGTAGCCTTGAAGTCTCTCACATACCTCGGAGAACAGGGGTTATTTGAAGGTAATCAGAAAGGGACTCAGGCAAAATTGTCAAATGGATGAAAGACTTCAATGTCAGGCATTTTCTCTTTTCTTTCCTCACCACCCCCAGACATGGCCTCCTGTCCTCACACTGATGAATGAGCAGGCCAGTGCTGTGTGCTTATAGGAAGTAGTTACTGAGGTAAAGCATGCTGCTGACGAAGACAGAACCTCAGTAAGTGTTGGTTCCCCCCTTCCTTCATCTCTTCCTGCGCTGTCACTACCCCAGTTTTCATTTGGACACAAAATGAGTTTAAGGAAGCTTAGAGACAGTCATCTCTCTAGCCCATGCCTACTTTCATTTGCTTCCCATTATATTAATATTTGAAGAGGGAAGAGTAGAAAAAATACAGAATTTGTATAAAAACCGTTACTACATTAGTATGTTTAATAGAACCTTACTAATAAAAATATGTTACTGTTACTGCCTTCATTGCTTCAATACCTGGAACTTTGTCCATTCTTACTTCAAACTCTGTAAGAGTTTTATGTCAGTTAATTACATTTTAGCCTGAATGAGTATCAAATGCAACTGATTTTTCTGGGACTGTTAGATGTCTAATTCCAGTACTTTTGGGGCATACTAGAATTGCTTTTCTGTCTATTTGCCACAATATTTTTTTACTGCACGTACATTATTTGGATTAAAAGGGGGAAGAGTTGTCTAGGAATCAACCTATGTAAAACATTGCACCTGTGCAATGAGATGTTCCCAGTAGATTATGATTAGGTATGATTTAAACTGTCCTAGCAGACTGTCAAGTCCTGCCACAGTCTCTTGGTTGGCAAAGGTCACAATCAGAGGTGACAACAACCATCTCCTTACCCCACCTCTGCTCTGGACATCATCCTGAGCACTACCTCTCTGCCTTCTCTCCCAGGGAACTCGGATCTATAGGGGAAGAAATGGTAGCTATTTGATACCAAAAAGTTAAGAATTTCTGCCATGAAAAAATATAGTCCAAGTCCACAGAGCCAGTCAAGCTGCACTGAGTTGCTGCTTTACCACCTACTAGCTGTATGATCTCAGTTTCCTCATCTCAAACAGGGATGGTGATAGTGTATACATCAGTTAGGAACTGAGAGTCAAACTGGGTTATTCAATGTAAAGTCCTTCTCCCAAGGTCCAAAACAGAGACTGCCTTAATAAATGCTGTTTGTCACTGGTAAGCGTGGTATATAATATTAAACACACACACACACACACACACACACACACACACACACACACACACACATATCCATCTCTTAGAATAGTTCTCATTTTTAAATGACCATGCTTATATAACTGAAATAATTTTTCTTGTTTTTATGTTTTTTTTCTTTCTCATCTTCTTCTTCACATCACTATCTGGCCCAAATTCCCCACACTGTATTTCCTTAAGGTGTTGCTTTCTGATAACTTCTACAATTCCTCAAGATAAAGGAATAGTCTTTTCCTCCCTTACGAATAGCCTTTTCCCAACTGGGTTTTTTAAAGTTTTAAAGAGGAATGCTTATGACCGTGATGAAAATGTTATTTTAGTCGTGAATATTGAGTCCTTTTCTTGCTTGTCCCTTTAAGTTCATATCTAACTTACTTAGCTTTACTGCCTTTAGTAGATTATCCCACTTACTCCAAGTGGTTTTTCTCCTTATGATCAGGTAAGACGCACCCTTATTAGTAGACACTTTTTCTAAGTCAGAATCTCAAGTCAAATAATAACTAATGTGGGTACCATTTATTAAATATTACCCTCTATATGATGGCAATTTTTCATGGATTAACTCTAATCTCAACAACTCTATTGAGTAGAATAAATAATGTGTAGCTATAACTCTTTACATTTCCACATGAGAAAACAGTGAAGTTGCAAATTGAGAATTCCACCTCAGGTCTGAGTCCAAAACTCATGTTTCTTTTTCATTGCACCGTGCTACCTCTTGAAGACTGCATTGTTGTCATTTCCAGTCTGGGCATGGAACTAGTTCAGCTCTGGCCCCATAGGCTCTTTCACTTCACTGAGGGAATTGAGGAGGCAGGCCATATTTGTCCCATCTTCTCTACCATTGCCCCAAATCTTAGAGTCCGTCTGAATCTGACCGGGGAATTTCTGACAGAGTCTTCCCTCTCCAGTTGAGGATGACCAGATGGTGGAATTAAGGGAGCCCCTCCATAATGCCTGATCTTTGAGACATGAGGTCCGGCCTGTGGCAAGATATCCCCCTTGCTGAGCATTTCTGAAGTAAGTCCCAGCCTGGTGAAAGCTGTAGAATGTACTCTGTAGCAATAATCTCAATCAAGGAGCCCTGGTCTCAGAAGTAGTCTGTCTGCTAAAGCATCTGTTCTTCCTTCCTCAATCCTCTTATTTTTGGGGTTCCTATAAAGCTCTCTGACTCTGGGAGTCTCCTTTACCACATCCCTAATGAGGCCAGGTTTTTCCCTGTAGCTCAGACACCCCTGTTCCCTTTCTGGTGCTTCACCTGGGACTTGGATGATACCAGATTCCTTTCCTCTTGAGGATCCTGGAAAGACCCGAGGGAGACATGTGAGAGGATCAGTTCTCTTTATACCACTTCAGCTGCTTACTGTGTCAGCAGTCCTGTTGTGAACTAACCTGTGCAGAAAAGTGGTGAGAAGGGTCCTGATGTTTTATCCATTGTCCTCCAACACTCAGATATACCTTCTGCTTGGCCTCTCTCTGTACCTGAGTATTTAAGCCTGTATGGTATCTTGTGTAATTCATTCAAATGTCCTAATATGTCAAAAGAGGGCCTTAATAATGTGTTTCCTTCGAAAACTTGCTGGATAACTTGCGATACCACCATTCTCTTACATGGATCCATGTAAGCCAAAAGATTTCAACCCGAAGAAGCAAGCATAAAGGATTTGCAGCAGAACCTATAGATTTTACTCTATGTTGTAAAGCTTTTGGGACAAGGATTTTTATCCTGTTTAAAATGAAGGCTTTATGTCACGTCATGTTATTGAAAATTTTAACTACGATAACATAGTTCAGTATATTGAGGGAGCCCAATAAAATAAATAATTACTTTTTGCAAATACGTGAAGGAATGAGTTTCTTTTGTGCATTCCATGAGGGTGTGTTACTTGTGCTTTGCTGAGATTATGGAAAAGAGCTGGGTTCACTGCATTGTGGAATATTGACAATAATGTTGGTTATTCCCTATAACATTGTCTTGGTCTAACTAACTCAAGTGGAATTAAGGATATTGATAAACTGTGGAGACCTCTGTCAACATATAGTACATTAGACCTGCATAGTAGGTCACATCTGTGGGCCACTATGCCATGTCTATGTGCTTTTTAGGAAATGGCAAAATATTATTGGCTCTGCACGTTCTTGAAAGGTACCTGTTATAGCAGAAAAGAACCAGGAAAGGGATAAAAATCTGGAGGAGAGGAGCAGCAAATGTCTTATGTAAGTGTGATGACTTATAATGAGAATAGAAAGAACATACAGAAAATGATAAAGGCTTAAGGTTGTGTTTGTAAAACGCTTAATATATTTTTTATTTGCTTTCGGATAAAAGTCTTCCATTAGGGCTCAGAGGCCAATTTGAGTCTTTAGGGGCTCAGTCCTTTAGGGGAACTTTCTCTCTAGCCTGTGAAGCATTTAAGTAGGAATTAAAGTAGGTCATCCTATTACTAAGGAGAAGCCCCCAAGCAAGTTAATAAAACAAATCTTACTTGTTGGAAAAGGTCAAGGCTAAAATGAACAAATCTCATTGGGGGCAAAAAAGAAGCTATCCCCAATATTCAACCACTAGCCTGCACAAATTTGGAGCCATTTTGGTCTTCAAAAGTTGTCAGTTTTCATTGCACATCTGTGAGTCTGATGTATACACGTATCTGTTCTTGTTTTACTGCCGGGGGTAGTTTTCACATACAAACATACTCAGAACAGGAATTCTAGGAACATCGGCTATGAAGTATGGTACACACATACAACCACAACCGCACCACCCCCACAACCATCGGCACCTCTTTCATTAAATGGATGAATGCAGAATGCAAACCAAAAGGTGAAAGGAGAAAAAGAAAAGGAAATAAGAGAAAAAAAGAAAGAATGAAATGGAGGCTGAAATGAGAACTTCTGTAGGATAGAAGCTGTTGATCCCAAAACTGTACGCTATGGTTTCCAAGGTGATCGCAAGTTATGCTTCCTCACTTTTTTCTGGCTACTATCATTCATGGGGAGGTTGTTGTTTACTTGACTCTAAGTTATGTCTAAGGAAGAGTTATAATGAGGATTCATCTTTCTTAAATTATTAGGGATTTCTGCAAGTTTAGGAGACGAGTGTGTGTGGTAGATACCGGTGGAAAATTTCTCCGTTGTGTACTTGGTCATCTTGTAGTCTTGGGATTCCAGACAGTTAAGAAAAACACCATTCTAGTAATGAAAATACATGTTGGTTAACATGCCCAGCCCTTAAAAGAAACCAGGCAGAAGGCCAAGTGGAAAAATCAGACTTGGAATTTAATCAATATGCTTGCCCCTTCATACCACTGTTGTTGGCAATTTGGATGCCTTTGACATAGAAGGTTGAGAAAGACTAAGTGGAAGGTGACAGTAGGGCTAAGGGTATTATAGGGCTATATCGTTGAGGCCACTATAAATTCTGTAGACTAAATAGAATTTTAACCAGTCAATAGTCATTGAGAGGTGGACTATCATTCATCAAAGGCATTGAATGGTGGAATATATCCATTTTCAAATTGTTTTTGTTCTAACATATCTAGCTATTTAAGTCAAAGAGTGGGTAAATGGATCATTGTGCACATTAGAATTAGACTGAGGCTATTGATTCAAGGTTTCTAGTAAATGAATTATCAATATAGCCAACTGCAAATTTCTTTTGGAATTACCATGAATTGGCACATCAGTGCATTTGAATAGATCATGCATACCCTAGATTATTGTTTAGTGAATCCCATGTAGGATATATAATGACTATTATATATGTAATACAACTTCAGTAAACCACATGGCCCTGTGTCTCTGAAAACACTTTATCTGGTGATTCCCCAGGTGTGTTAGGTCATACAGCCTGAAAAGCTAAAGTAGGTATGTGGTGTTCTGGGGCAACCTGTGCCGAATAGCCCAAGACAAAATGCAGAGTAAGTTAGACCTGCCCTTCAGGCTAACATTATGTGCTGCCTAAGAAAAATCAGAATATCAGAGTCTACCATTCGCTGGCAGGTATCCAGGAGGTCAGTTACTGGTCTTAACTTCACTAAAGAATGCAGGAAAGGGGAAGATCCGTACTATGGTAGTCCTGCAGGACAAGGGGGAAAGGAAAGGTTATGTCTAGGCAAAAGATTTGATACTTCTTTCTGCCCTGGGAAATTTGTGTGGTGGCATTGTTAGTTCCATGAAATGATCCCTCCCTTCTTGGTAATTATAAGAGCATATGTGAGCACCTTTAGAATATATGTATCTATAACCAAGTAGCCAGGCATCTCAAAATTTATAGAACAGATCTGTTCCTGAAAAATTGACCATTTAGTGACAGTCCATGCAGTGAATCGAATTTGCCCTTTAACATCCATGATGCATTATTCTAGAAAAAACTTCGACTTCAAGACAAAACAGGACTATATCTTTAGAATATATTTAAAACAAATTTGAGGATATTTATAAATGTTTAATCAAATTTTTAAAGGAAAAGATAATCACTGTGATTGACTTATCAGTCAAATAGCTAAAACAGAAAATAATTGAGTGTATCATTTTTTCTGCCTCCTATGGTAGGTCAGGCAGGCATAAAGATAGTAAGCCCAGTAGTTTCCACAGATTAGATACAGTCTCTGCCTTTTTTTTTTAAGTTTATTGGGGTGACAATTGTTAGGAGAGTTACATAGATTTCAGCTGTACATTTCTGTAATGCCTTCTTTAAATCATCTTAACATAGCTGAATTTATATTCAAGGTAGTCATTTTAGACTTTGTCTTTGCATTTTTATTACAGTTCCCTAAAGACAACTTTAGTCCCATGATTCTTCTGAAATCTTACTGATATTTTGGTTAAAGCACCTTTTGGTCCAGGAAATTCAAATAATAAAATAGCCAGTTACTCTTCAGTGATGACAATGAATTCTCTTCCAGTCCGGATAGCCCTTGAAATAGATCCAAAAGAGGAAGGAAACTTCAATCTCATTTTTCATATTTAAAAAAAAAAAAAAATCACTTTAGTAAGTCAGTAGAAAATACCAGAATTCAATTTTCTTCTTTCCTAATGTCTTTAGCCCACAAAATTACCCACACCTCATACCCCAGCCCAGTACTTTCATTCTGTTCCTGAATTGGACCACAGCAGAAGCCAGGATCTACAGCCAAGCACCACTGCTTTTATGGCATAAATTTAGACTCTCATTTAATGTACACCGAGAAAATTTGATCCTAGCAAATTTCATATGCTGAATTGCTCTACTTTGAAGGATACCATCTAGACATTCTCTGAGGATTTCTTATGACATGAGTTGTTATGCAAGTATGTTACCAAACAATAAAAATCCACAATCCCTTTTGCTTCACATGTGTTAAAGAGGCATGTGGGGATAAAAGCAGAAGCATTTCCTTGGAGCCCTTAATAGGATGAGAGTTCTGTGGACAAGCAGTGTACGCTGGTCCATCTCACCAAGACTTAGTAGCCAACTGTGAAATGAAAACAGAAGATCAGCAAAGCAGCTGAGAGACAGAGCAAGTGCTAAACCAAGTTGTTTATCCCAAGATCATTCAGAATCAGGTTCACAATTCCATCAGAATAATTGATTTTCACATAAAATGTGCAGCTCTGCTTTGTATGGAGTTAAGGCAGTGAAGCAATGTAGTCCCTAAGCATTTGAAATGCACAGAAAACCAATATAAATATTTCAATATTGTAAATGTAGGAACCAGAAGAGGTGCAATTACTTGAAAAAAAATTTTCGAAAACAATCCTAAGTATTGTCGATTTCTAGAACTAAATTCTACTTTCTATTATCAGTCTATCATATTTATAGTTTTGTCTGGGTCTCGTAAAAATTAATTATTAATTGTATAAATGATATATAAAACAAAGAGCAGGGAATCTGGTTACAATGCTTTTCTGAAATTAATATTAAAGGTTTTCATGGCCTAAGCATTTTTCCCAACCAGAATTTCTAAACTATTATGGTCAGTTTGGGCTACCATAGCAAAATGCCGTAGACTAGATAGCTTAAACAACAGAAATTTATTTTCTCATAGTTCTAGAGACTAGTAGTTCAAGATCAAAGTGCCCCTATAGCAGGATTCTAGTGAGGACTCTATTCCTAGCTCACAGATAGCCACCTTCTTGCTATGTGTTCTCGTGGCCTTTCCTGAGTGTATGCCCATGAAGAGAGGGATAGCTCGCTCTTTCTTTTCTTATAAGGCCACCAATCCTATCAGATTAAAACCCCACCCATATGACCTCATTTAATCTTAATTATCTTCTAAAAGCCAGGTCCCCAAATACGTCACATTGGAGGTTAGGGCTTCAACATACGAATTTGGGGGAAACATAATTCCATCCGTGGCAACTATATTTGTAGCAATCAAGTTCCTTTCAGTACACATGTTTTGAACACCTTTTCTCTAGAGATACCAATAAGTGTTTCCTGAAATGAAACTCATATGAATACTCCAGATTATTACCCAAGGTCTCTAAATGGTCTTTTAATATGCTAAATTCAATTCAGGGTTCTTTAATCATTGTTACTACCCCGACACAAACTCCTTATGTAAAGGAATACATGGAGAAAGTTTTTATCATTTTCTCTTAAAAAGTCTGTTTTTAAAGTCCCCCCCCCCCCGCCGCCCAGTAAACTGAGTCACATCATAATCAGCCATAACAGAAACAGCAGTATGGGTCTACCTTGCATCAGTGAGAATGCACTGTCGAGTTAACATGACTACAAAACAAATTTCTGTAAAGCCAATCTTATTTTCACATTGACTTCCACATAAAATATGGTGGATAATACCAGAGACAGAAAGAATAAAACCCTATGTCTAAATAAAAAACCGTGGGACAGGCAATGGGGTGAGTGTGCCATCCAGCCCCGTGGCCCGCTGGTATATGTGCTGAAGTCTTGTCCTGGCAGTTGCCTGTTGGGAGGTGTGGTTCTCCTAGCATTTTATTAACCATGGGGTCTGTTCTCTACTTCTAGGAATTAGCACCTTGACTGTACATTTATAAATTCCCAAAAGATAAATATGTGAGGTGATAGATGTGTTAATTAACTAGATAGCAGAAATCCTTTCACCATGTATACGTATATCACATCATCATAAAGTATACTACAACTATCTTACAATTTCATGTGTCAATTATACCTTAATAAAACTAAAAGCTCCATCAATCTATTCATTTTCCAACCCAAAGAAGGCATATTAGAGATATGAAGCTCGGTGACATTAGTGGTCCCCACCATGTTTTGAGGGTATCTTGAGCTGGAAATTGCCTTTGCCCTACAGCTTTTTCTTTTCTAAAGTTAATTTCCAACTTCACTCATTTTCTTACTCATGGATCCACAGAGGAATTTTCTTTAAGAAAGCAGCTCCTGAGTTGGCTCCTCTTTTAGCTCTGCGAAACCTCAGCCTGCACCGGCCAGTGAATAGTAAGCCCTCAGTAGGTGCTTTTTGCAGGCATCACACAGTAGGACCAGGAGAATCACTTGTGTGAAAAGAAATGCTGGAGGAAGCACAGATTTCGAGCAACTGTGATGGGGTGCGAAACAACTGAAATACCCAACAGCTTGTCCCAGCCGCGGAAGGAAAAGGAGGATCCTTCTTTCTTCCATCTACCACTTACTGATGTGTGACACTGGACAATGTACTTAATTTCTCTGAGCCTCAGTTTCCTTATCTATAAAGTAAGGTTTAATAATACTTATCTCACATTTGGTCTATGTATTTGCCAATGTAGTTTCCTTCCCTTCCCCCACCTCTATGGTGAACATTTGAATGAACTGAGCATTAAAACATTATACAATATAATATGATGGTATATATTATACTATATATAATAGTATATTTGATATATTTTACTATACCATATATGTGATATAATATGACCATCCCCTAGTTTCCAGTAGTCTGTGATCTATAGGCTGTCCAAGAAACAAATTTGCATGAATTCTTTCCCTTGTGTTGTTTTGTATAATGCAGACAGACTACTTGAAAGACACCTGGAACCCTGCATGTGACCAAGCTCCATGTGTAGCCAAAGCAAAGCAGTGACATTTTTAAGCCTTTCAGGGCCAGTACAATGTACTGTTTATATTACTCCTGCTGACATGGGAATTCCTCCTTACACTTGAAAGAGAACTCTGAATTCAAAGGGAAAGATGCACAATAAGGAATTAGCTCCTAGATTCTGAAGAGCCTCTGTTTCTGTACATTACACCCCATGCACAATAAGGAGACGTTTTAATGTTCCAGGGAATATTTGTGCCTTAGAATGAGTACTGGAAATCCTCTCCTTGAGGCAAAAAGAGCTTGTAAGCAGCAGCACATGGTCACTTCTGCCTCAAGTGGAGTCCCAGGACATGCCACCGATAATGTGAGGTCTGCTTGCCTCCCCTGGGGGCCCAGAGACGCAGACACACGTGACTCCACCAAACGCCACACCCTGCTTTTGTACCAGAGCCTGTTGTCCATTTGGCTGGATGTTCAAATCAAGAAATCTACATCCCTCAAGGCTTGAACTAGCATCCCAGGGGGAAAACGGTCAGCGCGTTGATACACAGCTCCCACAAAATGGAATTTTAATGAGCAGAAGCAAAACCTGATCTCCTTGCTCAGAAAGCAGGTGGCTTTGTTCTTTTCATGCTTTAGAATTTCACTAGCTCAACACCTTCCCTTTTATTCTGGTACCTCTTCTCTGAGAACTGAAAAGAGGCTGTCTGTGTCTCTGCACTGTTTTCTCACCTAAGCTGTTTGGATTTATGTGTTTTGGGAAACTCTTAGAAAAAGTGTTTTGAGGCATCAAGGTTTGTTTTTCTGGAATTATTTTTTCATGGGAAAATAGTCAAATTTTGCCTAACTAATCTAGTTTGTTGTTGTGATTGGGGGACATGTGGCTTTTGGTACATAATAATGTGACTTGTGCTATCCTTCACGTTATTGACTCATTGAAAGGGGCGGTGGGGCGGATATAAGGGAAGAACGGGAGACAGAAAACTCTGGGAGATTCCTAAGAGTTAAAGAAGAGCCTAAACCTTTGATGTATGCTTTTATCCATTCTGAGAAAATATACTTGACATAGAGTCCTGTTTCTGAAAAATAGCTTTTGTTTCTGCACAGTGCTTGATTGTTAAAACTCAGATTGCAAAGACAAAATTTGGGAAACTTTTCCTCCCCATAAACAGATACATGTGGGCACTTCTTGGGCACCATCTCAGGCTCTCCTTGAAGTAGCCAGGAGTCCACATGTGCGTATGAGAGCAGTATAGCATCACCTCCTGAGTGCAATCAGAGGGCAATACGGCATTTTAATGAGCTCTGTCAAAGTGTTATTGTATCCAGAGGCCACACAATTGAAGAAACGTTTTTTATTTTCTTTCTAACTTCTATCTGCTGCCAAAACAGAGTGGAGAGATGGGTATCGGAACCCTGTCCTCCCTCTCCAGACTAAGCTTCTTTTGTGCTCGGCTTATCCACTCAGCCTGTCATGTTGATAGAGGTGGTTCAAGAGCAGACTCAGTCATTCCCGATGCTGACCCATTGCTCCGGTAGTGGAAGCGGTTTCTCATCCATCCTCTCCTTGTTAACAGCAATGGGCAGTTATAAAATATGAGTACTTGTATCTAATGGCTGACAAGATTTGTGCTCAAATTCATGTTCTGCTCTTTCCTAAGTAAATTACGTCCCAATAATGAAAACCCTGAGCTTGGGGGGTGGGGGGATTGGTGTGTCAGAGACTGTTCTCTATCATGGATGGGAATTTTCTCTGTAATCTAAGCCTGAATTAGAAGAACATCACAGATGCACAGTGCATTGGACGTGGAGCACATGCATGCATTTAAATCACGTATATCTTACTTTTTTACTGATGTAATTGTGAAATATGTTCTTTTTGCATTCATAATTAGGGGGTGGAACAGATGGTGAAGGCTTAGTTTAAAATAATCTGTCATTAAAATAACCTAGCCTACTGGTAATTCTTCACTCTAACTGGAGTTAGGTCAAGGGAAAAGAGTTTGGGGTGTTGTATTTTTCCCCCCCCTCTTCTGCATTGGAATGTAGAAGGAAGAACCATGAATTTCAGAATAGTGATATACAGGAGAATTGTCCCTAGAAGGGCACCATAGTAAGATTTCCCTCGGAAATTTGGCTGCACTGTAATATGCAGGCAAAAAAAGAAAGCAGAGACAAAACTGCTTTGACAAATATAAATATCCATTTAGCACAATGCATTAAAATTAGTGAACCTTCAATCACGAAGCTATAGTCAGTTTCATACCCTGCAAGGAAATAATCTTACCATTTGACAAATACTGTTAGAGGCACTCAGCTTTTGGGGTTAGGAAACTGCGCCTTACATTGTATATGTTGCACTGATGTCAGGGGATATAAATTATAATTACAGGCATTATTATTCAGAGATGCTGTAGCTCCTGACTTCTGTATCCAAGCCTGGCTCCTGTATGTGTACCTCGTGGAGTCACTGGGATGTGACAAAGAATCTCAGCCCTATTGTGATGGCCTAGAACTGGTTTTAGTAATAAGAAAACTGTCTTGAGAAATCAGCTCCTTGCATGCCTTTAAACGTCTGCTTTACTGTTTCTTCTAAGATTTTGTTCTCCATTTGCTTTGAGGAAAGCAGATAGATTTCAGCATGGCTTTATAATAAATCTTCTCAAGGAGGGACTAGCATTAACATTTGTGTAGGTTCTTTTTCATCTTAATCCAACCTTAGTTAATAATCAGAAAATTCTACACACTGAGTTAGAAGATGTAATTAACCCTTTGACCCCAGAATCTTAATTGGTGCCTGTTGAAAACAGTGGGCAGTTAAAAAAAAAAAATTAAAAAGTAGCCTGCAGTGATTGAAACAGCTCAGTATATAGTAGCTTTCTTGATTCAAAATTTTAAAAAATTCCTTAGAACTTTTCAGATTAATCACATTTGGTTCCCAAGACAAACTGATTGAATGTTTCTTTCCTCCTCCCACCTTTTAAAATTCAGACACCCACATTAAACCAATATTGATGCTACTTTGAAAACTTTCTAAGCAGCAAAACGTGGCTAACTATAGATAGGGATCACCCCGAATGGGAAGGTAATGGCTACATGAAGAGCAACCTGGTTTCATACCCCATTCTTTATTTACAAGATAATCAAACCTAAGTTATAGACATTCATTTGATACTGTAGATATAATTGATGGAAACGATAAGCATAAAAGTGAAAAATTAACTAACCAGTTTTGTTTTGTTTTGTTTACCTCTGCAATGACAAACAACTAATCTGACTAGTTGTTTTTTCCCCCACCAAGTTGGCTGTTATTTTTAATTGAATTGACTCGATGCTTTGTGTCATGTAGACATAGACTCATTTTAATCTCACCAGGAAATTGGAACATGTGTTGAAGCCTCTGTTTTTGCCAAACAAAACTGGCCAATTCTTAGATCTCCACTGCTTAATAGCATCAGTTGTTTAGCCTCCAGATATTCCTTTTCCTTGCTATGGTGTCCAGACCTCCAGTATTTTATTAAATACGTGAGATGTGAACCTATTGTTAAAAAAAAAAAAAAATCCTCATCTCTTTTGGTGAGAAAGTAAAGGATGTGTGTCGATGGCAAATGAATAGCACTGGGTATTTTGGAAGACTATAAACGAATCCAGTCTAATTCTGATCTTCCAAATGTCAGGAGATATCCCAGACCATGTTAGACATCTGCGGCATCAGAAACTGCAAGTAATCTAATAGCTCCATAAACAGAGCTCTTGGAGGAAATAATTGCCATCCCTAGTAGTCATTCTAGCGTGCATGATATAAAAGGAAAGCATTGTGTTTGGAGGTAGAACTGGATTTACTAAGCCTTGGTTGAGCAGTTGTTAGGTGTTCGCTAGATCAAGTTCAATAAGACATGGCCCCACTGTTGGGAAATTCAGTCTCCTTGGGAGTTAAATAAGCCAACCAGGACCATACAATCTCATAAATACTGCAATAGTATTGGAGTGCAGGAGATTTAATCCTGGCTCTGCCACTAGTTGGCTGTAGGATCTTGTCCAGCCACCTAGCCTCTCTTTGCCTCAGTTTCCTCACCTATAAAATGAGGGTTTAGACTACAGATTGTCCTTGTGCCAGCTCCATCAGTCCTTTCTTCTGCTCTCAATCAGCCTTCCCACTGTCATTTGTCCCCATAGCAGTTCTCTTGTGATCTTTTGGTGTGTCCTTCTAATCTGACAGTGGCATTTTAAGGCTTGAGAAGATGGCTTACACAAATCTCTGTGATTGTATGCGAGGCCATGATCTTCGATTGCATGGAAAACCTAACCAGGCCCTTTTCTCCATGTGGAAGTTCAAAAGGGGGGTGTCTTAATCCTCATGCATCATCCTCAGGAGACATCTTGTTTGAACTGAAGACATGTTGAAATGAGATCCTTTCCAAACTTCTACAAAGGCAACTTTTCTTTTTCACTGGTTCAACATAAGGTTCCATTGTACCACACTCTAAGCTTCAAAGGTTGGATTTCACCAGGGGGCTAGCAATTTTGTCAAAGCTAAGGAGCCCAGTTCTCTCAGATAGTATTTTTTTCCCTGTCCCATAGCTGGTTCCAGGAGAGAGATTATAGAGTAAAGGTGACTGGCGAGCTCACCTATTGTGGAAATGACTTAGGAACTCTCTTGTCATCCCCTTTCCCATTGGTCGCCTACTCCTAAGGAGACGATTCTATCATTTGAACAAATCATTCAAAAACAAGTGATGATGACTTTTAAGTTATAGGCTGACTCTTAATATAAATATTTTAACTTCAGAAATACTATCCAATTTATTTTTTTGTTAATGTACACATACCAGTTAGAGAATCTTTATTTTTAGTGGAAGGCAGCAGAATAATTGAGTCTGACGGTCAGAGTTCGAATCCTTACTCTCCCACTTACTAGGGACAGGCCTGTCGCCTAACGTAGCTAAGCCTCAATTTCCTTGTGTGTAAAATGTAGATAATAATATAATTACCTCAAATGGTACTTGAGAAAATGAAAAGAGACAATACATGCAAACTGCTTAGCATATACTGCTCAATAAATGTAAGCTATTATTATTGTGCTATCTTAACCAAAAGCTTATTTATCGTGTAATTTGTTTTTATGTGGAACAATAAGATGTGACTTTTGAATTGTTTTTAGAACCCAGTAAATCAGAGGAGGAAATTGGGTGCTACCCACAGTTTCTGACCAATAGGGCTATGAAACAAAGATCAGGAAGCATGGGCTCTGAGTTGCATGCATACATATAAATATATATACACACATATCCCCATATGCATAGATACATAGATACATAAATACATACATTTCATATATACATATATAGCTTCAAAAAATGTTCAGTGTCTTAGGACACTGAAATTATTGCTGAGATTTGAGGCAGTACAGTTTTCTAATTGAATTTTACATGCTTCTCCCACATTTCAATGTTTTAAAAACATGTTATTAATTTAGTGTTGCCACATACCTTGTTCCCATCGTGGGTTGCCTCTACTTCCAAATTCACAGCTTCGGTAAATATCACTAATCATTAACACTTCTTCTCCTGTGCAAGAGTACTTAGGAAATCTACCTGGTTAAAACTCAGTAAATGAAGCAACACAAAAGACATGAGGATGATGGGACATATCAAATGCACTTGGATTGCAAGAATTGGAAACAAATTTATTCTCAATTTAAGTGGTATATTGCGGATGGAGTCCATTATGATTTACACCATTCATTAAACTGAAAATGCAACCCTCCGTTCACAAAGTGAACTAAGGTTTCAGGAGTTCCAGACGATGTGTAGCATCCTTCTTTTTTTTCCCTTTCTTCTTTTGTTTCCAGTTCAGGAGTTGTAATAGAAAGTAGATCCTTCACAAGAAAACTTAAATATAGACTTTTGCAAAAAAGGATTATAGTTTATAAGGTTTCAGCCTATACACATTCACCCATAATGTATGGCTTCTCCTGCTGGTTCTAACACAATGGATAATGGGACTGAGGAGGGCATAGTCCTTTATTAATTAGCAAATTATTAATGTCCATAGTAGCTCAAGTGGTGATTTTACTTGCTCTTCATACAGGAACCCTTTTTTCTCTTGTTTCATTACAATTTCCATTCCTGTTCTGCTATTAAATGGAGACTCTTGCTGATTTAATCTCAGTAGCTACTGAATCCAAAAAAATAAAGGCAACATCTCATAAAATCAGCGTGACCTGATTTTATACATGAATGTAATGTATCTTGATCAAAATGACAGGGACATAAGGAAGTCGCTGAAATAAAGGAAAGCTTGTAATCCTAATTCAGACCTTTAATTTGTTCATATATAATGCAATGATAAAAGATCTTAGGACTTTTGTTAAACATGAAGGGAAAAAATGGTCTTCAATTCCTTATGTGTTGCTTTGTATCAGATGCTTTACTAATTAAATCTCCATCACATACATTTGTTAACCAATTTATGTATTTATTTTTTCTGCAGTCCCTGGATGGCTTTGTATTTGCACTAAATCAAGAAGGAAAATTTTTGTACATTTCTGAAACAGTCTCCATCTACCTAGGCCTCTCACAAGTAAGTAAAACTATTTAGATTCTTGGCTGCGATTGTAAAGGCTCCTTGAGCCTGTGCTTTTTCCTTCCTCGGTGGATATCCTGCTTAGCGTGAATGATCAAATTTATTCTTTGATGGCTCTACCCGACTCGTCTCACAAAGTCGGTGGGAAAATTATATGTGTCAGTTCAGTACATTTGGAATAAACTCATGCTCAAAAACTTTAGTCCTCCCCACCCCCCAGGGATCATTATTAATTTATTAAGAACAAATGAAGTTTCTTCCCTCAGTTGTTTTGAACTTTGAAACCTCTGTGCCCAGTAGGAGAGGGACACAGTAATAGCACTTCCCTTGTGTCCTATTACTGGATGTTTATGGAGTTCCTTGCATTATCCTGGGAGCTGACACAATGACAGGGAGTCATTTGGAGTCAAGAAATGCTGAGAGAGACCATTAAAATGTGTTTCAGGGAGGGTTCCAACAAGGATATAGTTTGCTGCCTTTGCAAATGCTTCCCAATGCTGCAAGACAGTTTCATAAACTAAGATGGCCTTTCATTCTTTGCAGTTTAGTGACTCACATGTGTCTGTCAGAGGTGAAAAGATGAGAAGATGGAGGCAGATGGGGCAAGGGAGAAAAATCCTAGATGTTAGTTCTCGATATTCCTCTGGAACACCAAACTTTTACTTCCACTGGCTTCCAAGACACAAGCTGTGTCTATAGAATGCCAAAATACCCTGAAGGAAAGTTTGCGATTCAACTAATTATCCAGATGTTTTCACCACAAAAATGCTGAACATCTGGATAGTTGTGCCCATCCAGGTGATTGGCTGAGTTTGACCCTTTTCATCTGATGGGTTTGGCACAAGGAAAACACAGCCTGAGTGGGAGGGCTTTTGTGGGTGTGTAATGATCTGCCAAATCGGATAATCTCCTTCTCTTCAGTTGCCCCTTGGGGCTAAAGACAGAGATAAGATTTGCCTCTCTCCTCCTAACTAGGACCCACCCTGGACTCATTGCTTCTGAAAGTTGGCACTGCTCTAAGGAGGCCTCCAGCACGGCTGGAACTGGTGGGTGTTAGTGAGTTTGCTGGGTAATAGCTAAATCAAGAAAGACATTGGGAAATAATAAAGAGAGATATTTGGCATTTGAGGAGGGCTGGGGGCAGAGGAGAAACACTGCCAAATTTGATTATTTACTGTGGAGAATCCAAGCAAGGGTCCATTAACTCTTCCTTGAAGAGCATGCAAGCTATTCACTATAGTGTATAGAGTAATTCTATTTTATGCAGACTTCGGGAAACCAAATGATAGAAACTGAGCCATTGTTAACTTAATATTAGTATTCTTGCTGAAATAGCTTGTTGAAATCTCTGCTTTTGTAATAGCCTTTAATAGACTTTAAGCCTTATCTTAATCTGTTTGGGACCTAGTATTGGGAATCTCCACTTTTGAAATTAGTGTGCCACCATGTTAATATTGTATAGTAGAACCGGGAACACCACTGTTTGTTGTTCTGCAATGCCCATATTCATCTGTTTTATGCAGAATATCCAACAAAGTTTAATCAGCCAGTTATGAAGAAGGATGAACAATTAGTTTAAGCAGGTAAATGCTAATTAGGGAACTCCTGAAAAGCATCCATTATATACTAGCTCAAAACACATTTTACAGCCCTGGTTAGTGGTGTAATCCAAATTCTGTCAAGGCAACTGCATTTTCTGTAATTGAGATGTGTATGTTTGCTTTGCATAACAGATGGCTCTGTATGCTTAGACTGATAGCTAGGAAAATAATAATTGCATTATTCTGGCCAAAAGAATATTAGCTCTTGGGTTTTGGCCATTTCAGTCAGTCCTCCTGCCAGCACAGCATATGCACATATATGGATTGGATTTTCAAGGAAATTGATGCATCTGGAATAGTATGGCCATCTGAAATATCATCTGTTCAGGAAAAATTTGGCTTTAACCCTGTGCTGGTTTCTCCTTAAAAGCAGTTTATTTCACTGCTTCTCTACTGTAATGTTAAGTCAATCTTGTCCTAAAATCTGAGACGAATTATTGAGGTTTCTGCTAGATAAAGCAGCTGTGCAGACATGGTACAGTAGCTGGTGACTTCTGTGGGGTCTTCCCCTGCTTGTGTATATGTGGTGGGTTTTAAAGTGCCTGTCGATAGTCAGCATCGTGACTTACCTGGGGGCAGATGCTGGCTGTAATGTGCCTTTGCCCTCTGGGTGGATGTGTTCGGTCAAATATGCAGGTAGAGACTCTGAGGTACAAGACAGAGGTTTTCCTTTGGAGGTATTATGCACTGAAATGATGTAGGGTCCATCGTCTAGAAAGTGATTTTTGCATATACCGACATATGTATTTAGAGTTCAGAACTAAAATTTAAGAATAGTTCTGGGTCAACATGAAAATAATCTGATAAAAGCATGGTATGTTTTCAATGCCCAAAGAATGAAGGGGAAACAAATCTATGCTAAAACTTTGGGAAAGGATTGCCAACCCAGTGAACGTTCTAAGTCCGAATCGGGTAATTAAAGTTCCTGAGACACAATAACCCTTCCCAAGTTTCCTCAGCACTCTCTTCGGTTGTGAGGGTGTGGGGTGCTCATGGGTAACACACAATGTAAAATGTACTTAAAGTTATTAAGTAAACACTTCATCTTTTACACACATACACACACACAGACACACACACACACCCTTAATTAAATGCAAACCAAATGTTCTGCTCGTGTCCTACAATTTTGCCTCTGTGGTTATTTCATCTAGATAGTGATAAGGAATCTATAGAGTTATGTTCCTTCCTTTCCTTTTTAAATAGTTTCATTAAATAAAGTTAACATGTAACTGTTGCATCAAAGACTCATCCAGTGAAATTGTTGAGGAATCTTGTAAGCATGGCAGTTTGTTAGAGCATAGTGGTGTCTGCATTTGGAACTCTCAAGATATTCCATCCTCAGTTTTATTTTCTTTCAACATGTAAATAAATATGGTGGCTTTAAAACGGCTTATGTTCAGGAAAGAATCAGGATTCTTTTTTTGGCTCGTGAGGAAACCAAGTAGAGACACTTCTACCGAGCTCTGTTGTGCAGCTTGAATGTAAAGACAGCCAGAGTGGATTTTTCTTCTACACTCCATCGAGTGTCACAGCTCCTGGTATCCAAGGTGTGTGTGTGGCCGTTATTCTCTTTAAAGTATCTTCATACTGTCATGATGATGGGAATGAAGTGATCTATGATGATGTCCGACCCTCCTCGGCAGCCCTTTTGACTTTGCCAGAGATATATGTTTAACTTAACATCCAAGATGTGGTTTCAGGTTGTAGAAATACGCAGTGTTGGCTTGCTTTTCTTAGTAAAAATGATTTCCAGTGACTCACCGGAGGCCTTATCTTAAAGGATGATCCCTAAATATAGATGCTGAGTTTGGTTTACATGGAAATTAAATGACTTCTTATACCTGGTGATGGCCCTCAGCGCTGCTAAACACAACTCTGTTCTCTAACTATAATCGAATAGGCAGAAGTGAAAATGAAGAAAGACAACAGAGTGGATTCCCTAACACTGAAAATGTAGCGATGATATGTGGTCAGCTTTTATGAAATCTGTTTCAAGGGACTTAATCCCCAAGGATCCAAAAGAGACTTTATATGATAAATAAAAAGCATTAGTAGCTTGATATAGGATTTAAAGCTTAGAGAACTATTTATTTGTTGGTGTATACCCTCTTCTTTCCACAAAGGAAATAGCTTACATAAACATATACAATAAAAAGTAATGGCAAAATAGAACTAGGATATAAGGAGCAAAAGATAAAGATAGGTAATCTGTTATCACAGAGTAGGAGACCACAATCGAGGCTTATAAGAACAGACATAAATGGTCTGATCAAGCTTCAAAGTTGGCTATGAGGTTCCGAGTAACCAAAGCAAAAAGGGAAATAAAGCCAACCATCAAAACTAAGGAAGCATCACTTCTCAAGGAGGGCAAAGATTCTCTGAGACAGAAATAGAAAAATAAATCTCAAATATAATTTATGTAAGGGCTGATAATGTGGGTTATAACATATTGAACTGCTCCCAGTAGAGTCCATATTTAGGGCAAAGCTGTAATGACTCATATAGTAAATATGCACATATATTTTGCAGACCTCATAGGCAGATAGAAGACCCATGACCCCCTCAGCTGTTGGGGTGCCAAAGATCATTTTGAGAGTGATGTTCTGGAATCCGAACCTTACAATAGCATTGACTAGTTTGATGGTTTCTGTGCTTTTAAATCAGCTTTTCCTATTCGATATACAAATCGTGCGTTTTCTTTTAAATATTTTTGAGAAATTTAACATTACAGTTGCCAGAGGCAGAGGAGATGGGTCTCAGTCAACCGGAGGATAAAAATGGACTCATAGCTTCTGAAAACATTTTTCCTTGAAAGTGAGGTGAGCGATGATGATTCCGATACATACCTATGCCAGCAAAATGTTTTCAAATTAACACAGAGTCCTATTTAAAATAAAATGGGATCTAGAGCACACTGGAAAATTAACAGATTTTTATGTTGTGAGATTAGAAAAAAGCTTGCAGCTGGCTAAACCATCTCTTGAAAAGTATTCTAATGCCCCCCACTTCTTCCAGGGCCCAGCTTGCATAGAGTCACTTCCCTCTTCTCATTGGTAGAAGATACTTCCTTGCTGTTGTAAACCAGCCAAAAGGTAGCTACAGACAAGGTTACAAATTGGCTTGTTTCAAGGCAGTTTGCTGAAAGGACCAAGGTGGCTGAGATATAAGAGCTATAAAGGTGAAGGTGAAAGGAGTAAACGGTTATTTTAAATTTGGTGTTTTGTGTTTTTTTTTGAGGCCATGCAAATATACTTGTATTTACCATAAACTCCTCTCCCCATTCTGTTGTTATCTCCATATTTTAGATTTCTCTGCATTTGTTATATAGAATGGCAAATAAAATTACAGCTACAGCACACACGTACAAGGTCAAATAAATGACAGAGCTCAGTCTATTTGTGAAGCTATTCTGAAAGGGAACCATGGTGCCAAATGTGGTTTATTTGAATAATAAAGAAGAATTAGATTCCCCTGATAACTTGGCTGAGGGCCAATAAATCACTGGAGGTTAAAGATGCTTTGCAACTGCCATGTCTTTCTTTTGCTTTTCCAAAGTGCAAACCTCAACTCTTCCACTCTGTTTTTCAATGCAAATCGCAAATCAAGTTGAGGTTAGTATGTGGTTAATACACTCACTTCCATGCTTGTAAAAGACTGTTATATATATATATATATATATATATATATATATATATATATATATATATATATGTAATTTCTTTAGTGGGGTTAACAATTGCAGGTATTAGCTTTCCTTACAAGTTATTACTCTTGTTTGGCATTATCGCATCCTAGATAGCTGGACTAGAAAGAGAAAATAAAAGAGTTATTTCAACACAGCAGAGAGCTTATAATAATGGAGCCAAGTGCTAGCATTTTTTCAGTTGGTGTTCTAAATTTATGCAACATTAGGGTAACCTGAGTTCCTTCAATAAATGAATACACATAGCCCTCTAAATATTGCTTTGTGGCCTCCCTTTTTAGAGTCTTTCAAGTAGGCATACCTTAATTAAAAAAAAACGTAGAAGAAGATGTATAATTTTCTGCAGCCTCTGTGTTTTTTTTCCCCCAGCAAGTCTGCATTTTTCTCCTATACTAATCATAAAAAGTTTATCACTTCTGGGTGTAACAAAGAAAAATGCCCTTTTGAATGTGGAAGCTCTGAGGGTTTAGAAACTATTGAGAAAATATAAGTATCAAAATAATTCAGAAACAGTACAAGGCACAGTGGCACATTATCAATTTACAACATTTAAATTGATAAATGCTTGGTGGTGATGGCCTACAAGGGCACTTTGAAAAGCAAATACCGACCTGGTGAAGAAATTGATTTCCCCCCCTCCCGCCCCCGAAAATGACTGCATGATGCATCATTTGACTGCATGCTGTCCGAGTGCTTGACAGAGATAATCTCAGCAATCCCACGGGTGACCTTATCGTTCTCACCAGGGCAACTTCGCCTACGTTCTGACTTTGTGCATGTCAAGGTTCCTCCCAGCAGGATCCTTGGGGGAAAAAGTTCCTCTGTTCGATCCAGATATTGAACTGCTCACTCTTCCCCTTTTTCCTTTCACCCCACCCTTCCAAACAGACAAACACGCCTCTTTATTTCCTCCGTAATTATGAATGAGCCAGACGGAAGAACACCGCAGCTCCGTGCTCTGTATCTTTGGTGAAGCCCTTATTACCTTTTAGTTCACATAGTTCTAGGCGCTCACCTGTATTAGCAGGGATCTTTTTATCAGGAAGCGTAGAAACATTCCCTAATGTTCTCCTACAGTGCGTTCCCATCTTTAGCAAAATGGGAACAGCTAATCAGGGTCTTTCTTTCTTGTACTTGCAAGGTTTTGTTTTTTTTTTCTTTTCTTCCCTCCCCTGCAATCTTGACACAGAAAGCTTCTGAAACGGTTTTAATCCATGTACTTTAGTTTCTAATACTGTCGTTCCCTCACCATCCAGTGATTCTAGGTGTTTCTTGTGTAACTGTAAAATTATGTAATACTGACGTAAGATCCAAATGGCATGTCGCCTTGTGTTATGGGGCTTTGCCTCCCAGGGGCAGCCTCGGTTTTGATGTAATCCGTGAGGCTTTCTCGGGACCACTGTTGCTTAGAAAATATTTTTCTGCCGTAGAGGAATAATTGACCATTTCTTTATGTTTAAAATTTTTCTGTTGATGTATAAGGGTGTGTGTGTGTGTGTGTGTGTGTGTGTGTGTGTGTGTGCATGCGCGTTCCTATTTATCAGTAATCTTCCTGCCACACAGCTTGTCGTTGATAATTACAATTCTTGATTAGCCACTTCTTGAAAGCAGCAAATACCCTGCCTGTTTGGCACCCTGAAGCTACAGTCCCCACTGGCTTTGACACCCTCAGTTCACCATATTCAACCCCTTTTACCTCCTTCTTTCATCCACAACATTAATTCTGAGTGAACAAGACGTGCTTCCTTGCTTTTGACAAGATTTGCTGCAGTCTCATGCGACAAAAACCCAACACTCATTCCAGATTCAGAAAGTAGGATTTATAACAGCATTTTAATTTAATGTTGGATGTCGAACATATAAAGAGATCACAGTAGTACTAGAGCTGAAAATTGATGCCTTTTTTATTAGTGTCCTCTCAGAAGTGGGTGAGACGCTGTTTGTGCAATGGAGCACAGAGCGGCACAGCCAGATGAATGAGGATATGCTATCTGCAAGGAATCATATTTCAAGCCACTGTCGGCCTCTATTGATGTGCTCAGAGTTGAAAGGTTATGCTAGTAAATGCCATCCGAATTTCCAGCATTAGGAATCGGTAGCATAATCTGCTGGTTGTCACTTGATGTTCGGCCTAAATGCACGGCATGGGGGATGTTTTACTTATTTTAGCTCCAAATTAATTTCTTATTACTGGCGCGTTTCTTTCTCTCTTCCAGGTCTTCATCAGTCCTCAAATGGGACTGATTTTTAACAGACCTTTTAGTGTCAAGCAAAATCTCTGAAGGAAAACGGAAGAAATTTGTGTCATCATACATGAGTGTTATAGTCTTCCTGTTTATTCCTTTGGACATATTTTACCAGGCGCTGAGGCCAAAACACACAAAGTCTACATGGGAAGGGGGATTTTCTAGTTAGACTGAATCACAGAATCAGAAGACGATAAAAGATAAGCTCACCAATTTCAAACGTTTACTTTAAGACCTTTCACATTGCTTCTTAATTTCTGGAGTTAATATAATTAAGAGAAAAAAGAAAATGGAGGGTCTACATTTAATGGCATCAGGAAATCTAAAGTCAGAAAAACTACTTTTTGAGGAGTTAGCTTGTTTTATTTATGTGGGTAAAATGGCATTTTCATATTCATTTTTAAAATAGAGCACTGAGCCAAAGTAAGATGGAGAAGAAAATTTAGTCATCATTCTAAGTCCGTAATTTATTCATTTTTAAATAATGAAACGGTGTTTTTCTGAATTAACCCATGTATTATTCATGCAGGCATTGGCAACGTAATGTCCCCAGTTTTCTGGAAAGCATTTCTTTGCCTGACAAGTAGTATTTTCTATATGGTATTAATTTAAGGGCTTATTTTATTATGCAAAGTTAGAAAGTAAAGATAATTTCTGTCTATAATATGGTGCTTCTATAGGCAATATGCAAAATAATACCTCTCCACCTAAGCCAGCTATCCTTCCGCTCTCCTGGACCCTATGAGAGTGATGAGCAAATGCAAGCTGCTCATATGAAGAATAAGAAATAACTTGACCTCCTGGGAAGGGGGTCAGAAAATCGTTAAATTCATGTGAAATCCAAATTTCATTTCTACACACACACATTCAATCTATAGCTCTTACATAAGAAGACATAGTTTTCATGTCAGGAGTAACATGGCAACAATTTCAGTTGGAATATAATAAGGAAATTGACTTTAGGTTTTTGCATAAGTTCTAGGACTCGTCTGATGACCTGCACATCGATGCTGGTTTTAGACAACAAATGCCGCTTGGCTCTTTATCCTTCTCATTCCCTCTGTCCCCTTTGGATGACAGTCCAAAGATGCAATCTCTTTTTCCTAAATGGTCATTTTTAAAGGGACTGATAGCAATTGTTCCAATGATTTAGAGCATCTTTTGATGTATATGCCTGCATACTTACATATATAAATGTATAAATTGGTTTCTTTTTTGTTTTGGGGGCCTACTGCATTTTTGTCTACTGATATAAATAGTTTCCAAAATGATTCACTAGAACAGCAAACCAGGTTTCCTTTGGGCATCTCCTCCCCCGGGCAGCCTCCTACCACTGCAAATTTACCATATTCAATAATACGAGAAAAATTTCCTCTGATGCTTTTAATTTTTAATGTGCTGGCAGAGTATATATATTACTTTCAATAACTATGCAAACTTTTTGAGAACATAAGAATGTGTGCAGAAAGAAGTTTTCTCTGGGAAGGAAAAAAGTAGTTTGAGATTGGATGTTTTCAGGGCAAGTTAAGTCCCTTGGCAGTGGTGACAAGAGAATACCTGTGTGCCAATTGTGGTATTTGGTAAATCTCAGAAGTGTGTCAGTAATACAGCATTTGCATGTTAGGTACAGAATCATAGATTCCATTTAGCATTCTTCTGGGTTTTGGTGAAGCAAGCTTTGTCTCCAGCAGCCACTTCCCTTTTGGCCTCTCTTCCCAGTAGGAGCATTGTTTTAGAACCACTGGCAATCCCTTTAAGTAATGCTTTGCCAAGGAAACAATAGGAAACTGCCTTTTGATTATGAAAGAGCTAAGCTTTAGGAGCATACATACAGGGGATGGTTTCCCAACTTCAGAGTTTTATTATCATTCTATAGTCTGTCTTGATTTTCAGGTGTCTCTTCTTACTGTACTTTATTAGATGCTTAGATCTGCTTAATCAAAATCCCTAATTGTTGAACTTGATACTTTTTGGAGCTTAAAAAACATTTGCACAAAATTTACTTGTCTATATGTAGAGGAATGTTTCCAGAAAACAGAAATGGTAGCATTAGCTAGGATCTGGTTCTTTCCCATGAAATGTACAGGCTTGCATTTAAGAAATGTCAAGGCTAGCAAAATCGCAAAATGCCTAAATAAGGATTATTTATATTATGAACTGTTCCTTTAAGTGATGAGTTCTTTTTAAATATCTATGCAGAGAATCATTATCTACTTGACAAAATCAAAAGAGGGTGAAGGAAAGGGAGAGAGGCACAAAAATTAAAGTGTTCAGAGGCATTCCATTTTAAGCTTAATCAGAAATGACTATGTGGAAAATGAGATTCTGTTGGCAGACAACTTTTTAAGAGCAAGCAGTGCTCACCGCTCCTAGTAAGCGTGGGGATCTCCTCAGCCTCGGTTGCCAAGTGTAAGGGGAAGGTTGTTTGCAACCTGGTCGTCTGGATGAGGGAAACGTGGTCAGACTGTTCACTTCAAACTGCTGTGCAGCAAAGATTCAGCGTGTCTGGGATGGTTCTGTGTACATGTCTGTGTGAATTACAAAAGTCTACACGTCCCTCAATAGAACATGCAAGTTCAAGGAAAATAAGAGGTGAAACTGGAACCAATTCCCTGAAATTGAAAAAAAGAAAAAACATAATTTTTCCAGCTCATTAATTAAAATTGACATCGCAGGGTTTGCAAAGACCAGGCAAGGACCGTGCCATTTCACTACATTTCAAAACCTTTTCACTTGAGCAGACAAGTAAATCATGCAATTACTGGGACTCATTCAGCTCTTTAGTAAAAACACAAGCCTGCAACCTTGGGTGTAATGTACATTGAAATGAGAAGACTTAAACTGAAGATATTTCTAAAATGTCACAACTGCTCTGTGACACTGGATGATATGTTTATCCATTCATTATCACCGAGAACACCTGGGGCGGTGCTCAGGAAATCAGATAGTGCCTTTTAAAATAATTATAAAAGAAGCATAGATTAGCAAGCTGAAGGGGAACATAGACAATCCTGAATCATGATGTTACTAATTTTGATCTGTTTGGGGGCATCAGCTTCCAAGTCACAACAGTGTAATAACTGACTACAACTGTCAGCAACGCTGAGGAGAGAGAGTGCCAAGTATGACTATTTCTAAAAAGCAAATGTTTTCCTGGAGATGAAATCCAAGCATTCATTTTCTGTTTATGAAATTAAGACACTCTGTGGGTGGTGTGTCTGTTGTCAGTTTCTGGCGTGATCCTTTTGTCTGTTAGAATTGCCGTCTTGGGAGAAGCAGGAGAAAGTGCTCTGGATTTGGATCCAGGCACCCTGATTCTGGCCTTTCCTCTGCTGCTAATCAGGCCAGTGACCTTCGTGAGAAGCCTGGATTTTAATTTTTCTTAAGTGTGAAATGAAGGGGTGATTTCTCTGGTTCCTTCTTCTTTAAAATGTGTGCGCTCTGAAATTCATCCAATACTGGACATTTTACATAAGCACTAGGGCAGGTGGGGGAGGGGAGCCTGGGAGAAATAGGCTATTTTATTTTTAACCTTCAAAGGAATTTAGTTGAGCAGATGCTACCCTGAACTAGTCAGAGTAGAAAAGAAATGATATGGCTTTTAAAGGGCACATCTAGCATATCTATTGGGGTAAAGTAATTCTGGCAATGCTTCAAAGGATATAACTTTTGATGGTAAAGTAGGTAGGCTATGGAATGAAATCACATATGGCAGGCTGTCAAAGTCTTCTACACTTTCAGTACATTTATATAAGTGCAAATGGAGGCTGCTTAGATGGAGTCTCTAGCAATTTCCTGCTTAGACTACTTTCAGATTATCTGATATTATTTGACTAAATTATCTTTGGAGAAGCTGAGGACAACTTTTATGATCAAATATTTTGAAATTAGTTTTCCTCGTTGGCAGATTATCTGAAATATGAATTGCTCTCGTTTGAGCACTCGAAATTGAAAGGCTTTGGTAATAGCAATTATATAAAAACAAGGGTACTGAAGTGCTGTGTATCATGCTGAAGGGGATACGTTTATAGGTCAGTAGTGTCAGTAACTGTAGTTCTCCCAGGTACCTCGCCCTTACCCTTTTATTCTGGGCTAATGCAAAGGATAGATTGACTGTCTTTTTAACAAACGTAGTTCATTTTCGAGAATACTGATTTTACTGACTCTAGACCTTTAAACATAGTCAATTCATATTTATTACATTTCCCAAACCTTTCATTGGCTGTCTGACGATGGATCTAAAAAGAACGAACACACTGAAAATGTATAGAATTCTAAACAATTCTGATGTATTATTATCCGTATGATTGACTTACATGTTCCTGATGTCTCCTCTGTGAAGAATTCCTATCACTCTGTGGACCTTTTCTGTTCATATTTATTGCCTCACGATGAACAATAATTATAACTAATATTTATTAAGCTCTTACTGTGTGCCAGACATTGTTCTAAGCACTTTCCTACTATTAAAATTTATACTCCTGTTATTAGGTACAATTACTGTCCCCATTTCACAGATAAGAAAATTGAGGCTCAGAGACATTCAATAGCTTGCCCAAGGTTATATAAGTAGGTAGTAGCAGAACTAGTGCTTAAGCCCATCCCACTTGACTCCAAAGCACTCACTGTTAACCGTTATTACTAGCTGTCTCTGGGGAGTTTTAGGTAGTTAACAAGTAGAATTATTCAAAGTTTATGGATTAGGAGAATCTGAGACCTGGAACAATTAAGCACCATGTTCAGAACCATAAAATAGTTATTCTCACAATTCCAGTGCATATAAATGAATTTCTAAAACTTTGGTAAAATTACGTAGATATATCCTACAATTTTGATCTTCAACATTATTAGAACTATTCCAAGATTCAATAGTAGGAGGCAGTAATCAATAATAAGGGTCTAAACCCAGGGTATCCATGATGTTTGCCACACATTAATGTACATTCGTGCTTGCCAGCCTTTAGCCAATATACTAGATGACTTACATGTGCCAAAACCTGCTAAAAACTGAAGCTATAGATAGGCATATTTCCTGCCCTCAAGGACCCAGTGTCTTCAAGATGTCATAGACACGATAACCCAGCTACGGTGACCTATACGTAGCTAATCTCAAATAATTTAATGAATGTCACACGTTAAGATAAAAAGATGCACTACAAGCCTCAGGAACAGATAATGTAGTGGATGACTAACTCTGCATGGAGAAGTTTGCAAAGGATTTACCAAAGAAATGACATTTAGGTCAGGCCTTGATGGGCATTTTCCATGCAGAAAAGGAGAAGGTGGTATTCAGGCAGAGGGAGGCATATTTGCAAAGTCATTTCTTATGGCAAGAGATGAGTCTGGAAAGTTAGAACCAGGCCAAGTTGGAAAGGGTGTCAGAGGAAGCTTAGGAAATTGGACTTTTTTTTTTAGACCCTGGGAAGCCATAAAATGTTTTAACGGGAAAAGTGAAATATTAAATCTGTGCTTCAGGGAAAAAAAAAATCTGGCAAAAAGAATTAGAAGATAGATGGCATCTTCCCATTTTAAAAACCAATAAATAGTCCAGGGAAGAAATGAAAAAAAAAAAAAAAAAAAAAAAAGAATTACAGTAGGGCACACAAGTACACATAAAGACAAGGGGATGGATTTGAGAGGACTTTTTCAGGTAAGATCAATGCCGTGGTGACTGATCAAATGTGCTGGAAAGCAGGAGGAAGAGCATTTTTAAAACTTAGTTCCAATTTAGACACGTGGCATTTGAGAAACTTGTGGGCCATCTGTTGAATAAACAGGCTGCAGAGCTCATGAGAGAGGTTGGGTTCAAAGGTACAGGTTGGGAAATGCTTAGCATATAGATTGTACCTGGGCCCAAGGGAGGTAGATGAGATTACCACAGAGAATTTACAGTTCAAGAAGGAGGGAGTGGGGGCTGCTGAGAAGGCAACCCTGAGAAGATCCCAATTTACTGACAGGTGGAAGAGATGGCAGCATGTCAGATGAAACACAAATAATCAGGAAATGACCTGGAGAGTCGCCTCCTCTAGAAGAACCATAGAAATTATCATTAGGAAAGTCAAAGACAAAGCAGTTTTTCAGAAGGGATGTGATCAAGTGTCCAAAAGTGATAGAGAAAAGCCATTGTATCCATCAGTTAGAAGATTACCAGTGATATGAATATTATCAGTAACACTAGTGAAGGTTGAAGCCAGAAAGCAGCGGCTTGTTGAGTGAGAGGTACAAATGTTTCAGTGAGTTTTGGTCCCTCTTCCAAGAAGTTTAGGGGTAAAGAAGGTGAGTAGGGTAAGGGGAGAGTGAAGAATAGTTTGAGGGGGAGATAAGTTGATGAATCTTATTAAGTTTTGATGCCTTTAGGTTGAGCAGTTGAGCATATAGAAAGTTAAAAATTCTAGAGAGAGGGATAATCCTTGGACCCGGGTCTCAAAAGAATAATCTTCGTGGTGTGAAGGGCATGAACCTGGGAAATAAACAAGAATATCTCTTGCTCTTCTGCGGGACAGAAATTGAGGAATTGAGTTTGGAGTTGGAAGTGGGGAAGGAGAGAGATCAGTTTGGAAGGAATTCATGGTGTCTCTACCAGGCGAGGCCAGAAGACTATGTAGTGACTTTTGCTGGATTTTGCTGGATTGTTCAGCCAGCCTTGGTCCATCCACATAGGGGTGCAACCTGCGGAGATACAAAGTAGCAATGAAGCCAGGCATGGGGAAAGATCAGAGCAGGAAAGGCCAGCCACAGGCTCAGGCCAGGGTCATTCCCTTTTCTGCCTAGCCTGTTGGAGGTACTGCCTGTGAGTCAAAAGCCCTAGGATAACCTAGGAGAGGTCATGGATCCACTTGTGGGCCAGCACCTGGTGCAACTAATGAGGACCATTTAATTAGCACATCAGTCACCAGACTGCAGTCTGCTGCCTGTGACCTTTCCACTGATCATTGGTGATCAAGTCCACTAAGAATGTCAGACGCCAAGATTCAAGGATTGTATTCATTGCTTCCCTCTATTGATATCTGATAAATTTGTATAGATGGGAAAAACAGTGGGTGAAGTATTCTTTATATTTCAAACTTTGAAATCCCACCTTTTCTGCTCTCCTTACATCACATCCAAGCAGCTCAGAAGATGGGAGATGTTACAAGTCTCTTTTTGAATTTGTACATTTTCCAGTGGTCCTTAATGTTCGCTCTCAGTACTGAGGCTCCCACATTCTTTTCATGCTCATCTGTCTCTCAATTAGTGTATAACTGATAAAAGGAATATTCTTATGGAGGTACAACACCTGAGAACATTACAGTCTTTCAGTAGCTCTTGGTAAAAGAAGTGATTTGTTTTGTTGTTTGGAGTTTATTTTATAGTAAAAAATCAAAAAAGCCTTGGGGCTTTTAAAATCCATTTCTAATTCTTCTTTTTAATTGTTACTGGTTATAAAACAGAAAACCGTTTAATAATTGTAACTAGACTTATAGGTACCATTGTGATGATTTGGTTCGTGTCAAAGTAGGTGACATAGAAAATATAAATGCATGATCTTGAGATGTGTCTCTATACTGCTTTTTGTTTCTTGAGAAAGAGAATAGGAAGAAGGAAATAAGGAGAGGGAGTGGAAGAAAAGAGAGAGGAAGCTGAGAAAGAAGAAATATGTTGTTTTTAGCCCTCTCCCCACCCCCTTGTAGCCCACCTCAATCCTTGGGTTGCCAAGTAAAAACGTGTGGCAAACCATCATTTTGCAAATATGTAAATGGAATGTCTAAAGTAAGCCATGATATATGCCCGCTTGAGGAAGTGGGCCTATTAAATGAAACAAATGCCATCCGTGTCTGTTTCCAGCTGAGGTTATAACGTGTGGGATGGTTGTGAGAGCCAGATTTCCTTTGCATTCGGTGTCATAAACCACACAGTTTATAGTACCATATGAATTTGTAGAGCTGATTGTTTTATTATATTTGAGTGTAAATTTTTCATCCCTTTCAGTTCCACCACCATTCTCAGAGAATACAGGTTTTGTGCTGATACGCGGTTTCCTAGCTCGAGGCATGGCCTACCCCTACTACTGACTGTAATTTACTTTTTGGTGTCTGTCGCCTTGAGCTTGCCTTCTGACTAGCTTGTTGAATGATGTGCTAATCCATTATATTTTTCAGACAAGTGTATCGACCAGTATAAACAGACTGGAGGGCACAAACCTAAATGAAAGCTATACTTCCCTGAATCATTTAAAAAGCTCCTGCTTGGTGGCAGTGCAAAATAACTTGGCTCTGTACATTAAGTAACGGAGAAGGAGATCTCAATAAATAAAACAAAAAATGGAAATACCCCTGCCTGCAGGAGCTTAGTCCAGGTTGCAATTGTTCACCTTTATTCACCTCCATTTTTTTTATTTTTTTTTTTTAGCACGATGATCAGAAAGGGCCACTTTAAAAATGCCCTCTTCTAATACAAATCTAGAGTGAAACACAGCATTTAGCATCTCCTGCCATTGGTGAGACATTCTGACCCAATCCCTGGGAGTCTTTCACTTGAAGTCACATACATATTGTACCATGTTTATACAAATAAAGAGCAGAAAGCAGGCACTCAGAGTAATTCAGCAGAGAAATTAAGCCTTATATTGGCCCCTTCTGAGTCTTTCCCTTTGTCAGAGATGTGGGAATGGGCAGCCAAATGGGTTGGGGGAAAATAAATTTCAAATTAATCTTCCTTAAAAAAAAAGAAATGTCAGCGGAACACAAGCTGTTCAGAGCCACGAGGTAAAGATTTACCTTGTCGCCGTGTGAGTAAAGATACAGCAGCTGCTGAAACTTTTGATCAGTACAGTCAAATTTAGCATGGCACTAAGTAACATTGTGGAAAAGGTGTTCTTCAATTACAATTATAGCACAACCAAAGGGAAACAATTCCTGATGGCAAACAGAGGCTCAGTTTCTTCTCTGGCGCCTTTGATACCTCTTACGTTTACAAATAGTTATGCTGGGAATGACATCTCTTCAGTCTACCAATATAAAAATTATAAACCCATTCTTCCCAAATCACTGGCTCTGCTTCCTAGGGCTTTGTGAGGCAGGGTGTGTATTTTTCACGTTCGTTTTTTTCTTAGTGGCCAGATGCAGGCCATCATAGATAGATCCGTCATCTGCAGAAAGATGGGGAGGTATTAGAACACATTCCTGTATCTCTCACTGAATGGTCACAGCGATCTTGCAAGGCTGAGTATAAGGATTTTATGCCCATTTGACAGATGCAGAAACGAAAATTACAAGTAGTGAATGGCCAGGGTCACAGAGCCAGTAAGTGGTGAACCAAGGCTCTACTGTTTGGCTCCATCCCTCACATCGACTTTCTTTCCCATCAGAAGTACCCGGTTCTGAGACTTTGTTCTCCTACTATGGAAGGGAAGGGCTAAACTGAGAGTGACATGATACTCTCTCTCCTCGGTACCAACGTAGTGAACGCTGCCTTTCCACCAACAACCCAGCCTCCCAATAACTTTACTCCTTTTAGGGGTAAGGAAATCAAAACATTGTTGATCAAAAATGTTTGTGGAAATCCTGAGCCATAGTCCCTAGAACAGCTTGAAATTCCAAGACTGCTCATGCAAGGACCTGTACAAGGACAGTTGCCAAATACACCCATCCCTCAATGCCAAAGGCAAATAAAAGGACCTTTCGTGGCCACATACAACCCATCTTTGATCTCTGGTCCTGTGTCTTTCAGCTTTGTGCCAATTTTCCACATACCCCACAGAGTTTGAAAGTCACTTCTGGGCCTTAGACAGCCTGTTGGATCAGCATGTTCTTTCAAAAAGAAATTGCCAGCCGTAGCTCTCTTTGCTATTTTGTGAGTTCTCAACTCACTCTCCTTTTCCTCCTTCTCATTTTACAAGTCAGATGGACTGCTGATACCCGTCCTCTGATCACTCAGGGTTTTGACCTATGGGGATAGTAATCTACATTTATCATGGACACCAAAGACATATTTATTGACTGACTGACTGGGTGAATATCATCCAACTTCCATAGCGTATTTTGCTCATATGAATAATTCCGCGATCAGGGATTTTTATAATGGGACGGTCAATTCTGAACTTTATTTCAATCTTCTACGTTAGTTGACCAAGGGGAGGCAGGGCTAGAATCACTTACAGTTTATGAAAATTGGTTTTCCTTTCCCAGCCTACTCATCATTTCATGAAACCAGAGCATAAAACAGATTTATCCTTTCTCACAGAACAACACATTAAAACAGTGGAGGGAGTGCAAACATTATCACCATGTACATAGCAGGAAGTGGGAATGAACTTAACATTTATTGAGAATAGACTACATACCAGGTTCAATGCTAACAGCATTAGCATTATCCACCAAAGCAGGTTAGATCTGTTCGAGCAAAGGGTATGCGTCAGAATCTACAATGAACCCTCCACACATGATTTCTCAGTGAATACCTGCAGCAACTCTGTGAGGTAGGTTCTACCAATAATACTTTTATGAGGGAGATTCCACTATCATCACCATTTTATCCAGAATAATCACTGCCAGCTAGACAGAGAGTGCTAACCTCTGTGATTGAAAAATGAAGGAGTTTGGACAGGAAAATGAGTCCCATAGTGTGTCTCAAATGTAAGTCCTCTTAGTCACACACCTCAGTAATTCAGACCCCAGAACAAAATGAATAAATAAATATAGAAATAAATGTCTTTGGGGTTCAAATAATAAATCTTTATACTCAAAGAAGCACCATATTTTATTGGATTATTTGGGCTGGGCAGTCGAATGATTTACAGAAACTCAGTATGTGAATTGACAGATTTCATATCTCAGTTCCTCGGTATTTTCACCTGTAAAACAAGAATAATTACTCAGGCTCTCTATATATTATAATGAGAGATGATAAAGATTGATGAAATATGGATGCATGGAATGAAGGTTTCAGAATAAATGTAGTCCTGAGTTCATAGATATGCTATTACTAATAATGGAATTGGTCTATTCAGAAATAGTTTTCCTATTCATTTGTACATTTAATTATGCATCATCTTTTTCTCCATCATTCAATCAGTATGTATTAGACATCTACTCCATAATACTATGGGGAATAAAAAGGTGAAGATGTTAGCCTCAGCCTAGAAGTATCCAAAACAAATAATGTAATGGAATGTTTCCTTGAATTTTTTTTTTGAAACTGACGAAAGTTGGAAGGAAAGATCTTATTGTGTCGACATGATACCAAACATTGAGGAAAAATGGAAAAGTTCAAGCAGTAATACAGATGTTTCAAAATATCTAGATGTTTCAATTTTTCAGTCAAGATGGTGGAGTGGGTAAATGCTCTGCTTGCATCCTCTCATGACCACAACAGAATTAAAACTACACTACAGAACAACCATCCTTGAGAATCGCCTGAAGCCTAGTTGAACAGAAGCTGTATAACTGAGGACATACAGAAGAAGCCATCTCAAGACTGGTAGGAGGGACAGAGGTGTAGGATGGGCTGGTCCTACACCCACATGTGGTGGTTAAAAATAAGGAGGGCTATGTCAGATGCAGAAATCCCCCCAGAGGAGCAAGGGGTTCCAGCTCCACACCAGGCTCCTTGGCCCAGGGTTCCAGTGCCAGAAGAAGTCCCCATAACTTCTGGCAGTGAAAACCAGTGGAGACTGAGCGGAGTGAGATGGAGGGCTGCTGGAGTCCCAGGTGCTCCTCTTAAAGCAACTGTACATGGACTTACTCACTGATGGACTCACTCGCTCTGAACGCCAGTGCTGGGGCAGAACCTTGAAAGGTGCCAGGACATACAGGGAGGATTGAATTGTCTGGTTTCAGGGCAAGGGCTGGAGGGGCAGCATTCTTCCAGACTGAGTTGCTGGCAGAGCCCGTTGTCTCAGGCTGGCACCATATCTGAGTCTCCAAACAACCTGGCTAATTCTGCCTGCCCCTCGCTGGTGATTCCGTGAGATCCCCACCCCACCCAACTTTCGGGCACATCCAAACCACTTCCAGTGGTTTTTCCATACAAATAGTCTGTCTTGGCTTATGCTATGGACTTTCCTAAAAGCTCTAAAGGTTCACAAACCCCAAACAAGCAACATCTGGCCTCGGATGCCTTGTACCTCTTGCTAAGCAGCCCCAAGCCCAGCACAAGTGGAAGCCAGCCTTGGTTCACAGCTTAGCCTCCACTAGGCATATCCAAGCCCAGTGTGGGTGGAAGACATTTATGAATCTCTTTGTGGCTCATGCCAGGTGATCCTGGGCAGGGCATAGGCTGCGGTTGAACTTGGCCTCAGGCAGAGCCCATTCCAGAAGGTCCTGGGGGCTGGCAAGCTTGAAAGCCAGCTTCAGACCACACTGAAGCACCACCAGGCTACTTCCACAGATGATGCATCCAAAGAACAGACTAGGCAGGCACCAGAGCCCTACTAATGTGAATCCTCTTCCATAGTATCAGCCCCTGCACAACAGCTACTCCACTATAATCATATAATCATGGCCAGTCCTCACAACCAATTAGCCTGAGGGTCAATCCCTCCAGTGACATGCAAAGAGCAACCAAGTCTCAACTACAGGAGGAGGGCAAGCACAATCCACACAAGGGACACAACTGCAGCACCTGGCTCAGGTGACCAGGGAGATTGTGCCATTGAAACTCACATGACACCTACTACATAAAGTCACTTGAATAAGACCAGGAGACATAGCAGCTCTACCTATTACACAGAAACAAACACAGAGAGGCAGCCAAAATGGGGAGACAAAGAAATATTCCCAAATGAAAGAACAAAACAAAGCTCCAGAAAAAGAACTAAACAAAATAGACACGCAATCTATCAGATGCAGAGTTCAAAACACTGGTTATAAGGATGCTCGATGATCCAGGGAGAACTTCAAGAAAGAGATAGGAAGCATAAATGGAGATAGAAAACATGAAAAAGAACCACTCAGAAATGAAGAATACAGTAACTGAAATAAAGGCTATATTAGAGGTAAACAACAGTAGATTAGATGAAGTAGAGGTTTGAATTAGCAATTTGGAAGATGAGGTAGCAGAAAACACTCAATCAGAACAGCAAAAAGAAAAAAGAATCCAAAAAAATAAGGATAGCTTAAAGGGCCTCTGTCAATCATACCAACATTTGCATCATAGAGCTACCAGAAGCAGAAGAGAGAGAGCAAGGAATTGAAAACCAATTTGAAGAAATGATGATGGAATAATTTCCTAACCTGGCAATGGAAATAGACATACAAGCCCAAGGAGCTCAAAGAGTCCCAAACAAGATAAATCCAAAGAGACCCACACCAAGACACATCATAATTAAAATGCCAAAGGTTAAAGACAAATAGAGAATCTTAAAAGCAGCAAGAGAAAAGCTCCCATAAGACTGTCAGCTGATTTCTCAACAGAAACTTTGCAGGCCAGACGGGATTGGCACAAAATATTCAAAGTGATGAAAACCAAGGACCTACAACCAAGATTATTCTACCCAGCAAAGCTATCATTTAAAATTGAAGGAACGAGAAAGAGCTTCACAGAAAAAAAAATGCTGATGGAGCACATCACCACTAAACCACTATTACAAGAAACACAGAAGGGACTTCTTTAAGAAGAAGGAGAAAGAGACAGGGAAAGGGAAAAGAAAGAGAAAGAAAAGATAGAAAATATGAATAATAAAATGGCAATAATTACATAAATATCAACAGTTACTTTAAATGTAAGTAGATTAAGTGCTCCAATCAAAAGACATAGATAGGGTGGCTGTATACATAAGGAAACAAGACCCTTACATATGCTGCCTACAAGGGACTGACCAGATGGAAAGACACACACAGACTGAAAGTGAAAGGATGGAAAAAGAAAATTTCATGAAAGTTTAAATGGAAAAAAAAATAAAAAGCTGGGGTAGCAATATTTATACCAGACAAAATAGACTTTAAAACAAAGGCTATAACAACAGACAAAGAAGGACCACAATCCCACTTCTGGGTATTTATCTGGAAGAAACCAAAAACACTACTTTGAAGGGACGTATGCATCCATATGTTCATTGCAGTATATTTTATAATAGCCAAGATATGGAAGTAGTCATCAGTGGATGAATGGATAAAGAAGATGTGTTTCATATATATATATATATATATATATATATATATATACACACACACACACACACACACACACACACACACACAATGAAATATTACTCAGCCATAAAAAGAATTAAATCTTGCCATGTGCAACAACATGGATAGACCTAGATGATATTGTGCCAAGTGGAGTAAGTCAGACAGAGAAAGACAAAAGTCATATGATTTCACTTATATGGGGAATCTAAAGAACAAAATGAACAAACAGGCAAAACAGAGACACAATCATAGTTACAGAGAGTATTTTGATGGTTGCCAGATGGGAGGGGAGTTACAGGGGATGTGTGAAAAAGATGAAGGGATGAAGAAGCACAACTTAGTAGTAACAAAATAGTCATGGGGATGTAAAGTACAGCATAAGGTATATAGTCGATACTGTTGTAATAACTATGTATAGTGTCAGATGGGTACTAGATTTCTCAGGGTGATCACTTCGTAAGTTATATACATGTGTAATCCTGAAACTAACATTGTATGTGAACTGTAATTGAAAAATAAATTATTTTTTAAAATCTGGATGTTTGCTATCCTATAGATTTACCATATGGGTCTCCTACAATGTTCTTCCATTTTATTTCAGGCTTTACTTATTAATTTGAAGTTAGATTTTTGTAGACCAACCATTTTACTAAAATCCCTTTGTCAATCATGAAATGCTAAATCTTTTGTACTTGACCATCTTAAAGCTAGTCACAATGTTTATAAACCCACTTGCTAGTGTTAATGATAGTAATTTTTTATGTATATTTAAAATGTTATAGAATTTGGGTTCAGGAAAAATCGGTAAATGCTACAGGGGTCAGAGAAGCCAGCTTCCTGGATGGAAATTTCAGAGCAAGCAATTCCTTCTGTATTCATTGGGCAAAAGGAGGAAGTTACCGAAGGTATGAAGTAAAAGCTGTATCGCAGCTATGTCAGATTAAAAAAAATCATTGTTTGCTGTGAACTTAATCCTATGCTTAATAATTTCCTTCTAAGATGACTCCAGGGCAGAAAGGGGAAAGGGAAATAATTATAGGGGAACTGAATGAGGCCAGATGGCAGATGTATTTGAAAGGCCTAACAGTGACCTCTGGGCTTTAAACGCTGGAGAGCTTTTTGCATCCGGTATACCTCAGCCTGCAGACTTCCAGCCAGGGTAGTTAGCCTCAGTCCCCCAGGCAGTGCACAACCAGGTGTGGTTGCCTGCTGCCTCATTACTTTACAACTGAGGAAATCATCTTTATGACTATAAAACAAAATGGCTCACTCACTCTTCAGTTTTCTTACTTGGAAAAATCTTGTTTTTATTCGTATCTGTGGGAAGCTCCAAATCTGGCCTAGTAGAACTACTGTGCTTTGTTTTATTTTGGTGGTTTTATTTTTCCCCCAAAATGGTTCACCTTGTTTTAATTACTTTCCATCAATACTTGAAAGAGCTAGTTTTGAAGAAGCTGTCCACTCACTTCCCCTGCCAAACATGTTAATACATTTATGCTTCTAAACCCAAGTATTCATCCGCACATCAAAATATGTGAACCTTAGCAAGATAAAAGCTGTCCAAACCTGATTTTGTTTCTACACAGATGGCTATAAACATGACACTGGGATATTAGTCTTGGCTTTTCTTGACAGACCTGAAAATTGGCCATGCAGAACTGTTTAAAATTGGTAGGAAAAACTTACCCTAAGTTTACTGTTGATGAAGACAAGAGAAAGCACGTAATTAATGGAAATACATGTCAGAATAAAGAAAAAAGTGTTACCCCCTTCACTTTTGAGCCCTAGCCAAAGGTGTTGAATAAAGCTGATATTTCAGAGGTAAAAACTGTGCTTGTTTTAGTGAAGTAAAAATTTGTGTTATAGTTTACACGTGTGGTAATTAATTTATACCCTGACAAGTCTTTTAATTAAGAATATGTTTTTGAACTACAAAAGTATCACACAAAAATTCAAACAATACAAACAAAAAGAGCAAATATCACACCCGTTCAGAAAACTATGTTGTAAACAATTTTATGTGTATCTTCTCAGATTCTTCCCTATGGATTTATATTTATGCTCGTTTTATATTTGCTACTGCTTTGTAATATTTTTGAAAATTTAAAGTATTATGGACTTTTTTCAGTGTTAATACACTTACAAAGTATTATTAATGGCCACACAGTATATCTTTCTATGGGTGTGACATAATTTATTCAACCAGGCTCTTATTATTGAACACTTAGGTCATTTCCAAATATGTACTACTGCAAACTGTATTTATGTTATTAAATATTCTTGCAGCAAATTTTTATGTATGTACTCGTTAATTCTCCAGAAATGGAGTCAAAAGGACATATATCTTAAGAGATTTACATACATCTGGCCCAACTGATCTTAAGAAAGATGGTACTAATTGACTTTCTCACAGTACTATATTAGATTGTCCATTTCTTCACATCCTTGCCAGTGCTGGATTTTACCTTTATAAAAAAAATAATAAATTGAAAAAGAAATGCCATTCTCTTGTTTTACAAGAAGTTTTCATAATGTCTGCTCTCAATTTGAATAAGAATGATCCTCAAAATGTTCTGTAACTTTTACTGTAATTCCTGCCTGGAGGACCGATTTGTAGAGAGGCAGTGCTCTTTTTATGTTGCTGTAGCATTTGCAGAGGACTCTACCATGTTCCTGAAGTCCATATAAATATCCCTATCCGTGTTTATCTTCGTCTGTCTATGATATTTTTATCTATGCTTCTAGTTTGCTTTTGTGTTCATCCTGGAAAAGACAGAGAAACAATGTGCACTATTTAAAGGGTGGTTTCACCCTAACCCTTATTCTCTGAAATCACTTTCATTTGTATGAATTTGTCTGTTTCTGTATAGCGCTGTTAAATTTTCAAGCTTCTGCTCATGGAGAAATATAACACAGTGGATAGTAAAGTAATGTTACACCTGACAGAAAAATAAAGCAGGTTTTATTTTTAAATAAATATATAGAGAGAGATAGTTCCCATAACTAATGAGGAAATCCCTGTCTTAAATCAGAACTTCAAAAACAGTTCTGTAAAAACAGCACATGGAGAGCATAGAACATTTGAAGTAATAAAGGCATTTCAATGGCCTAGTTGATTTTAGTTACAAAATAATTGCATTTCTTCACCTCACAGCTTCCCTTGGTGCTAGACATTGAAAGCCTTTTTGCTCCTGTTTTTTTAGTACTAAGGGATATCCTGTGTCCTGCCATTGGCAGCATTGTTAATAAAATGGACAAGAAGAATCTTGTACAGAACCCCAGATGGATGGATACTAAGCACTAGAGAAAGCCTTAGTCTTTTGATACCTCTGTTATTTACAGGAGTTGATAGGATGGAAGTGAACAGTGGTTCTGTAGGCCTAGGGATACTGTTGGGGGTTGGCGGGTTCTAGGTTCTAACATTGTGTAATTATAGAAGGTCATTTTGTTTAAGGACAGAGAAAGAGTGAGTTAAGAGCCACGACACGTGTGGGCAGTGGAAGATCAAGCACTCACTTAATAAACCTGTCCTATTCAGGGTTCCAATCCTGTCTACAGTGTACGTGGTTTGGGGCAACAGAGAGTTGCAACCTGAGAGTGAGAAGGCTAAGAAATCATCCGCCATGCTTTAAAATGGGAAAAGAAATATGGGTGGCTATAAAACTGTCCCTTGGTATATGTAAGTATTCCTGCTTAGTGGACTTTTAATAAAAATATGCAATATCTTTTACCAAACAGTTTATACAGTAATCCCCTAAGAGTTGACCTATGAAGGAAAAAGATGAGCTAATGGCATATCAAATATTAATATTTCATCTAGTGAATGCTTAGGTATAGTGCAGACCTGCACAGTGGAGAAAATATTCTTTTTCTTCTTCTGCTTAGTCTGTCTTAGGATTTATTGGGAAGGAGAAAAACACCTGGTTTTAAGAGAAACTTAAAGATTTTAAGAGACTATACATACATATGTAGTCAGTAAGGAAAGGGGCTGATGTCAAATAGCATTTTGAAAACCTAAGTAAGAGCAATTTAAGAAGACTAGTGTATTAAAATTGAATGGATCACTTTATACTTATTTTAGACAGCTAAGCCATAGTTGATAATTGTTATAAAAATATGGAAAGTTAACTGTCTTCATAATCGAAGGGTTGGTCCATGGACCGACATGGAGTCTATAGATAGAATTTAGAGCAATGTATTTGGATGGGGGGAGGGGAAATCACAACTTTTAATTCAGCTAACCTCTACCTGAAATTTAGCATTTTTTATTATGAATGTATACAAGAAACCACAATAATATGAGTAGTACTTATAGACATCACCAGTAGAAATTGTACTTATTTTCCTGTCATATCACTATTCTTGTAGATATCTTATAATATCACTACCTCAAAAATTTTATAGTTATTAATCCCAACACTAGATGTTGTCATTTAATACATTACTAAAAAAGCACATATATTCTACTCTACCATATTTTGGGAGGGTTTTTGATATATTAATAACAGAATTTCAGTATAATTGGTTTCTTTTTTAATCCTAACATTTTATGTCTTTAAAGACATTATTCTAAGCAAAAGTGTGTGTGGTCTTTACCAGACTGCCCAAAAAGTCCACAGCGGAAAAAACTTTATGAACCCTCTTCATAAATGGAGGTAAATAAAATGGATCAACAGAGAGAAGCTACAGAGACGCACTTTCCACATTTAAAAATCTTCAGAATCTGCTTAAAACTAATAGGTTGGTAATTTAAAAGAACTCGGGCTATGGGTACTTTAATTCCACTATTATAATATTTAATTCCCATTTCTAAGGAAAGAGGCTGATAGGACGAGGACTGCTACCAAAAGAAACTTCTCGCCGACAGAAGGAAATATTCTGATGGACTAATTTTTCCTTTTTGTACCCAGAGACTTTAGAGCTTAATGAAACATATTAGACCAAGGGGTCGTTCAAATGAAAAGCTATCTGGAAATAATTTCACAGCACTTTTTGAGGACCTCCTCTATAATCACAATAGTTTAGAGCCTAACCCTGACCTTCAGAAGTTTATAGTCTCTTTAGAAAAGGAAAGCAATCATGGAGACATTTATGATTGCCTGTAAACATGCACAAATAGGTAGGCTACTACCTGAGTACGCATATGTAGTTAGAGACTTAGTTAGCCTTGGATTGATATAACTTGGGAGCCAGAGTAGGTAAGAAAGGGGATGTGAAGTGGTGGAAGAAGTCATTGTAAAGGCTGAAGCACTGAGCTAGAGAAGTAGAAAGTTCATGTTTCATAGTTGTAAGACAAACTTTGGAAGATGAGACAAGCAGATTCAGAAGGGGAAAAGGGTTGAACACTAGACAAAAAAGGTGAGATTTGTTTTTTTGGTTTGGGTAGCATACTGGAGGCAGGTTGTTAAAGCAGCTAAATACAGGATGAAAGGCGAGAAAGAAACTGTCATAGAAGAGACCATAATAGAGCTTCTAGTCTAGAAATAAATATACGTGAGGTGGTGATGGAGTCTGTGCTAGAGTAAGATGGTCACTGTGAAACTCAAAAGGACAGGTAAATCTGACAAGTACAAAGATAGAACGAAGGTTGGCAGTGTTAGGTAATGTGTGGAGAGAAGTTGAAGGGAGCCAAAGGAATATATGGTTGGAGTTTCAGAAATTTAGGAGGATAGTGCAATAGACCAACAGTTGAGAATTTGGGTCCCACACCTCCCCCTGCCATGGACTTGTCCCTCCAAAAGGTAGTTATGTCACATTTCTGTGCTTCATTTTTTTTATCCACCAAATGAGGTGAATATGGAAAACTAACATCTCAAGGAGTTTGATCCTTAGGATTAAAATAACCTTATCATCTTTTATAAATTTTGTTATTTCTTAGGAGGCTGAAAACACAACCTACCTTGTGAGTGAAAAACAAACTAAATCAGAGACACATTACTTTTGTAGGAATCTTAAGCTCTGTAATGCTAACCCATAATCAGAACTAATATCATTGTTCCAAAGGGTTTGCCTACTCATAATTTCTTTTATTTCTCTATTGAGAATCATGCTGGTACTTAATGCACTTAGGTACAGCATGAAAGTCTCAAAATGTGGGCTTTGAAACTCAGGCAAAATTTTCAATGGGCTACTGCAGACCATTACGTTCAGTGGCTTAAAAATCTGATTATCTCTTTATAGCTCCTGGACTTCTGTTTCTTATCATACCTTTTTATTTTCATTTTCTGAGTGCATTTGCAGTTATCAATAAACAATGAAGGGTCATATCCTGATATCAGTGATTATGAAATATTAAATGGTGATAAATTTTCCTGATGTCATTTAGAATTATAGGGTGAGTGGTTCTGAGACACCTCACAAGTCAGACGCCTCCCACGACTTGGAGCTCTCAGGAGTATTTAAGGGACAATCATAAAATGCCTTAAAAGCTTGGTCTCAAATGCTTTCTTTTCTTTTCTTTAGGGATGTTTTATTCTCTTACATATATGTTTTATTTTAAGAAAATCAAATAACAACAATCTTCGCTTTCAAAGCAATCATTAGTTTTACCAACTGCTGGCATACATAATAGTTCTGCACGTCCCAAAAGGATTCACAGGAGTCCCCCATCTACAGAGCGAATTCTGTACTACTTTAAAAAAAAAATGAATTGACTTACCCAAATTTATTTGCAAAATAAATTTTATGAACAGATAATTTTTGATTAAATAAGTGTGTGCATAACAGGTAATCAAGAGGGGAAAATGGAACATAGTACCTAAAAGATACTGTTGAATAAATTAAATCAGCAAAAGAGATGTTTTTAAGGAATAGTAATAGAATTATACAAATTTGTAATTACTTCCTAGTCTTCTGTTTTATTTGGCTATGACATTCATTAAATGTTTGATGTTATAGCAGTCTGTAGGAAGGAAGTATAATGAAATTGTTCTTTCAAACTTAGAAACAAGGCTTTATTCTCCTTTGTAAAACTAAGGGTAAAAAGAACTCTTGCTTTTAGATGAAAGAATTCTACTCTTAGGAGAAAAAAATAGAAAAAGTGTATTTCCACAAAGTTACCTAAAAATTCAATTTTAATAAATTCTGTTGCCTTTTAAATACACTTGGAAATTTGTCTTTAGTGGAACACAGAATGAACTTTTTTGGAAAATTAAGAATTATTTTGTAATGCCAACATATTTTCTAATGTACCCACTTTTTAGTTTAGAAGTTAAAATATATCATTTTCTTTAAGCAATACTTGTCAGTAAATAAAATTTAAAAGTTAGGTAACAAGTATACATGTGTTTGGACTTTACCTAGATTCAATATGTCATTGGCTTTATTAAAAAAGGGGACTATGCATACTACAATATGTGGTTTCTGAACCTATCCTCCAATGGACATCGGGAAATTCAAGAGAAATACGTCAGAAGCTCCAAAAGGCATTCTGGGTAATATAGGAGTTGGAGGAGCATTGAGACACACTGAAGGAAGGGGTTGCTGAGTTCAGAGCTCAGTGACAATGCTAGGCCTCAACCCTCTCTAAACAGGGAAACTTTACTTGTAGCTGAGTGTCCATTTCTGCTGTTTCCTACACCCTTGCATAGTTTCATCTCTCTTTTGTCTTATTTTCACCATCTGTGGTTCCCCTAAATGTGTTACTTCACATGGTTTTAATTTGAAAACCATTTGTGTGCCCTTTATCTTCTTCTGAAATCAGTTTAGTCTGTTGTCGGTTGATCAGGATTGCTATGCATCCGTATTTAGTTTTGTCCACAAATTTAATTCCTACATAACAGGATTTTATGTCAATCATTGTGAAGGATACATTCACTAATATTGTGTTTTACTCAGGGCAAGGAAACTAGCAGTTATAATCCATGTAGAGATTCCTTAAGATGGCAGTCTAATGTATGTAAGATTACAGATACTGAAACCAACTGTGTGGGTTCAAGGCCCAGTTCTCCAATTTAATAGAGTAAGATTGAGAGGTTATGTACTCTACATGCTTTAATTTCCTCATCTGTAAAATGGGACTTATAGTGGAATCTACTTCATAGAACAGCTATGCTGCTTAGCTGAGATAATTCACATAACACACTTAGCACAGTGCCTGACATTTATTGTTATTAATATTATCATCATCATCATCATCCCATGAAAGCAATTTCTCAGCCCATTAGGAACAAATCACTAAGTAGATTCTCCTTAAAATTCTGATTTTCGTGTAAACCTGTAGTATATCTTCTTTCCCGAAAAGATTTTTGAAGAAGTAAATTTTAGACTTTTATTTGGGTCTCTTTAATCCCAAACAATTAAATAGTTCCCCAAATGATAAGCTCCCCCTCAAAAAAAACAAACATATGTTCCACAGCTTCAACAGCTAAAGCTGCACTGGTTGCTTTCAGGAACACTGAGTTGCAGAACCTCAAATAAACACAATGTTTAAAAGAACTTGGCATCTTGGGCACAAATGCTGGCTGACTCCAGTTTACCACATCACACGATTTCCCTGCTACCAGAGACATTTCCTTACTCAGCTTACAAATTATTTATTTTAGCTGAGTGTGTTCCCTGAAATTAAGATTTTCATGTAATTAGTGTTTTAAAAATAAAACCAGATTTTTTTTTATGGTTTGGGGTGTGTGAAAATATGAGGCATGTTTTTCTCATTATGAAACTGCTGTCAAACAGGTCTATAAAGCAGATGCACTTTGCAAATGAGAGGTTGTATCCAAGGATCCTGGGGCTCTAAAATGGCTCTTTCTGTGGCCACCACTGTAGCCCATGGCAGCGGAAAGCAGGTGTGAGGGGAACATATTGTCTCCAAGACCAGAGTTGCCCCTGTAATGCTCCCAGACGCAGGACAGATCCAAATACCTTCGGCTGTCAGAGTCCATGTTGGCACCACCTGCTAGCAAAGAATTTTCAGAAACTGAACTATGGATGCTTGAGCTTTCGAGGCTCCCACTGACCCAAGTCCCCCTGACATAAGGACTTAGTTTAATTTCTCAACCTGTCAGACGGTTCATCTTGGGAACTCTTACTTCTCGCTTTTCTTTTTGCAATTTAATTCCTTCTGCTGATAACAACTTATAGGTTTTCTGAAAGCTACGAGAGAATTTTTTTCCTAATTCCGCATTATCATCACTAGATTTTTTTTTATGATGATGCTCACAGTGCGTGAATCAGGGTAACTGAGGGCACCACACCTTGTTGTTCATAGTCAAACTGACTATCTGATTAATGAGAACTACTGTTAGATCTTTTTTCTCAAACCTCTATTGCAAAGAAATACACTTTGCTCTTGTCTTCATCCTCCTAAAATAAGTACCTGAAAGCAAATACAGTCATCCCCTTTATCTGTGGCAGATATGTGACAATACCCCCAGTGGATGTCAGAAACCACAGATAGTACCAGACCCTATATATCCTATGTTTCTTCTTAGACATACATACCAGTGGTAAAGTTGGTGGCTTATCTTCAGCGTATCTGAATTGCCAGCATCACTACTCTTTTGCTTTGGGGCCATTATTAAGTAGAATAAGGTTTACTTGAACACAAGCAGTGCAATATTATGACAGTCCATCTGATAACCCAGATGGCTATGAAATGACTAACAGTTGGATACGCTGGACAGAGGGATGATTCGTGTCCTGGGTGAAAATGGGTGGGACAGTGCGAGATGTCGTCATGCTCCTCAGAACGGCACACAATTTAAAACTGATGAATTGTTTAGTTCTGGAATTTTCCATTTAATATTTTCAGACTATGGTTAATGGTGGCTAACTGAAACTCTGGAAAGCGAAATTGTGGATAAAGGGGTACTACTGTATATTAAAATGTCTTTCAGTTTCTTTTTGAGCTTCAATGTCAGGTTTATTTAAAGGAAATTCTCCGCTTTATTTTTTCCTCCCGTTCAGAAGGTGATCTGTTGTACTTTATATAGAGACAATTTAATGACGTTTCTGGTTGGAGAACAATGTCCATCTTCTATTAAGTAGAGTCAGTTGGATGAGGATCATGAGAGATGGGGGGAAATTAAATTCTATTTGTAGCTGAATGGTGCCTGTGAAAACGAAGGACAATCAATATAAGAAGCTAGTAGAGCCAAAAAATGGTAAAACGCACCTCCTTCAGACAGCAACCTTCAAATATTGTATCCTAATTGATGATTTCCATGCCGGTCAAGCAGGATGAGGTTGTTTGGTTACGTCAGCACACACCCGGGAAACTTGCCTAAAATTACTCATGGTTCATTGAGTGGCCTCGATTACAATATAAGTGTTCTCAGCTCAGGCCAGTGACCTTGAATCAAAGCATTGCTTCATATGCATTTAGAGTTCCTGACCCCACATCCAGTGTCTCCTGTCACCAACTGCTACACCAGCTTTCACTAATTCATTTGTATTTATTCCAAAAATATTTATCGGGCAGCTCCCATTGGCCAGGCACTATACGAGCCCTGGAGATGCAGCTATATGCAGAGCAGACAGGCCTCTCTCTGGCTTCATGGTCCAGAGGTCTTTGGTGACACTGGCATCTCTGTTAGGAAGGGGGGCGCTTGGGCAGAAATCCCACCCTGAGCACATCTCTGCCCTCCCATCACCCTTTGTGGAGAGAAGTGCGCAGTAACACGATAACTAAGTTTTCTTGACAGCTCTGGTTTAAGCACAGCCTCAGCTTCCTGAGGAGTGTGTCTCCTTTACCGCCCCCTTTATTTGAAGGCGACTGTTTCTCTCATTTTCATGGGAACTCATCCCTTATAAGCTTCCCTTATTTGTGTGGCGTTACAGGGTGAGTTTTATCTGTTACTCCCTCACTGTCACCCGAGCCTGCTTTAATTTGCTCTGAGCTTTAAACTGGCTTAAAATAAATAAATAAATAAATAAATAAATAAATAAATAAATAAATAAATAAATAAATAAATAAGGCTGCTGATTTTCATCATGACTCCTTGACATGCAGGTTTAGCCTGTAGGAGCTCCACACAGACATTTATACCAATCTGTGCCCCACTGGTTGGACTTGAGCGTAAGTTCTCAGTTAAGGTGAGATTGTTTGACTTGGGAAGAACGAGATTCTAGCGGTATGTGGGTGGTAAACTCTCGACATCCAACTGCTAAGGCAGTTGACTACAAGCAGGCCCCCAATGTGAATGAAAACAAAGCAGAATGTCTTCAGGTACCTTATGCTGCCGTGTTCCAGGCCTTTCTGTGTCTTACCAGTCTAATCATATTTGATTCTCACAGCTGAATCACACTGGTAGAAACCACTTCTAGGAAATCTTCCATCTACCCCGTCTATTAGGTATGTTCCCGAAACTTAAACTTGAACTTTGTGTACCTAAACACAGTTCAAGCTCTCAGTCTCAGCTCATTATTCTCATAGTTTCTTCTGGAGGGAAAATGTATAACATACCCTTTAACCTGGAAATAATGTGACTGCCCGGAGAAAGAAAATCCACAAGTAGAAAAAAGAACAATCTCTGGACTGGCCCCATTGCTAGGGGTATATGTGTACATTATGGAAAGACCATGTGTACTTGAGAATGTCTTACTTTTCAAATACTATTACTAACATGGCGTCTCTCATTTTATCTTCACAAGATTGCTGTGAGGTAGAAGGAATAGATATTACACTAGTTTTTACATAGAGAGGAAAGTGACAGCTTGCATTCTGACCTCTAGGAGAAGAGAAATTATGTGTTTTTTTTAAATGACATTAACATACTGAGTTCTGTCCATATCTCATATGGATTAGATCAGTGACATCCTCTTGGAGTGAGTGGCCTAGACCATTGACCTCCATAAAAATTATCTTCTGTATTCTCCCCCAAAATCTTTTACCCGAAACACAAAGGGAAATCTGCTTTATCACATTGACAATCAGGTATAATCATTGATCAAATAGATATTTATAATGCCCTTGAACATTGCTGAAAGGAATATGAGGAAGTTTAAAATGTGGCTTAAAACTTTAGTGGAAAAACAAGATATGAACAAATTAAAATTGAAGAGGTGATGCAGAACCAGATGTGATGATTGAGTGCTGGATGACTCAGTGCTATGGAGTCAGAGGAAGGAAAGAATGTGTTGTGGAGGAAAAGAGGAAGAGATGGGACTTGACTAGACCAGGACACATGAGTAAAATCAGAATCAGCTGGTAGAAAGGCATCCAGATGGGGAGAACTATGTGAGCAATTTCTAGAGACGGAGATGGACAAGACATTCATGTAAGTGGACTGGGGAGTCTTAAGTGCCAATAGACCTTATTTTGATGGGAATATAATAATCCTTTCAGGGTGTTTTGAGTAAGGGAATAAGACAGAGATGCTGATTTGGGCCAAACTGGCTATGCCCTCAAACTTCCATGTTTTACAAATATTAAAACTTCTACCTCAAATCTCATTTATTCCAGCAAATTCTTCAAAAATTAACTCAGCCCTGCGATAACTTGGTATACTTAACTTAGGGAAATTTTGTTCCTCCCCCTTCTGCATTCCCACAGTGCTAAAGACACAGGTCCTGGAAGATAAAGCTTGTGGTGACTTTCTCTATACCTTCCCCTTCCTGGATGGACCGTCTCAGAAGATTGTATGCTCCTTTGAGAGCAAATTAAATAGCCCCTCTTATCGTTTATTAAGTGTTTGCTCTGTACCAGGCATGGTACTAGATACTTTCCATATATTAACATATCATCTCTAATCCTCTCAACCATTCAGTAAGGTATATGTTACATCCATGTTGGAGCTGAAGAAGTTAAGGTTTGCCACATAGCTATTACATGGCAGTGATATTGGCCTCCAAAGCCCATTCTCTTTGCTTCTACTGGTTATTTTTCCATCTTTTAAAGACTTACAGCACCTATCATCATGCATGACACATGGGAAACGCTCAGTGCACGTTTGTGAATGAATGAAAGAAGAAGCATTAGGGAATAGTGTCAATGGGTAGAAAAATGTAAGGCCCTGCGATCTTTAGTTGGATGCAAAGAACCTTACTGCTGCCATCCACCAGTGCACGGTCCAGGGAGACTGCAGGTACCAGCCAGCCCCGAGTCCATCCTTCTGCAGTGGGCCAGGGCCTCAGGAGTCTTCACAAGCCTCCCGCCTTCCCCCACCTCCCAGGCTGTACGTTCCTCTTCAGTACAATGATGAAATTGGACAAGGGGATTTCTAAGGTTGCCCCTACCTTTTGTTTTCTAAGGTCTGAGAAATTAGCATGTTTAAATGAATTCACATGAAAAGACAAATGACCACTGCTCCTTACTTTTACCCATCTTAGGAGTTTTTGCAACTTAAAAGGGGCACGTATCATTGGAGGCCATCCTTTATTTGGCAGAATACTGGGCAACATAGGACTATTTGTGGGCAGAGATGCTGCCCAGGAGGTCGGTCCCACTCCTTGGACCTCCCAGTATTGACTAAGGTGCCGTAACCATAGCATCCTATTCATAGCATCCCACCCTACCTCAGTCTTAACACTCTTCATATCACATTAGAATTATTTATTTTCTTGTATATTTTGCCCATTAAACTAGGGTATCTTCAAGGGCAAAAATCTGTCTTGTATCTCTGAATGCCACATTTCTGGCACCTAGTCAGAGCTAAAAGTCTTCGGTTGAGTTAGTGAATCTATTTATATACTCTTAAACACATCTTTAAAAAAAAAAGCAGAGGGTTGCTTAGGATGAGGTGCTCTCACTCATTAAATACCCTTATGTTCTCTCAGAAACGATGAAAGGATCCTTCCTAGAACTCTATGATCATAATCTTTCCTCTGCCCCTCACACACACCACCTGCTTTTCTCCTTCTGCGATTTGAGGGACCCCAGATCCAGACTCTGCCTCCCCTACATCCTGCCTAGGAAGAAGCATGAACCTTCTTTAGGACTCGGCCCCGAGAAAGCCTCACTGAGGATGAATGGGCCTTACCTTAACACAGCGGCCTCCGCAGAGAAAATCGGAGGATTTTCAGCCTAGATTTTAATCCTGTTCTTCATTTCATTAGTGGGTAAAAGCCATTCCAAAATGGCTGAAGACCTTCTCTTTTTTTCCATGTAAACTGTAACTGGTGTTTCGGGGTGAAAGGAAAAAGAAGAACATGGGACAGTAAGAGGTGATGACACACGAGGGCATCCTGAAAACAATATGAAAATGGCCTTAGGTTCCAGAAGGAAGGTCAAAGAAAATCATTCCATTTGCCTGAGTCCTTCTGAAAGGCGAGAAGAAATCTTGTTATTCCATGTGACCCATCAGAAGTTATGAAAAATACATATTTTCCTTTTAGTTTTTCCTCAAAGGTAATTTTCTTTGGAGCTGTGCCTGATCGATGACAGTGTCAGAATCTAGAACTTTACAGTGATCATGGAGCAGTAGTTTTGCTTCCATTCTGTTTTGAATCCTTTATTGTACAATATATGTCTTATGCCTCATTTGCTATAAAATCTATTTTATTCTTGTACTTAATTAATGATCACTTTGACCATTTGTGGCAAGTGGCCAAAAATTTATCTTCTCTGTCGTTTTTTTTTTAAACTACCAGTGTTTGAGAAAAGCAGATCAGCTAAAAACATATCAATCTGCCATACCTATTAATAAACTGGAGAAATTGGCTATGATTTCTTCTTAAATTATACATTAAGGGCTTCAAAAAATACCGTTTATTTTGAATACTGAGATTATATGGTGTGAAATTCAAAGTTAAAGTATATATTTATGAGTTAGATGAGAACATATGCACATAACATTTATAAATTACTTTATGTTTGATAGTGATTAAAATGAGAGAGAAAAACAGGAAGGAAGAGAGGTAGAGAGAGGGAGGAAGTGAGGAGGGGGGGAGGAAAATAATGTTGAAAACTAAACTTTTTCTTCAGTCACACTTGTAAATAGATTTTAAGGGATTCCAACATTGAGTCCTATGTAAATAGCAAGAAATATTTATGCTAAATGTGAAAGACTCATTAGTAACCTTCCATTGGTGCCAAAATAGAGGTCTAACATTTCTTTCTTTCCCAAAGAGCTTGATTTTGGTGAACAAGGAAGCTTAAGAGAAACTGACTATTCTAGGCCTTTCAGAATCTTTTATGACTTGGCTTCTCCTTTGAGACTAAAGTCCTGCAGCCTATGATATCAGAGTTTAACTTGCAGCTCATAAATATGAAAAGTGCAGTTTGTCACTGGTATTTGTTTTACACTTACAAATTAGGAGACGCATTTACTGTAAATATAGTTAGCATCCAGAGGTTTCAAAGCTAAGAATATTCACGTTTGAAATGTCTTTGCCTTATTTATGCTGTGGCTACCACATTTGTATAAACAGAAAATTACTCCATTCATGCTTTATTACTTCTTCTTTTGTACCACAGCCTTGACCCCAGTCATCATAAATTGAGAAATAGTGGGGAACTAATGGAGACAGATGGGAATATGGCTTGCCATTTACTCAAATTGGTAAAGTAATTAACCTCAAGGTGCTGGTTTGCAAGAAAAATTGTTGGAATATCTCAGGACGTCGGTATACAGGCTCCTGCTTTAACCAGTTCTGACAACTGCATCATAAACTAGACTTATTCTGTTCAATTGACCTGTCAACGTCTTGAGCCCAAATAAAGATTTGTATTACAATGCACTTGCTGAGAAGTGGGAGAACACATTGCTGTTTCTTTTCAAACGGGTTACTGTTCTCTTCCTGCTAGATAGGAACTGGACTGTCATATATTCATTCTTCAGCCATTATATTCCTCAGAAATCTTCCATTACTGATTGTGTGACAGCTTCATGACAGCAGATGGTAGTCATTTGGCTCCAGAAAATGAAATGAAAAAACATGGGCCAGGCTGGCTGGGCTCATTTAGAACGGCAGTGGACAGAGGCCAGATCTAGATTTCATTTATCGGGGGATGTCCTGTAATGAAGCCAGAGTTGTGTTGGTGATATGTTGTTCCCTACAGATTGGGGGGTGGGACTGGATTTCTGCAGATTATTATATAAATCAAAGGCGGTCTTGTGAATAGGGTCATTTGACCAAACTATAGTATATTCCTTTTGAAAGCTGACAGATTTCATTTGTTCCAAACAGGCTTTTCTCTGTGTGTGTCCCTGTTTCTCTCTGCCTCCCCTTCACTCTTTCCTGGGAATTAAGTTTAGATTCCTCTTTACACATTATCAGCTGTGAGCTGTTTTCATAACATTGAGTTCAACCTTCAGGGCACTATAGCGTCCTCATATTCAGATGAGTAACTAGGAGAGGTTTGATTCATTTGAGCTTGTATGGTTGTTCATTTCGTGTGTTTCACTTTGCAGTTGAAGCAGTGATAATAATAATAATGATAATAATAAATAATAATAATCTCTTTGTGATATTACCATCAAATTTATCTAGAAGGCATATATCATGGGAACATGAAGAGTAGTTTTCATCTAAAGTAAATCTATCCATTCATGATAGAAAACTAAGTGTTTCATGGCATCTCAAGTTAAAGAAAACTCAGTTGATCCAGAAACATTTAAAAACCCTGAATTGTCATGCTGGCTTTCCTCGTGCACACACCTGTGGAAAAAATACTTACAAAATGAGCAAACCCTAACTTGTGAATTCCACTCCTGGAGGACAACCGTTGCTGGAGAGTCCCATGGCTCTGGAAGCTGTGTCAGGCACAGAGGATGGAGGCATTCTAGCCATAGGTATCCTCTGAGCTGGTCAGCTTTGGTCTTTGTACCTTGTGGTGATTATCTGAGAAGACACAAAAGTGTCTGTTCTTCTAAAGGATAGATGCACAGCTGCCTTGAGTGAGAGTTCTCTTGTGTAGCTCTATTTAGAAGAAGAGGGACTAAATAATTTCTTGTTTGTTGTCTTCAAATTTTATTTTTTGAAAGCCTATCTGAAAATTCATAGAACTCTTTATGTAAAAAAATATATCCATGCATTCTGCAGTGTTGCCTATATATTGAACCTAGCTTTTATTAATTCTCTTGTAACCTTTGAGATTAAGAAAGTACTTCAAGCTAAGACTAACTAGAGGTCAGGTTCACTCAAATGCTGTGATTTGTTGAGTGAATATGAAGTCCCTTCTCTTGAAGAGTGGGTTATTACTGTTGAATTCAGTAGGCTGCATGCTCTCCCCGCTCTCCCAGAAATCTTCCCATGAGGCTAACACATTCATCTTGACCTGAATCTCTTTTATTCTGAATGTTTCCTAGTCCTAGGTGCCTTTTCCAAAGAACTAATGCTCACATTCCAGTTATCCTGGTCAGAACTCTTCAACCCATTATCTGCCTGTGCCCCACAAAAGACAGGAGTTCTCAGCCTACTAAATATGTCTGTCTTTCTTTGACTTTGCTCCTAATAATTTTGATTTCACATAATAATTGTGTGAGTATGTATGTGCGTGTAGATAGTTTTGACATGTCAACATGCTATTTCCATCTGATCAAGCATCTAAAATCTAGTGCTTAACAATTAATGTAAAATCTCTCAAGACAAGCAGTAGACTTTGAAGAAAATGCCATGAAATTCAAAGTGGCCATATGTATACTGGCCCCTAAAGTATGAATTCCAAAATTATATTGTTGTATGTTAAGCTACAAAAATACTTATATACTTATACTTTATACTTATGAAAAAATAGCTTTATGCATTTTTTGGTGCTGAGACTTTATCATAAGTTAACTTCAAATTGAAGGCTACATAGGTGACAACTGATGGGAGTTTTCAAGTTTGTGTTTTGTGGCTGATGACTGCAGAATCTGAAATGGTTGATGACTTCACAGATTACATCAAAAATGCTTTCAGGGTGTCTTATGGCCGTGCCTATTTCCATCATTAAATTAACCATGAGTTAATGTGTGATTGTTAAAGAAAACACCAGACAGCATTTTGCAGTGATAGCTAATGGATTAGCATGGCATTAAATATTTTCCTCCTGGCAGACATAACATTTTATAGTTTGGCTTTAAAATAAAGGATATTTTATATACAATGCAATTTCATTCAGTTATTTCTCAGACATTGGCACCTCCATTGGCTAGTTCAAATTTTATGTCATCAGTAGACGAGAGTACATTTAACTTTTTGCAGGCTCTTATTAGGCAATGTTTTTAGCAGGCACTAGAAGCCATGAAAAGTGAAAATAGGCTCAGACTTAAGTGGGCAGCTTTCCATATTTTTATATGTCCATGTGCCTGTGTATTAGGTTTATATATCTGAATTTATTTGCTCCCCAACCTATAAGAGGTTGAACAGTTTAAACCCATTTGTTACCTGAATTGTTTTCTCCTGTTTAAAACATTTCAATTTATAATCATACAAGAAGAACAGATGTAAGAGTTGTAATTTAATCATTTTATTGCGATCTTTGTATATTTTGAAGAATTAGGTATTGTACTCATGGGAAGTCATATTTTATGCCTAGTTGGAAAAATGAATAATGTAATAATATGCAAAATGTAAAGTTTTAGAACTTCACTACTGTGTAAGGCATATAAACTAATGATCTGGTTAAGGTCCCCTGTGCACCATAATAAATATGGACTAAATTTGTCATTATAGCTTTAGACAGAGGTTTCAGGCAACAGATTTAATTAAATCCTTTTTTAATATTCATACTTCTAAACTGCATAATTTCCTTCTACTGTAAAACTGAGTGCTATATTAAAACAAACAAAAACGGCAGATTACTAAATGGATATTAGCGTGAAGTCAATAAGCATTTAATTCTGGAGAGAACTCTGAGGAGAGAGAAAGCTTTGTGGAGCTTGCTCAGGAGATCTTGACTCAGATCCCTAACACTTGTTCACAGAGGCTTTCTTCTGTTTTCATGCTGACTTTTGTAGGGGAGGTTAATTAGTTATTTGTGGAATTCATGAAGGACAGAAGGGCAACTCAAGAAAGCCTTTTATTAGCCATTAAAGAGTGATGATTATTGAAAAATATAATTTGGACTCTATGAGGAATGTGTTGATGACATTGAGGAAGTCTAGAATATCTAGATACTGATAGCTTTTAGGAAGATTAAATAAGGTTCATTATCCTGTAAGGTCTTGTCCCTCCATGACTCCTCATCCAGGGACTAGAATCTCCCCCAATAACTGTAGTTTCTCCTCCTAGATGTCTGTGCAGAATAAATCTGGATGTTTATGTTCCTTTATTGGTGACTAAAAGAATCAGTGTGAATATTTTCATGGAAACATTTCTTCTGTGGAGGGTCATATTATGTACAAAATAACTACATATTGAATTTTTGGAAGGATTTTCTCATGTGTCATTAGCTGACTTCATGATCATCTTTGTTAAATAAGCATATCAAGCTCCACTCCCCCAAGGTCAAATTGCCAACAGAATATGTGAGTCTGCTTCAAAGCTGATTAAATAGTCCCTTAATGTATTTTATCTACCTGTGCTGGATTTTTAAATATATATATCCACATTTTTCTGCCCTTTAACCAATCCCTTTTCCCCAAATTATGAGTTCTGTGTCTTAATCATCTGTCTTTATATGGCACCTATAACTGGTGCTTGGCACAGATTTGGGATCTACAAATATTGACTAAATGGACTTTTATATAGAATCAATAGCGTTGTAAATTTTTGTCATAAATAACCGTATAAAGCAGCTAATCTGAACTCCAAATTGTATAGATTTAAAAACTGTGGACTAAAGAAAGTTTACTTGACTTTCCCATTGTTATATAAAGAAAAATGACTAGTTAAGGATGACAGAGGAAGTGGTGACTACTTTGGTGGACACAACAAGAACTATAAAGAAAATAATTCATATTCTCTGTCCTAAAGTTGCTCACCGGTCCATTAATAAGGCATTAAATATAAGCACAGAAACAATTAAAAACAATTCAAAACAGCATAAGATTGAACACCAAAATATATACTTTAGAGTTAGACCATCTAAACCATTAAATAGGTGGGAAAAGAACAATGGAAGTTGACCTATCTGGGAAAGGCTTCGTGGGCAGTGATATGATTTAAGCTGGACCTTGAAAAATAGTAGAGGTGAGACCATGAGCTCTGTGTTCTGGTGTAAGCTCTGTTTTTTTCCAGAAGGTTCTAACAGAAGCTGTGAGAGAACAGAAGCATACGATGCTTCTACCCCATCCAGCCCCTCTCCCGGCCCCAGTGGCTGGAACCCAAAGAAAGAAGTGAATACCTTCTCTCCTTACTGTATGGATCCAGTTCGGAGAAACAGACTATCCACTCTGAATTTATGTCGTGAAACAAGTTCACAGTTAATAATATGGTCCCGAAGTCACGAGAAATGGATTCATTTTCATTTTCTAGGACTACCTTTGAAGTTGTTGAGGGAAGATAATTATTTTCCCTCTTCAAAGTATTTTCTCACATCATTTTCCTGGAAATGACAATTGGGCAGTGCCCCAGGTTGGCAGATCCAACCTTAGTTTGATGAATGCAATTCTGAACACAGCCCTTGATGCAGTGTTAGTTTCCATGGCTCAGAATTCAGCTTTGCAAAGTGAATTGTCGTATATTTTTGGAAAACCATTTTTTCCTCCAACTTTAAAACCAAAAGAGGAAAAAGATGTGCCAGAATTATTGCAAACTGGAAAGCCAGCTTGGTTTAATTTAATTGGATCGTGTTAATTTTAGTAAGGAAATAAAGACATCTAGGGCTCTTAATGACAGCTATTCAATTGATTTACTTGCCTAAAAGAGATACAGGTATAGTCTCAGATACCAAACCAAAGGCATCTTCTCTGGGACTAGCTGAATATGTGCTAAAATACTACAGCTTTTTATACAAAGTAACTTAGTCTGGTCTGAATATTTTGTTTTAAAAAATTCACCATATTTTGATCATCCTAGGTGTCTCTTAGAAGCAAACTTCCCCATAAATTAAAGGAAAGTTTGATCTCTTCACATGTATAGTGAGCATGGGGACGTCTACCTCCAACCGAGAGTAACAGGGTCTGGATTTACCTTCCCACTTGAAAAAAAAAAAAAAAATGGGACAAACTACATAAAACATTGCTTTCCAAATAACTGGAGATCAGAAAGTAAAGGGGAGCAATACCTCTGCGACAGAAAAAAAAAAGTTGGTTCTACAATTGCTCCAAATTACAGAAACAAGGTCCCTGGCAGAGCCTGGAGAACCCTCTGAGTTGAGGAAACAGAGCTGAGAATGTGTGGAGACCTAAATGTCTAGAATGCACCAGCAGAGAAACAGAGATGAGAGAGTTGCAGAGAGAGAGAGAGAACTCCAGAAATTTGTAGAGGGTCGCCCTTAATTATTCAGCTGAGCACTGATCAGTGAAGAAAGCAGGCAAGGATGGGGGAAGAACCATACAAAAGGATTAGAGAAAGCAGTGCCCAGCACTCAAACCATCAAGAAACCAGACTAGAAACCATCAAGACCCACAGAGCATCAGTAAAGGACACAAAAGGATCTTGATTCACTAGTGGAGAATAATTAGCCACGATCTGAGCATTGTTTCAGTGCCAACTAACGAATCTTAAAAGCAAGATTCAAAAGATCAAATTGTTCCCAAGTTTCTTAACTGCATCCCAGAACAAATCTCAAAAATCTTTATAAGAATACAAGAATATCCATGACCCCAAAATGTAAAGTTCACAATGTCACATCCAATCAAAAATACCAGACATGGAAAGAAGCAGGAAAGTACAGTGCATAATGAGCAGGTAAATCAATTCATCAAAACCTACAAACACTGATACAAATTAGAATTGGGAGATAAGGACATTAAAATGGTTATTTTACTGTATTCCATGTGTTTTCAAAATTTAGTGGAGATATAGAAGATATAAAAGAAATCTAAATTTAACTTCTACAGATTAAAACTGCAGATCAAAATGTGGATAAGATTAACAGAAATTAGACATTGCAGAAGAAAATATTAGGAATATTAAAACATAACAATAGAAACTATCTAAAATGACAGAGAAGGAAGCAGCTTTTAAAAATTAACAGAATCATTAAGCTGGGCAACAACTTTAAGCAGCTTAATATACATGTAAGTGCCTGAAGGAGAGGAAAAGGGAGAATGGAAAAATCGTTCAAAGAAATAATGCCTGAAAAATTTCCAAATTTGATGGAAACTATAAACCCATGCAGAAGCCCAGTGCACCCCAATCACAAAAAACATGAAGAAAACCACACAAAGTTACGTTTTAATTAAATTTCGCAAAGCCAGTGTCAAAGAGAACAATTTTTAAAGGGCAAGAGAAGCAGCCAAAAAATAGACCTTGCACACATTGGAATAAAGATAAGGATGAGAGTAGATTCCTCTTTGTAAGCTGTGAAGCAACATATTTAACATACGGCAAGAAAAAAAAAAGCTATCAACCTAAAAATTCTATACCCACTGAAATGACACCAGGTATAAATAGTCACAAAAGAATAAAGAGCACCAGAAATGGCAACATGAGTAAATATACAAGATTTTTCTTAATATTTAAATCTCTTTAAAAGAAAATAGACAGTTTGAATAAAAACAGTCGCAATCAAGTATGGGATTTATAGCATACATAAAAATAAAATGCATGAAAAACTAGCACAAATTTCAGGCAGGGAGAAGGGAATACTGTTGTAAGGCTCTTTAATGTGAACTGGTGTACTATCACTGGAAGATGGATTTGACAAGTTAAAGATGTGTACTATAAACCCTAAAACAATTACAAAAGTAATACACCAAAGAGTTATAGCTAATAAATCAACAGAGAAAATAAAATAAATGGAATCACTAAAAATAAAAAAGTTAATGCAAAAGCAGGCAGGAAAAAGTAGAAAGGGGGAACAAAGAACAGATGTGACAAATAGAAAACAAATAGCAGGATGATGAATATAAACCTAACCATATCAATAATCACATTAAATATACGTAGAATAAATATGCAAATTAAAAAGTAGAGACTGTCTCATTGGACAAAACCAGACCCAATTATATGCTGCCTACAAGAAACACACTTCAAATATAAAGAAAAAATAGATTAAAAGTAAAAATATGAGAAAAAAAGATATACCATGCTAATAAAACTAATAAAAGGGAAGATAGAGTGGCTATATTAATATTGGACAAAGTAGATTTCAGAAGAATATAACCATGGATAAAGAACTTCTTTTATAATGAAAAAAGGATCATTTCATAGGAGGACATAACAATCCCAAATATTTATATACTTAATTACAGAGCTTCAAAATATATGAAGCAAAATTGATAGAACTACAAAATTGATAGAAACAAATCCACATTATAGTTGGAGACAACCCTTTGTCATAAGTAGAAAGTCTGTAAAGATGTAGAAGATTTAAGCAGCACTATACCCAACTTGACCTAATTGACATTTATAAAATACTCCACCAGCAACAACATAATGCACATTCTTTTCAAGTGCACATAGAACATTTACCAAAATAAACTATAATCCAGGCCTTAAAACAAGTCTCAATAAATTTTAAAAATATTTAAGTCATACAAAGTATGTTCTCTGATCACAAGGGACTTGAATTAGAAGTCATTAGCAGAAAGACCTTTAGAAAAGTCCCAAATATTTGGAAACTGAGTAACATGCTTCAAAATACTCATGGTTCAAAGAAGATATCATAAGGAAAATTAAAATGCATTATAAGTGAAATAAAACTACAATGTATCAGAATTTTCAGATACCATTAAAGCAATGGTTAGGGGGGAAATTTATTACACTAAATGCCTGTGTTAGAAAATGAGAAAGATTTCAAATTAATAACATCAGCTTCCATCTTAAGAAGCTAGAAATAGATTAAATCCAAATTTTTAAAAATCTGAATTAGCAAAATAATGATAATAATAATAATAATCAAAGTGTAAAGCAATGAAAGAGAAACCAATAGAGAAAAGAGCAGTGAAACAAAAAGCTTGTTCTTTGAGAAAAACAATGAAAACTCTCAGCAAAGTTCAAATAAAATTGAAGTCCCTCAAATTGATACGGAGCATTTGCAAAAAACCTGCAACTCACGTCATACATACTTAATGGTAAAAACTGAATGTTCTGCCCGTAATATCAAAAACCAGGCAAGGATGTGAACTTTAATTCAACATTGACCTAGAGGTTCTATCCAATGTGCTAAGTCAAGTTAAAAGAAATAAAAGGCATTCAAATTGGGGGTGTGGGGAGGAAGTAAAACTATCTTTGTTTCCTCAGAACATGAATATTACAAAACATTACTGAGAGAAAGAAGACCTAAATAAATGGAGAAGATATACCATTTTTATGGGTGAGAAAAACCTCAGTAATGCTATTTCTTCCTAAATTCATCTATAGTTTCAATATATTCTCAATCAAAAATTCCAGCAGACATTTGTACAAAATAAACTGATTCTAAAGTTTATATGGAATAATTTCAAGAATTACTAAAAATCTATAGTGATCAAGATGGTGTGATATTGACATAATGTTAGACAAATATATGAATGGAGTGGACCCCCATGTTTATAGGCAACCAAATTAGCTTTGGCCCATACCTCTCACCCTATGTAAAAACAAACAAACAAAAATTAACTCAAATTACATCATAGAGCTAAATGTAAAACCTACAAATACAAAGTTTCTAAAAAAAATTGAGAAAACTTTTATGACCTTGAGGTAGGGAAAAATGTCTTAAATTTGATACTGAAAGCACTATCTAGACAAGAAAACAAAAATGAATTATACTGTATTGAAATTTAAAACTCCTGCTGTTTAAGTCTAGTAAGTGAAAAGACCAACAATAGACGGGAAGAAAATATTTGTAAATCACATGACTGAGAGAGACTTTTATCCTGAATACATAAGGAAATCTCAAAACTTAGTAATGAGAAAAAAAAATAACCCAATTAAAAAAATGGACAAAACATTTGAACAACATTTCACCAAAGAAGATACATGAATCACAATGAAACACATAAAAGATGTTCAATATCATTAATCATTAGGGAAATGCAAACTAAAACTACAATGAGATCCCAAGGCACACCTATTAGAATGACTACGTGTTGGCTAGGAGGTGATGGAACGACAACTCTACACTGCTAATGGGAATGTAAAATGATGCAACCACTTTAGAGAAATAATTGAGCAGTTCCTTAAAAAGCTACAACCTAGTCATTCAACTCCTATGTGTTTATATAAGAGCAAAGAAAGCATATATCCACACGGAGATTTGTACATGAATGTTCATAGAAGCTTTGTTTATAATAGTCAAAAACTGAAGGGTCCAAATGTCCCTCACTAGGTGAATAGAGTATATGTGTAAACTAGGGTACTACTAATCAGCAATGGAAAGGAATCAACTTTCGATACACATTACAACATGAATGAATCTCAAAATAATTATGCTAGGTGCAATAAGCCAGACAAAAAAGAGCATCTATTATGAGTCCATTTATATAAAACTATAGGGAATGCAAATTAGCATGTAGTGACAGAAAGATCGGTAGTTGCCTGGGGATGGGAGTGGTTAAGGAGAGGTGAAAGGAATATATTACAAAGGGGCAATAAGCGACTCGTTCCTTATTTGATGTGTGAAAGTTTAACAGATATATACATATGTCAAAACTTGTCAAGTTGGATATATACAGTTTATTGTCTCTCAGTTGCACCTCTGTAAGATTGTTAGGAATGTTTAATAGTTAACTCACAGATGATTTAGAAGTAGCTCAAGGAATTTGGACAATTGGACATTTTAAATAACATTCTCTTCTCAATAGTATAGAGTAGGCTATTTCTAACACTCTTTAGGTCTAACTATAAGTTTCACTTCATATAGCGGACATTGGACTGCACTCTACTGTCTAACCTTATATCTGTTTCTGTCTTACTCACTTAGGCAGAACCTTGCATGATTTTATCAGAGTGGTGTGTGTTTATTCATTCCAGAATTAGGCAATATGGAGTTTAAAAATATTGAAAAACAGAAATAAAATGGCAGTTATAAAGAGTACGCAAATATGGAGACAAATTTCTGAAACAAAGACAAAATATTCAAACGTGGTTGTTTATCCCTAAGGCTTTTAGTTTTCATTATTTACTTTTAAAAAATACAGTGAATAAAAAATGGACAGCTTCTGACTCCAGAATGAGGCGTTAAGAGTGAGAGCTATCACTGAAAAATGTGTTCCTCAATTCAGAACTAAAGAGAATCTTGCAGAACAGTGTAATTAGGCTCAGAGTTCTCACCTATGTTCAGAGTAATTTCTTGTGGGGCTAGTTATGAGAGCCCAGCTTAGAGGCCTGTTGAAAGGATAATGATGCTGCTACAAATGTTCCATCCCTTTAGTCATTTCCACTGCATGCCTAGACGCAGTCATCCATGTCACAAAGACCTCGGCCGGAATCACCCAGACATGGGGGACATATGGAACTAAAGAAAAAGCCCTCAAGACCCAAGCCCGTATCATACCAGAGCCCACCCTGGATGAATGAGTGTCTTCTATGACTATAGTATCAATGTCATCATTATAGTATCCATCTTCTAGAAGTTTGCAACTGTTTAATTTCATTTCACCACTTAACTTTTCCTGCCTGTAAGTGAATCCCCTTCTATCTCTCATTGAATTATTGTCATCATTAAAAAGAAAAGTTAAGTTTTTTCTGCCCTAATTTCCCTCTTTGGGAAAATGCTAATAGTATTAACCAAACATTTCCATGCATGTTTAGAGCATAGGGGTTGTGTGAATGGTACCAAAAAGAAAAATGATTCTGATTTTCTGCAGCCCCCATTCTGAAAGACCACTGGATAGACTTAGACCGAGGATCTTTGCTACTACTTTCCATGAGCTGCCATCTCCTCTCTGTACTTTGGATAAGACTTATGGCTCATGGCTCACTCTCTTTTTCCTTTTCAATCCAAATGTATTTGTACATTAGCATAGGTCCCTGTCTTAATTCATAAAGGTAACCAGAATTTTTTCCCCACTCGTTAAATAAAATAAGTGAATTTAATGAAAGCAAGCTAAGGCGCTCTATTCTCTTCTCAGTGGGCTTGGCAGCATTAACATTAATGGAAGCTCCGAGTGCATCAAGAAGCAAGTTCATCCCTGAGATGTGAGAGCTCCAGCCATTTGAAATTAGCCTTTGTGGGTCTCCCGAGTTCTGCAGCACCAGGGGCTAATTCTTATTCTTTTTCATCTTTCCCCTTTCTTCGCTGGGCACTAACGCTTCATTACACACTGTTCCTCCTATTCCAAAGCGTGTCTCTGACGGTGTCTGGTCCAATCAGGAGCTGGTGAGCATCATCCCCCAGATGTCCTAACACTGGGTGGGGAAACAGGAGCGGGGGTTTCAGTTTGTTTGTTTGTTTAAGTCTTTCTTTCCTTAACCAAATGTAGGATTACCTAGAGAAAAAAATGGCACAGACATCACTTCAACAGAAGAGTTATTGTCTCATCTTTACATCACTTTCTGACTACCAAGTTAGTAACACCTATGTTTGCTTTCCATCATCTATGTTAGAGACAGGTCACAATGGTCCCTCCCAAACCAATGTTTGAAATAAGTCTGGGAACTCAGGAAAAGGGAAAAATGAGTTCAAAGACTCTCCGAGTTGAAGAATATAAATTTATTAAGAAAAAGGAAAATCGTATCTTAAACAACCCCTACTGCTAATCCCAGGTTTGTCTTCCCAGAATAGCATATCTCTTCTTAGAAAGTTAACTTTGCTTTTTGTGTATGTGTGTATACAGTCACTAGATAATTCCCGGAAGATGATCTTCCATGATATTGCTCTTCATCAACTTGGCATTGTTCCCATGTTCACTGACAAACTACCTCTCACACGCCCACAAATTTTCTCTCCTTTTTTATTTATACTTTTATAAAAAAGAGGGCGTTATTTCTTGCCTAGGCCCACAATTAGAGACACTCTTAGATGACAAAAAAAAAAAAAGAAAAAGCTATTTTTTTATGATTCTATCCTTCAGAAGTTTTCAATTCTCTTACCAGTATTTGAAAGAAAAGTTTTTAAATGAAACTGTTCATTATTCATGTTGCTTGCCGTAAAATAAGTCTCATAAAAACAAGATGCTGGAAAAAAAATTTTCATTTCTTCTTCCACAACTTTCCAACACCTTCCTGAAAAATGAAATTTAACTTTTAGGTGTGTTTCTATCCTAATCTCAATATGACTCTTAACTTCATTTGGTAACTAGTTAGTGACTCTGAAGCTGGATAACGTTTTCTCCAAATATTGGGTCGTTAATTAACAAGGAACTAGGAACGTTGGTTCGGGGCCGTGCTGAATTTTAGTGACCAGTTTAAACTCAGATTTTCCTAAAGATTTTACCCAAGGATTAAAGCCGACAGAATACCGGAGCAACTTCCAGTTTTCTTCCAGCAGATGATCACTCTTTTTATCGTCATCCTGTGTGCTCTCAAAACCAAGAGTAAGATGTATGCAAAGAAGCTTTCACTTGGAGGAGCCATGAATGTCTCCTGATTCTCAATTCATGAGTGTTGATATGTGCCTTCCAGCATCATACCATCTACTCTTCCTAAGTCATTAATACATTTGACTAGACAGTATCCTAATAGTCCAAAGAAGCCAATAGACCTCCCTAAGAATGCAGAGCTATAGCAGCCCGGCAACACCAGGGCTGTAAAAAATTAAAGCATGACGAAATAGCACATGTGAAAATGTTTTGCAAATTAGCAATGGCAGGAGGGAGCAATACTAGTAAAAGTGGAATGGTTGTGGCTTGATTCTGGTGACACTCTGAGCCAAACAGACCATTCTGTGGTTGGGGGTTTTGTTTGTTGTCGGTAAACGCATGTATGCCAACACCTGCATTTTGCGTGTTTCGCAAGGAAGAATCTGTAGAGAACGAGAAGCGAGATAAGATGCCGACTTCGGAGGAGTCTTATACTGGGGGAATAAAACATAGAGCGAGAAGGGCAGTTGTACCTACAGAACTTACAAACCCTCAAGAATGCAACTTGAACTCTCTTACTGCCTCCAGGAGTACTGGTTATTTATTCACAATATGACTCATTTTCCTTAAGTATTTTCCAGTCATCCGTGTGAGGTAGAAGTAGTTGTCTGTGAAAATAAATCTCTGTTCAAGATGGGTAAGGCTAATTTTTTTCTTGTAAAAATTGCATCATCATCAATGTTTTAGTGTTCAGGTAAAATTGGCCACATTGTTTTGCTTTTTTTAATGTATTTTTTTAAGTATAATTGCTATACAGTCTTATGTTGACTGTATTAGTTTCAGGTGTACAATATAGTGATTTGACCTTTTTATACCTTACAATGCGATCACCACACTAATTCAAGTATTATCTGTCACTGTGTAAACTTATTACAATATTATTGACTATATTCCTCTTCCCCTTTTCAACCATCCCCCCATCCCCTCCCATCTGGTAACCATTCCTTAGGTTTCTGTTTCTATGTATTGCTTTTTTTATTTTCATGATAAACAAGATGATTATTTTATTTTTTGTTAAAATTTACTTAAATCAGTGCATTTAGCTTAATGTAATATATAAAAAACCTTTAAGAGAAAGGAAATCAATTAAAAATAAGTGAAATCATCTCTTTAAGAATTAATTTTGAATTGTTGAGTGAAATTAATTCAATTATTCTGCCTGAGATGTGATAATGGACAGGCTGTTCCTGCAGTCTCTGGGGACAGTGGCTGTATGCCTCGTGGTAGAGCCACTAGAATCTACCCCAGCAGGAGCTTTGGAGGACCTGCCTCCATGGTACAGTGTGCCAGAATGCTGATCCCCTCTTCTGATGTGTCAGCTATCTCTGGAAATCCAGGAGGCTGACGGAGAGAGACAGTGGGTATTGGTCAGAAGGCACCTGCCCCTGCCGGGGAGAATGAAAGAGAGAACACATCACCTCTTGTTCAAGCTGGAGAACAGTGATGCCCCACTGCTCAACTGATCTCGCTCTTTCCACTCACATTTGTGTTCAAAGTGGCTCAACACTTCCCACTGAGTCTCCTCTTTATCACTGCTCACAGTCTGCCTGCCCCGTTCCATGAAACCTGGCGTCTTTTCTACCCTCCACTGGCACACACACCGTCTTCACCTCTCTGGTTACATCGACCTGCAAGCAGGTGTTCTGTAGCAAAGTTACACAAAGTTACGCAAAGCTTTTATGTCAATTGTTTTAATTAATCAAATTCCCCCTTAAGGGGATTTTTAGTTCATCTGACTTTTAAAAACCATGATTGCTGAAAACTAAATATACCTATTTTTTAAATCTTTGTGTGCCATTTGTGGGCTCAGCGTGTGGGGCATGGGGAGCTTCTTAAGTGAAGTGTCTTATTTAAGGAAAACTTGTGCATTTTAGAAAAAGCAAGTTAGAGTTAGAACATGTATGTGTCTGCCAAGATTAGATGAAATCCCTCCCCACCGGCCCCTAAAATAGATGTCTTAGATACATCTATTTCCATTTATCCCATAAAAACAGGTTTATTAGTCAGGTTGAAACAAAAAAAGTCAGTAAGACCAACCTGTAGGGATAAATTTGTAGCCCAAATAACTTAAGAAAACCCACAGAGCAAAATTAATATTTGGGACATTAATAACTGACTAAGTTATGTCTATAATAATATTTGTTTTGAAATTAATTTTGAAATACAAGTTAATATGAGGAAGACTCTAGTTTTATTCATATAGTCTACATCCTAAGATGAGAAATATTAGACTTACTTATCCCACAAATTTTAGCAAAGTAGAATCACTGGAAAAAGAAGGGTTTGGGTTTCTTAATTTCCCCCTGTCCTTTCTTTTTTCCTCTGAAGTCCTTGGAAGAGAAGGAAGGGGTATGAAAATCCCATCCGCCTACAGAAACAGGTTTCTTAGAGCTTGCTATTTTTATTTTTTTCATATTTTATAATTCTTGGTAGAGATCAGGCAGCAATACAAGGTCATTGAAAATTTAATTCACCATATATTTTAATGAGTAGCTACTGTGATCAGATCACTGAGGATTTCAATATGGATACAATAAAAGGCAGAGATTGAGTAGCTAGCCCAAATTCACACAGCTCGTAAGGGGTTGGACCAGAACCAGATCAGACAGGCTGACTCCAGAGCACATGGCCCTGGCCCTACCAATCCTGCCACTCAGAAGAAAAGTCACCCTGAGAACATTGAGAACCTCTGGAACTGGGTCTGACATAGGAACAAGAGATCCTTGGAGGACTTGTGAGCAAGGATGTGCTAGGATCAGAAGGTGAGCGTTTTTGTCCCTCCTTTATTGCTGAGAAAATTGAGGTCCTGAGAAATGAGTTTGTCCAACTTCCCTCCTTGTTTCCAAATTGACCCTTCCAAGCTCATATCTACGATTCCCTTACAGTGGTTTCCATGCCCTTCTTAGACTGAAGAGTTAGCTATCTTCTAACCATACCTGAAAACTTCTCCACCCCTTTCTTTGTTGGTGCCACATCTGTCCATGTTTCAGCGTTGTCTCCTGGTGCCCCACCTCCCCTCATTCCCATGCTCCAGCCCTATTATGAGTGTGGGGTCTGCAGAATGTGCCATGCCTCCACCACGTTGGCTGGCCAGCTGTCTCTGCCTAGACCGTCCTTCTCCCTTTTATCCATCAGGCCACTGCTATCACCCTTTTCATCTTCCATGAAACCTTCTCTAACCTCCGGAGCCAGGATTCATGATTTACCTCTTTGTCAAAAGTCTATTTATCCTTCAAGTTCCAATGAAATCTGTCTGTCTTATGATGCCTTCTTTTACCTCAAGTCTTGCAAGTCTCTTCAGAGCCTCAGGGCTGCTGTGTGTGTATTTTTATGGTGCCACTTTTCTTCTTTCTTACATGGTAATTACATCTGGGTTTGTCCTTATCACCTCCACCTGTCAGCTTCTAAATTCCTTAAGGTCAGAAATGTGATTTCTCTCATAATAGTTATCACCTAGTAGGCTCTGTCTTGTGATTTATGATGCTTTCATGGGGTCCAGGAAACTAACATATGCTAAGCTCTTAAAAAACACACACAAAAATCTAGAAGACCCAAGTTTATAAAATAAGGACTTAGCTTTTTCCGCCAATAGAAACTACTCAGGATCTGGTTAAAGGGCAATTGTTAAGCCTGTCTGAGTTAAGGCTCTGGCTGGGTTATAGTTCTGGCACCTTATAAGGCCCCAAAATATTTGTAGAAATAACTAATTGCTAGGTGGGCATGATGAAGCTCTGTAGAGCTTTCTACAGAGACTTAAGTTTGTGCAGTATGTTGGTGGGTAGAGTTTAACACCCTCAGTACTTCCCTAAATTTCCTGTTGGGACCCTAACTGGCAACATGGAGAGATGAAAGATCAGAGCTTTGGAAATATAAGGATGATGAGGATGGCAGGACTGAGCGGTTAGGCCACTTCAGGCTTTGCAACCACACTCACATTTGAAGCAGGAATACAGCCTGGTTCAGAAACCATATTCTTAGCCCCCTGGGGTCATAGACCTTCGTAGCTTAAAGGACTGTTACCCAGTTGAAGGCAGAACAAAATAGAAATAAAGAAATCAGACCAGTATCTAATTATTCAGCTTTCAAACCCCCAATTTCAATGTAAGGAACAGAGGATTTTAGAATCTAGGTTATTTAAAATAACTAAATCTTTTTTTTCAAATTCAATCATTCCAAACATATGTTGAGTATCTGTTTAGTTAAAAATTACAGGAATACAAAGGTGAATGTTTCCTCCCCCAGATTCCCAAAGAGTTTACCATTTAATACATACATACCAAAAATGATTACAGTGTAAAGCAACATGAGGTTTGAAGGGAAAAATGAGCCATGAAAGTTCAGAGGACATGGGGATGCAATGAAGAACTCACAGTAGTGGGTGCACCAAAACTGGGCCATGAAGTAGGGAGAGAAGTTCAATAACTAGAGCTGATAAAAAGCCATTCTAAGTGATGGGAACATTAGATGACATGGGCACCCAGATGACAAAGGGCAGCACAGAGGACAGTAAAGAACTGACTGTGGCCCAACAGTTAGGTTTACGTTGGGCAGTAAGCAGCCTCTACTGAGACCTAATTAAAATGCACACTCTCAGTTATAGGCTAAGGAGTTGATACTTTATCAGACTGGCAACAGGAAGCCACTGAATGTTTTTAAGGCAGTGAATGGCATAAACTTAGTAATACTAAGAGAAGTTCAGTTTGGCTGTGGTGCAGAGGACAGGGTGATGATAGGAGAGAAGTGAGAGCAGAAAGATTAAGGAGCTGTTACAGTCGTGACAGCAGAGACAGAAGGTCAGAACTAGAGTAAGGACAGAGTAAGGAAAGGGGGGAAGAAGGAGCAATTCAGGACTTGGTTACTGATCTTATATTGAGAGAGAACAGAAAAAAAGAGAGGGAGAACTTGAAGGTCACCTCAATTGTGATGACTCTAACCTGGAAAATAGAGGTACTATGAATGGAAATATGGGCAGAAAGAGAAGATTCCCATTTTAGTTCTGATTTAATTTTATCAGTCTGTTTACTTACTTTTCCATGTCATCCTCCTTTTTGCTATAGTTTTTGACTAATGTGAAAAGTAGCACAGATCAACTTTGTAATTAAGTGGAGACCTAGTGCCCTATTGAGATCTGAAACAAAATGAGAACTAAGAAGGCAGGGTCCATGCTGAGTCTCCCCATAACCATATATTCTTTTCTATGTGTCAGTATCTGCTCTACCTAGTAACCTGGCTTGATTTACTAAACTGTGGTCTTTTAGAAAAAAAAGAAAAACACAAGAGGCAGAATTGTTGCTTTTTTTATGGTAGTGCTTTTCTCTGATTTATTGCGCTCTTAAAGGAAATCTTGCTCTCAGGAGCGCCGGTTCCCAATGAGCACCATAGACGGCCCTCTCTCCCCTCACAAGGCCGCCACAGAACACGGTTCATGTCAATTTTTCCACTGCTCTTTTTGCCGGCATTTCCCATCCCCTAACTCAACCTCCTGGGATGGAGAGATTAGCTATTTTCTGTGGCTTGTTTACTCCTTGACATTTTTCTTGAGCCTACCAACTCTGGGGCCAGTTGTGGTCCTGACTTCTTCACTTGGACAACTGGTCTGTTAAGAGTTGAACTAGAGTCGATGCATTTGGTAGAGGCCAAGCCCTCCCAGGAGAGGCTGTTTTGTGTGAATGTATGGAACAGTTATAGTACCCTCTAGTTCTGAAAGATGTTATTTATATTTTGTTTATTGGTGAATGAATCTGTGTTTACCTTTGGCCACGGGCTGAGGTCAGGAGCATGGTAATACCTGCAGAACGCTATGGAAAGGCAAAGGATGAGGGATGAGGGGAGAAGGTGAGATCACAAATGCAGAGCAGTTCCGAGCTTGGCAGTTGCCAGACTCTGGAATCACACTTTCCCCGTTCTTCCTGACCTCACCAAAAGCAAGCGGTTGAGTAGCTGCTGAGTTACAACTGCACATTTTGAAATGCTTGCCTTGGTCCAGAGGGAGGTCCTGTGCTTTTTGTTGGGCTCTCACAGCAAAGAGGGGCTGAGGTTAGAGCAACTCTTTAAAAGTGGAACTATTTCCGTTCAGAAATGTGACATGATTTGCTGGTGGTGACAACTGATTTGACAATGACCAGTGATTTAGGTCTACCTCTAATAAGCGAATTAATCTGAGCTAAAACATAGTGATCTGTCATGTTTAGAGATACCTCAACATCTGGCTGACTTGTCCTCTGTCAGCGTAGTTTGTCCTGTGCAAATCTTCTGTCAAGTGAGGAAAAGAACTGTGGGGAGAAAATTACATGGCAGTTTTAGAGTTAGTGATGAATTTTTCTCCCAACATACCAGCTGTGCCAGCAACACTATTTTTCATGGCATTAATCAAATATCTTGCCTGCAGCACCTTCACTTTCCCAAAGGCTAAAAGATGAATCTGTCAAAAAATTTCACTGGGATTTGCCAACAGCTTTTCTAAGCTCAAATACTAGTCCAGGCACCTTAGAAGTTTGAGCAAGGCTTTTAGGGATAGCCTTGGGGAGTTAAAAGCTGCGTAGGGTAATTTTCCTTTACGCTAAACAAAAAATCGAAGCTTCCATTGCAGACAGCATGATCAAGTTCTCAAGTCTGGAAAGGGGCCAAACACTCAAGCTTTATTAATGTATTCCATTTACTGACTCATAGCAAAGTACTTATTTTTAGTTGGAATTTTGAAATTAGCAGGATACAAGAGCAATTGAAGGCCATGGAACAAACTCATTGCTCGTTCCTTGGAGAGAAAATGCCAGATGGGAAGAAATTCAGAAAAAAACTAAAGCCGCACACCCACATTCCCACAAAGATGCTGCCCCTAGCGTGAAATATTGGCTGAGGTTAAGATCTGAGCCGTTTTCACCACCCGTAATCTTTGTTATAGCTCTCCTACTTCCAAAATAAGCTTGGCACATTTGCTTTGTGCCCTTCAGAAATAATGTGCTCTCCTGTTCATTTTCAAAATTATTTAAGATATTTCACAGTGACCACAGATGACCCTGAGATTTGCTCTGAATAAATGAGTGGAAATTCATGTTACGCTAACCTAAAGTGTATGAAATCATTGGGATAAAGGGCTGTCAAATTAGCCATCCTGGTAAGAGTGATTTTCCTGTTCTCTTCCCTGTTGACTGTTGCTTAAAAGGCAAAGACCATTCATTGATTCCTTAATTGACAAAAAAGGGTCTCTAAGAATCTTTTCCGTTTAACTTCCCTACCAATACCCCCAAGATCACTGAGGAATTAAATAAAAAATGGGTGAGACTTCTATCTCTCCACTAGCAACTGCTAATGTTACTCTGATAGCTGTTGAGCCTAGTAATTCTGAGGTCTGGCCCAGTGCATGAAACACAGCAGGTACTCAAGAAATATTTGTGGAACAAATGAAATCCTTGGATCAACAATTTTTTTTAAGCAATTTCAACAGTGTTTCTTCTCTTTAAACCATCCTGAACAGAGAAGTGTCCAATGTTGTCCTACACATATTTCAGGGTATCTACTCCAACTGGATATGAGAATACTACTCAGGTATTTGATAGGAATGAAATGGTTCCCTAGTATTAAAATTGATTAATTTACCATGGTTCATAGAAACCGAGAAGTAACGGGGCCTAGAAATGTGAGGTTTATTTTGTAGTGAGTGCAACTTGGATTAGAAATCAAATAAATCAGACCTTCCAGAGTTGAAGAAGGAAGAAGGTTCTTGAAGTGGTAGAATTTAAGGAAGGCCTCAAAGATGTAAAAAGAATCAGTGAGGCACTGTCATTTGTGGATGTACAGAGGGAATTGTTTCTTTAGCCCACTGGATTTCTTGCTCTTTGAAAAATTAGTGGTATCTGAAACATGTAAGACTAAGCTCAATTTTTCCTTTTTTTTTTTTTTTTTTACTGTGGAAGCAGTAAATGTTCATAATGAACTCTAATTTATAGATGCCATTCCTTCAATTCAGGTTTCAGTCTTTGAGAACGAGGCTCTTTGGCTCCTTTGAATTAAGGAAACCAGCTCCACATAACATATGAAATTTCTTATATTTATGTGACTTTCTCTTTGCCACCTATAGAGAAATATGAGTTATAATTTAATATTGAAATTTATGAAATCCAAGGCCTATACATTATGCCTATAAGCTTTGATCATATTTGCAAAATTTCGTTAATGGAAGCGTTTATGTATTCTTGAAGTAGATTAGAAGAATAGGTTGGCCTGTTATTGCCTGTCTCTGAATGTGCTCTTAACCTATATGAAATGAGACAAGACTGAGATGATTAAAAAAAAAAACAAAGGGTACCTTGATTAGATGCACTTTAGCACTATAAAGCAGTTTTCTTTTAATAATGGAAAGTGAAGAAAGTTTCATTAGTTCAGACAAGGATGTATATGAAGGTAAATTTGGAGCCTGCTGTGTGTGTGTGTGTGTGTGTGTGTGTGTGTGTGTGCGCACGTGCACTTTTTTTCAGAAAGCTCACACACGAGCAGCGATATTACATAGCTTACAACAATGAAATAGAACTGAAGGGGGTGTTATTTTAAATCTACTCTTGTATATCCAAAAAAAGGTACATTATTTGGAAGGACTTTGATACTGGTGTATTTTACAGTTTGACAACTTGGAACTTTGTAAACTGGCAATTGGGTATAGACAAAGGTATCCATTTATCTCATATATGTCTTGTTGAGGCAAAGCTGTCAGAAGAAATCTTATCACATGGTGCCCCATTTGTTTTCTGTGGTGATTTATGATGGTTTTGAAAAGGTCTTGTGATCCCATAGGCTGCCACGATTCTCTGACTTTTTTCTGTCAATGGATCAGATTTTTGACATTTTCTGAGAGCATTCAGAAAAGATTTGATAAATCAGCTTGTGGTGTTTATTTTAATTGATCTGAGGCCCATTCCTTCAAGAATTCATCAACTACAGTGACAGGGTCTGGATGTGCTACAGTGGAATGAAAGAATTGGGCCGGCCATGCTCCTGTGGTGATGATATAGATATTTTGTTGAAAGTTTATGCGTACCGACGAGAAGATGTCATAACTAATTTAGTATGTTGTAAATCTTTTGACACAGATTCTAATTCATAAATCTCATCCATCACATGTGATTCATGAAACGATAGACAACCTTTGATGAGAAGGTACTTTTGTGTGTGTTCCAAGTTCCTTACATTTTTTTTCTTATTCAAAAATAAATCATTCCAGAACAACAGAATCCTATTATGAAAATGGAACTACACAGGTCCTTCATTCTTTTGCTTCTGTTCTCACACCCATAAAAAGTAAAACTCTCTCTTTGAAAAGAAAGATGTGTTCTGTGAGAGCAAGAATTTAGAAGTACATATTCTGTGTATCTGTGCACGTGTGGACATTATGTGACTATAGAAAGACACTGATATCAAAGAAATGGCAAAGATAATATTAACTGTTTTTCTAAAATAAATTGACTTCAAATAAGACAAAATATGTGAGTAAAACTGTCTTCCCCATATTAACTTTCATTTCAAAATTAATTTTTTAAATTAACATGATTAGAGTTATAACTTGGTGAGCTATAATGCCCCAGACACTTATTTTGTTCTATGAGTTTTCCTAAGTTTAGTTAGGCTACGAATTTATCCCTACAGGTTGGTCTTATTGATTTATTCTTTTCCAACTTGACTGATAAATAAACAGGCAATCATTCTTCTCAGATTGTCCCTAAGGAATGAGGGCTCAGAAAATGATTGGTACATACAATCTTAGAGTTTTCCTATTTTTCCGAGCAATCTGAAGCCAACATGAGGTGATACATCATCCAATAACTTGCTAGAAAGTTAATAAATCTGATCATATGTGAGAATGTTTTACCATTGGCAAAACACATATATATGTAAGTTTATTACAAATTAGTCATGTAGACAATTATGGCAATCGGGACTATGCTAGAGATTATGAACTATGGAAAAGTTGTTTAAAGAGAAGATACCACCTTCAGGAACCTTCCAACTGTGTGAAATGGTGGCGTGGAAATAAGTAATACATCAGGTGGTAAATGTAAAATAGTGGTAGATATAGACTGTAAAAAAGAAGGGGAAAAAGTCATATTTGTGGACATCTTGACAGATGCCTTGAATTAGGGACAAGTATTATGGAAGAAATAGAACTGTTAGTTTGGGCTTGAAGGAGAAGTTTAGATGTAATATTATAGCATCCAAATACTGTCAAAAATACTATTTTTCCCTAATAAAATATAGTAATATCAGAGAGTTTGTGTAAAACCACATTAGTTGAGTCTGAAGTCTAGTATCTCTATTCCCCTCAAGTTGATAATAGTCCATACACCTTGAATCTGTGCGTGTAAATTTTTTAAATGGATTACTCATGATAATAAGAGACAGAGTGAAATCCATTTAAATCCTATAATAGAAGAATCTAATTTTATTTAATTATCTCCATATCCCATCTTCATAAAATTTCTTATATAAATAGCTAGTAAGTTTCAAAATTGGCTAATATGCATTTTCTTAATTATCTTCCCCTTCTGATGGATGTGGTAGCAAGCAATAGATTACCTAAAAGTGAGCAGAGAGCACTCAAAGAATAAAAAATAAAGGACGTGGATAACTCACAAATTAGAGTAATCTCCCTTTCATTGTCAAAACCTAAATAAGCAAACTCCAAGGGGTAATAAATGAAAGAAGGAAAACACAAGTGAATGCGTTCGCCTTCCCTCCAACACTCACATCCTCTCTTCCTGAAGTGCTCAAATTTTAGAAATAAAGACACTTCGAGAGGGGAAAGGTCAGTCAGAAAGAAGACACAGTGCAAAATGCCTTGTCTGTAATGGAGGGTAATTTGAAATAAACTCCTGCTCAGAGCCCATAATGAGGGAGAAAAGAAACAAAGAGCCAGAGAGGTCCGGTGTCAGAATTCAAAATAGGTAAATTTTAATGGCTCTAAACGGCACCATGACTGGTAACGACTAGCCTCAGCCAGAAATGATGTAAAGTGGCAATCTGTCTGCTTTACCCCATCTCTCTCTCCAAGTGTTTTGCTCCTGACCTTCAAGACCACTCTTCCCAGTGTCAGAACTGTCCTGATTACCAGTGGGTTCCAATAGAGTGGAAATAAACATTAGTCAGATACAGCAAATTAAATAACGTCTACTAGGTCCAGAATTGAGATACATCAATAAAATGGAACCATAAGAGGCTTTCTTTACAACTAACATGAAAGATGAACTCAGAAAAAAAAATAAGCCATTTTATTGAAAGTGCAGGAAACGTTTACTATAATCTTTAATAGCCCTCTACTGTGCGAGCATGGTGAAGTTAGTGGTACAGTAATATGTCAGGCAACCACGTATGATCGTGGTCTTTACCTGACTGCCTGCCAATTTAATCAATTGATAATGAACCTGATGTTTCACTTGTAAGAAAATAAAAAAGAAACACTAAAGGGATCAAACACTCAAATTCTACAGAACAGAATTCACAGATCTTTAAACATGATTCTTCCTCAAAGTCACCAATAATATGAATGTGGTTGTAGCATTAATCAAAATTTCAGATCCCAATGAGTTTGCCCAAGTGTTGGCCTTAGTTATTTACATCCAGATTGCAGCTCAGGAAATGTATTGAGAAGCAAATATGTTGCATGTGGTTTATCTTTTCACCGATTATACAAACTTTGTCAAATTGTAAAAGGCTTTGATGCCTCAAGCTGTTCCGTTTTCAGAGTTGACAGAGAAAATTGAAAAGAAAGGAAGTTGCTGTGAGGAACAAGTCTGCAGAGAATTTTTTTTTTTTTTTTTTAATCAGCCAAAACTGGATGAAATAATTCTACCTGCCTAGCACCGTGCTAGATACAGTTGGTGAGATACAAAAGAGGGAGTAAAGATAGCTGCTGCAGTTTTGGACCTTAAGATCTAATTAGGGGGATAAAACATCAAGACCTACATAACACTTAGAGAATAATTCTATCAACAGCAAGTGCATGGCCAACCTGGGCTGTGAATTCAGAGAGGAAAACTAGAATTCAAGGAAGGCCTTATGGAGAGAGTCTGATCCATCCAACTGTAAACTAAATAAAAGTGAAATATTAAGCCCCATTTCCTCCTGAAAATACTCGTCATAAATAAAGGTGGAGAAATTCAGATCAGCCTACAACCTAGAATGGGTGGTAGATAATACTTTCCCAGTAAACCTTCAAATGCTTGTACTATCATTGCCACCGCCCTCTAGCCCCATCCTGTCCCCCTCCTGCCATTGAAGTTAATGGCAACTCAGGGCAAAATAACCTTGGAGGCAGAGTTCACTTCTTTTTTACCATACTGCACATATAATACATCAGCATTTGGATCCGCCTTCAAAATACATCCAAAATCTGACCACTTCTCCCCACCTCCCAACTCCCACTGTAGTCTAAGCCACATCATCTCTCTCTGAATCCCTGTGGTGACCCCATAACTGCGAATCTCTTGCCTCCCAACCCAACAACCACAATGGTCCTTCCTGTTCAAACATAAATCAGATTGTGTTACTTTGCTTCGAACTCTCCAAGGATTACCCATCCCCAAGTTGGTAAAAGGCTATCGTGGCTCTTTGTGACCTGCCACTGCCAACTCCCCACACACCTTTTCTCTGATGTTTATCTCCTACTATTTCCCCATCTCTCACTCTATTCCCATCCTCCTGCCTTCTTAACCAGTGCGGCCCTCTCAGGCCCCTTACACCGGTATTTGCTCTGCCTGGAGCATTCTTCGTAGGTATCTGTCTTCCCGGCTTGTTTCTTTACCTCCTTCAAGTCTTAGTTTATATGTTACATGCTCAGTGGGGCTTCCCTGACTACAATAGTTTAAATGGCAAACTTCTCCCTCCATGCTCCCGGGCACCCCCAAACCGCTTCCCAACTTTATTTATTTTTTCCATGTTACTTATCACCTACTGGCACACTGCGTAATTTAGTATTGCTTTTGTTTATTGTCTGTGTTCTGAACTCCCAAGGTCAGGGAATTTCGTTTTGTTCCCTGAGATCTCCATTACCGAGGACAGCTTGTGGCACACGTTAGATGCTCAATCATATTTGTGGAATAAGTGGGTTGTGGAGCTTACAGCAGGATCATCCCAGCAAATGAGCATGCTTGCTCTCCTCAAGTGGTGTTGCCTTTTGGTTAAGGACACAGGTTTCTAACCTGGGATCCAGGATAGGAGATGAGGAACTTGTGAATCCCTGAAATTGATGCAAAATGTGTGTTCACATATTATTTATGATTGGGGGTGAGCTTTTAGCGTTTTAGGAGAGTCTCAAGGGTCCTTGATATAGAAAATAATGAGAATCACATAGGAAAATTGATAGACCCAAAAAAGTTTGAAGTTTTATTTTCACACACCCAAAACAAGCTTATGATTTGGTTACTTACATCATTGTCACTTTGAATGCAAAGATCAGATATCAAAACCAGTCAACCAGAAGAGCCCCGTAAAAGCAGTCCCTCTGAATTCCCTAAGCATTTGTGCACATGGTTTGTACACACCCTTGTCAGTCTCCTTGAAACTCCTTTCTGCCTATGTCATGCACAGAATGGATATTTAATTGTTTGTTAAATAAATTAATATTGAATGACTATAGTAGCAACTTGAATAACTACCTGTGGTATTACATTAAATTAGTGGTAAAATCCATATTGTTTGATTTCCAATCCAGTACGTTTTCTGTTCGACTGTGTAGTGTCTGTCTCAGTGCAGGATGACCTTTTATATAATTAGAAACATAAATACTGTACCAAGAACTCTTGTGTTGAACTCTTGGTCTTACTAGGGACATTTGGAAACTTTGGTACTCGCTCTGCCTTGATTACTTAAATTTTAAAATGGGAATAATATAATTGTCTTGTTCTTGACGAATTAAAAATATAAAATGTAAATCAGCCTAGATAGTCCCAGTCCTCACCAGCTTACTTTAAATTCTAAGCATAAAACCATAGGCATAAACGTGAGAGGTGAGGCCCTTTTCAGATTAGCCAACATATAGGAGGTTCTGGATACAGCAGGGAAAAGTCCAACAGGGGAGCTTCTACTGGACCCACTTATGACAAGTGGGGGTGAATCCCCTCGCAGAAGCTGTGGATGTTGGGGCTGATTAAAGATACAGAGGTGAGTTAATGAAATTCTCTATACTGGCTTGCTTTGGATGAACAACCTCTATCCAGCAGTGTAGGTAACAAAGCAAGCAGGTGTTAGGACAAGCTTCGCCTGAAGACACTACATCTTGCTAGCTAGCATTATTCCAAAGGCAAGATGAAAATAAGCTGTTAGGTATGTTGCCAAAGAGATTGATGGTATAAACTATTTTGAAATTTCTTCTGATTAATTATATAGGCAACAGAGTTATTCACCAAAGGCAGTGCCCTGAGTTGGGGGGCCAGACATTAACCCTACTATCTCCAAAAGATAATGTTCTGGTTATAAAGAATGGAAAATAATAAAGCAATATGGGAATTAGTGATTTTTTTTTAATCCATCGAAAATTGAAAGGCTGTTGGAATCATTTACACAAATAAACTTTCTTTTCCCACGCTGTTCTATCTTCCATTTGTGGGATTATAAACCTGTTAGAGAGCGATAGGATCTTAAATACTTAATCAATGACTAAAAAAAAGAATCTTCAAAGAGAAATTATTTGGCTAAGGTCATTTGGCTGGGGACTAGCAGAACTAAAGCTACAATCCAGGAATTCTGACGTCTAACAGTTAACTCTTTGCGTTTATACATTTATATCAGGGACTTTCTGACAGTTCCTCCTGCCACATTGTGTGTGTGAGAGAGAGAATGAGAGAGAGTGGGGAAGGGCAGAAAGAAGGAAAATAAATATGAATCTGTAATCATCTAAGTACATTAAAATGTCTTACTTATCTTACTGAAAGTAATAGTTGTGTAGAATTTGCTTTTGGAGAAGAACTGGATGCAGTTCCAGAAGTGTTCACTGTATTCCCAAAATTTGCCTTCCTTTTTTAAATGATAAGTAACTATCTTAAACGGTGAATATATGTAAAGCAATGCTTCTTGTATAAGATCTCATAGGAGACTTAAAAATTCTCCAGTGATGTATACCTTGCACTGTGTTTGAGGCAATTAATACTCAACACCTTTAGCAACATTCCCTAGGGTGGCTATTAAACATAGACTATTGGGCCATCATTAACTTATTGGGAAAGGCAGAATCAAGGAATTGTAGAATGAACATTGCATTCAATGTTTACACTACCCTTTATTTTCACAACCAATACTATTCATTAATAAATATTTATTGAACAGCTACCGTGTGATAGACACCATTCTAGGTGCTGAGGATACACCAGTGAAAAAAGCAAAGCTTTCTCCCTTCATGGATTTTATTCCAGTGGTGGGACATAGATAATAAACAGAAAATACAATCAAACAAGGCAATTTGTATGGTACCTAAGATTATAAGTGCAAAGGGAAAATGAAGAAAAAGTAAATAGGAAAAGCGGGATTAGGTGTATCATGGAAATGGGGCTTCCAGTATTAAATATTAATATATTTATTGACAGTGTAGTATCGTACTAATTTCCTGAACTATATCTTCTACGATATTACTGTTTCCCCCAAGCCACAAAGAAAACATCAAAGAATTAGAGTATGTACAATATATACGCATATGCACGTTATTGTATTATACACACATTCAATAGACCCTGTGAATCTTTATTCAGAGAGGATAGAAAGAAGTTAGACAGTATAAAGTAATAAAGTTTGAATCATGTAGCAATTTTAGTAAACATTTTAAATAAGGTCCATGGAAATCCATGCAGGATTCTTCACAGAATTGCTGGGAAAACAGAACTAAGATAGCAAACGTGAGATCCTAATGAAGGTTTCTCACATACAGCAAAAATAAAAGTTTTTTGTTTTCATTTTTATTCCATGAGGATACTGAATAAAGATACACTCTGATGCCCTCATCAGATACAACTTAGCTTTTACTTTCACAAAGTTCCAAGAACCTTGGTAATTTTGTTTCCAGCTAAAATATTCTTTACCATTTCTAAATCACCGAATTACACCTAGTTGAGAAAAAAATCAAATGTACAGTTTAGATAAAAAGATAATCCATGGACTGTCTTATTCACGTAACTAAATTATATCAGTGATCTTGGGTCCACTCCGTATACCCAACTGTAGGTCTTTACATAACAGATGAAAATGACTTTTGGAATCAAATACTATCTCTCTCTTAGGGCAATAGCAACCATTTTCAATTAAGGTAGGCAGCTGATACTTTCCATCTTCAAGGTTTTTCACTCACATAATTGCATAATTTCCAGCCAGACACCGACAACAAAAAAGGGGGAAGATAAAAAAAAAATTATTAAGATAAAAGAATTATGAGGCGTATTTATCTATTGGTATAAGATTGTGTTCATGAACACCTCTATGCCTATGTTCCAAAACAAATTCTTTTTCACAATGCATGGGAAACCTAGCACATCTGGTTGTGTTTCATAGGATGTTCACAGCAATTCTGGTGAATGAGCCACTTAGTAGTTTTCTTGGTAGCAAACTGTCCAAACAACCATGTAAATGTTCAGGGAAAAATAATGTATCAACAGTGTTTATATATTGGCCATCAGAGTCTTGGCCCAAGGATGCAAAAACGGTGAACAAAATTCCTTGGCCGTATTAGACATGGGTGATTTTAAAGTTCCAACTTTGGAACTAGAATTTACCTGTGCCACAAATCCTATGTCATAGAATTTCTCTAACAAGTTGGATTATGAAACTAGTGGGGAAAAAGCAGTTTGTCGTCTCTTTTGTCTTAAAGTTTAACTCTCATCTTTAAATTTTCAGTAAGATTTCTTGTTTGTTATAAAGAGCTGGTTATAAGCATTCAAGAGACGTAGGACTCGGATTTTTAATAGGATATTTAGGATTCCTAGATCTATCAAAATGGCCCTCTCCAATGGGTATGCAGTTTGTCAGATATTCAGTATGCCAGAACACAGGTTGGAGAACTGTGAAGGAAATTTAAAGTCAATGAGAAGGTAGCATTCGGGGGCTTCAGGGAGTACAAAGATAATTGTGGATCAATTGTGCCAGACAATTTGAAGCAACTTAAGACTGCCGTCAGTACTTTAATTGTTTCTGCTGCAGAGTTTGAAAGAGCATTTAGTTCAGTGAATGATGTGTTAACACCTAGCTGCGGTGCTCTGTCCATTAGTTGCATATCATCTTTGTCTTTTTATTAAGCTGGTTGGTCCACTGTTCCACATGCTTAAGCCTAAAGATTATGTCAAAAAGTGGCTTCTAAGTGGCGGCTTGAAAGCCGGAAATTGTAGAAATGTGACAAGAGAAGCTCTCTGGCTCTTCTGTCTTACTTTTATTTTATTTGAAGAGTCTGAACTGTTCCCCCTCCTTAAGCCTGGGCTCCTGGGCATTGAGAGAGTAAGAAACTATACAATTTTCTCATGTAACGAAATAGGATAAAACAAGACCATGTCAGTGCTAAGTTAGGTAACTTTTTTACTTTCGGAAAAATCAATAATGCCTCCACTATGAACACCTAATGCATAGTTGATGGAAAACCATGTGTATCTCTCTAAGGAATTATTAAGGGCCCCCTTGAGTCTATCAGCCATATGTCAGAAAGGAATATACATCAAAACGGAGAAACAGGAAATAAATGGGAATCATCATCAAAATTGCCCTTTCACATTAGACTGTCTGACAAGAGAGCTCAGCCATCTCCTACTGTGGTGCCTGCACTTTAAACAGAATTTTGTTTCGGATCCCTGGGCAGCCTTTCCTATAATGTGTATATGAACTTGGAAAAGTTATGGACTGGAGAATCGAATGCATTTGTCTTATGATAGCGATGGGGCTTGTACTCCTCAATAGTTTATTTTTAAACACATTCTCTCTAGTCTCTCATATATTCCCATGTTCTCCAAAGGAAAGATTCTGAGAAACTCACCATTCAATTATTCTTACTTCACCTTGTTCAAAATTTAAAAGAGATGGCATTTCAGACATAATATCTTCTCTCTGTTGGCTCCATAGCCACTTGTTTTTTGTTTGGAGAGATTTTTTTTTTTTTTTTTTTTTTTCAGTTTTCATACCTTTCTTGTTCCAGCAATAGACCTGAAAACCTACATCATGGGAGTCAGTAGCTTGTGACTTCAAACAACAGGCATTCAAATTCAAGTGATGATAGATAGCTCATGATTAAAATACGTCTTTTCTTTGTGCAATGAGCCAGCAAGATTCTTTGAGAGCATTTAAACTCTAATACTATCATACTTCAACACTCTTCTCCAGAATCCTTCACATTCACAGTTTCTCAAGAGAGGGTATTAGCTGTCCAAATTCTCCTTGGTGCCGTCCTGTTCAGCCATAACCTTGAACTGTGCCTGGCCTTTCTCTATTCTCTTCCAGGACATACTCTTAGAGTTACTATTTATTTCCTCTCTCCACATATATATCCGCACAGAGAAGGCACCATTTAGCTCATTACCAATTTTGAGACTTTCACTTGAAAGTCTATAGGATTTTGATCTGACTGGTACAGATAATTTGGGGAAGGGCTCTCTTCTGCACAACTTGGCAAGTAGCACTGTCTTCTTGATGGTAAGTTGCTCACAGTAAAGGAAGAAAAGAGCATTTCAGTTACTGAATATTTAATTCTGGACAGCAGTTTAATCAGGACTGGGATTTGGGCAATGGCTCCAGCCCCTTCCTAACTTAGTGCAGTTTCAGTTCTTAGTATTCCTTAATTATCCCACTGAGATGTTTGAGAAGCAACTAGTAGTAAATGAACTTGGCAAATCAGCTATTACCCACGTAATGAAATACAAATACATATGTTTGACAATTCTGCAGGGAAATTTTTTAAGCCAGAATTCTCAATGGATTGTATTGGCCAAGAGAGGAAAAAACAGGTGTTGTTATCAAACCGTATCTACAAACAATTTGACAGGAGTTTTAAAATAATGCACAGATTTTCTTGCCATGAATTCCAAACATGTCAATTAACCTATGGAGAATCCTGATTGTCAAATAATGAATCAATGTACACTCCGCAGGATGGCAAAGGGAGGGCGCTCTGTGACGTAGGGTTAAATATTCAAGGCTTTCTCCCAAACAGTGTATCTAAGGAGGCATATCAACTTCACATCTAACCTCAAACAAAGCAGAGATCAGCTCTACTGAGAAAATTGATTTTATTCAACAGTAAGGCAAGGGAAATTAGTAAATTCAATATTTGTAGAAAGAAAATAAGCGAAGCCAGCTATTCCTGGTGGTCTGAGACTGTTCTTTGTTTTGGTAATTATGCCTTTATGTTTTAGGGCCCTTATTTACATTTTCAGAAGGGCTCAAAATAGTTCATGCAGCAAAGCAGCCCCCTGAGCATCCAGGGTCTTCCACTGTGCAACAATAAAGTTGTCCCTGGACCCATACAAATTGGAAATGAACCCTAACTTTATAGAAAGGGCTGCTTTGCTTCCCTCATTGTTTGGAGCTTCTTTAGAGCTGAAGCACAAACTAATGATCTCCACTGCAGTCAGGTCCTTGGTGTGATGGTATCTCATTGTGTGGAGCCCTCATTTGCATAATGTATAGTCTAAAATACCTTGGAGTTCAAGAATAGAACTATGGAAAATAATTTTATCCCAGTTTCTGTGCACCTGGATTGTAAGGCACAGGCAGAAATATAGCAACGGGATGAATTTACTAATGTTTGCTATTGGATGGTAAGCCATTCTAAAGCTATGAAAGCCTTCAAAACCCCATAGGTCTCCATTTTGCCATTAGCCGTACCAGTTTAAACAGTCTGCTGCAAGAAATATTGACAGGTCAAGTACAGCTGGGAAGAGCACGTGTCCCAGTGGCCTTTACACTGACAGTTTCTCCCACATTAAAGAGTTAACTAGCAGCCAACCAGCTCGAAGTGGGAGCTAATGAATGAAATGGAGATTGATATAGACTCTCTTTGGAGGTGCATCGATCTGTATCTTGTGAACTCAGCTTAGGAATTCTGCAGGCAGCATTGCCTGAGTAACCCTGGCATGGTGCCCATTAGCAAATAACTCTTTTAATGTTGGTCTTCAATTGATATATTTATTGTATTGCATATTACAGTGCCCCTTCCCTCTACCGCCTTTGTATTTGATGATTGTGGTATCCAGCTAAGGGAGAGTTCAACAGGATGCATTTGAGTTTGGACCGTGTCAATGAAATACTTCATTAATTGCATCCTTCATTTGCATGTGATGTATCCAAGAGGACTTTCTGGAGGACTGAATTCTCTGCCTTGCTACCTCAGCTGGCAACGGTGAATCTAATTACAATTTTAGGCCTTGGTACTATCTCTTATGATGATATCACAAGAAAATAGGTTTTAAAATAATAAAAGACTGGATAGTCTTGCAACCTCCAACAAAGATAGTGTCTATGTCACTGATAATTCTCAGAAGGAAGCACGGGTAATGCCTGGTGACAGAATCCGATGGTGACCTTGTGGGTGTTGACCAAGTCTATGTGGATTTCGGTATGTCACCATTAGCCAGACCTGAATGGGTCCTTTTCACTTAGCAGTGGTTCTCAAATTTTACTATTCATCAGAATCACCTGGGGATGTTGTCATTCCGGAGGTCTAAACTGGGGCCTAAAAATATGCACTTTCATACTGTCTTAATGCAAGTGGTCCTCAGACTATAATGGTTTTCAATGTTCTTGTAAGATGTTAGAAACGAAAGAACTAAGAGGTACTCAGAGGATACTGTGTCAAAAATGTGAATTGCTAAAAAGTTAGCCTAAGAAGACCGGGTGTTATATTAATGTTTGTTCCAAAAGACTCATTAGAGCTGATTGTCCAGCTAAGGTATTATCGGGGAAACACGGTAATATCGAACCCTATATATACTATGTTTTTTTCCGATACATGGTAAAGTTTAATTTGTAAATTAGGCATAGTAAGAGATTAACAGTAATAGCTAATAATGAAATAGAACAATTGTAACAGTATATTGTAATAAAGGTAATGTGAATGTTCTCTCTCAAAATATCTTATTGTACTATACTCACCCTTCTTGTGATGATGTGAGATGATATAGTACCTACATGATGAGATGAAGTGAGGTGAATGACGTGGGTATTGTGACATAGCGTTAGGCTACTGTTAGGGTGACTTGGACACAAGCATTGTAATAGCAGGACAGTCGATCCGATAACCAAGATGGCTACCAAGCGACTAGTGGGTGGGTAGTATATACAACATGGATATGTTGGACGCAGATCCCAGGCTGGAGGGAGCAGGATGATGAGAGACTTCATCACACTAATTTAGAGCGGTGCACAATTTAAAACTTATGAATTGTTTATTTCTGGAATTTTCTGTTTAATATTTTTAGACAGCAGTAGAGCACAGGTAACTAAAACTGTAGGAAGTGAAACCATGGATAAGGAGGGACGACTGTATGTCTAGGAAATTGCAGTATATTACTCACATGAGTTTCACTTCAGTGAACTCTTCTATCTATGGATAACTGGTGACACCTACCCCTGGAACTGGGCTCCTTTTACCATCCTTTCTACAGCATCTGTGGTTTGGGGCTTCTGGCCTCTCCATGGTCAAGGATCCAGATGCAGTTCCTAATGCGTAAGGTTCTGTGCTTTAACTGCTATAGCCCCTCATCTCCACATTTCTCTATTGCTTTTTAACTTTTCATGCATTCATACGATGGAAAGTGTTTTTTTCTTTTATCAACTCATTCATTATCTTGGGTTAAAATTATTGCTAATATGTTAAACTAATAGGTTGAAAACTGCCCTACAGAGATGACCTTGGAAAGCCAAGTATCTCCTATTATAGGGAAAGATCTTGAGTCCATGGAGTTTGGGCAGCTTGTAACCAAGCCAGAACTAGAGCCCAAATCTGCTTTGTTCCTTCTCTGCAGCTCAAGCTTACTAAAGAACATTTAGCTTATTGTCTAGACTGCAAACTTATTTCAAAGAAATCCAATGCCCACCATCTCTGTTATTGAAATAAAAAGTACCTAGAATTATTTGTTAGCAGCATAACCGAGCTCACGCAGAAATAAAAGTGTATAATTTCCAGTCCCTTCAGAGCCAGCTCAGTTGCCAGAGAAATGTAAGGGAACAGAACAATGTCTGAGATTGCAGAAGCAGTTTTATTTCTTCCCAGGTCAAAACAACAAAACGGTGGCCTTTTCAAGGTACCTTGCACATTACTAGGCACTGGAGCTACTAATGTTAAAAATGTGTTGTTTTTAAAATGTCAACAGAGCACGCTGTGGCCTGAATGTGCCCCACCCCCAAATGTGTATGTTGAAGCTTTAATCACCAATGTGATGTATTTGGAGGTGGGGCCTGTGGGGAGGTGATTAGGACCTGAGGTGTAGACCTAATGAATGGGATTAGTGCCCTTATACGGAGAAATAGGAGAGAGATGATCTCTCACTCCATATGTGAGGGTATAGCCAGAAGGCGGCTATCTGCAAACCAGGTCTCGTCCGGCACTGAATCTGCTGGCACTTTGATCTTAGACTTCCGGCCTCCAGAACTGTGACAAGTAAACATTTGTTATACAAACCACCTGGGCTTATGTAACAGTCTGTGGTAATTTGTGGTAATACCCCAAGCTAAGACCGTGCACATGATAAGGGCATTAGCTATGGGTCGTAGGGGGCAAGTAACCTTAGGGAGGGAATTCGGGCAAAAGGACCAAATGTGCTGTGGGGCCATTGGTGTGCCTGGAGATGAGGAGTTGTTCAGCGCCCAGGCATGGACAGTGATAGAGGGTACAGGAGACAGTATGTGAACCAGAGAATTCTGAAGGCAGTAATTGCCGGGAGTTTGTGACATGCAGAGGCTAAGTCAGGGGGTGGGGCCTTTCTCCAAGTTAGTAAATACAGGAGGAGGAGCAGATTTGGGGGTATGCAGAGGAAAGAGCAGGGGAGATTTGATTTACTCCATTTCGGACAGATTAAGTTTCAGAGGCCTAGGGGGAGATGGTGACAGAGATGTACAAAGGAATCTCCAGGTTTGAGGTGGTGGAATGTCCCTGGTAGTGAGTCATCAGTGTGGCTGGTCACTGCAGCCATGGGCGTAGACAAGATTGTTTCAGACTGTGGCCCTCAGACTGTGGTCCCAGGTCAGCAGCTGCAGCATCACCTGGAACTTGTTTTCCTAAATGCAGATTTGTGCCCCGTCCCCCAGACCTGTTGAATCGGAATTTCTGGGGTTGGGACCCAGCCGTGTGAGTCCAGCCCCCCAGGGGATTCTGAGGTATGCTCAGGTGTGAGATGTACTAGTTTAAGGAAAGTGTAGATAGAGCTGGTGGTGGAAGGGGGAGCCCAGGCAAAACTTGTTAAAATGTAGACAGGGGTAGGAAAGAAAGCAGAAGGAGAAGGGGTACCATTTAAAGAAAAAGGAGTGTTTTGAGAAGAATGAGCGGTCAGTAAAGTTAAATACCCATCGGATCGGAATCTTAGTTGATTTTTGGAGACTTGGCTAGAGCAGTTTCAGAGAGGGTCTCATGGAGGCCAGTTTACAGAGGGTTGCTGATGGAATGGGGTGTGAGGAAGCAGAAATAAGGAGCTTAGATTACTTTTTCAACAAGCTTAACTGGGGAGGAAAGAAAGGAGAGAGAGAAAGAGAAAGACTGGGGGAATTTTAGACTGGAGGAGAGGTTCTTTTCATTTCACAACATAAAAGGCTTCAGTTGGTTCATGGACCCACACATGGGACGGAGCCAGGGAGAAGCAGAAACTGCAAACACGGAGGCTCCAGGACAGTCTTGCCCTGGACGTGAAGGTGACCTCCCAACGGTTTCCCCTTTCCCAGGGTCTTTCGGCCCCAATTTAAAAGTTCAGTCAAATCCTCCCTTTAATTGTTTGACAGGACCACCTAATGGCAGACATAGCCCCATTGCCCAGATTTAACATACTGTCTGAGGCATCGAATTGTCACTGTCCCCTCCTGACATCTCCCACCTGGACTTGTCTCTTCTCTGGGCCTTGCTGTCGCTGCATCCACTCAGTCTTCTGCCTGCTCCCTGCTCCCTCAGCTTGGAGAATTTCTTCTTCTGCTCCTTAAAGACCATCTGCTCTGTGGAACTTTCCCTCCTTCCCTCAGGCCACATTAGTTGATTCTTCCAGCCTTTAGCCCCTGTGCATACATCCCGCTATGGGATGTCTCACACTGCATTATATATAACTATGTTTTCATGTATCTTCTGGACTATAAACCCATGGGCTATAAACACCACTGGGCCCCAGTGATTTTTATTCCACAGCCCCGCCCAGTGTCTGCCCATAATAGGCGCTCACTGGACACTCATGGAACGGATGAGTGAGTGTGTGTATGAAGGACCGTCTGCTCAGTTTCAGTAGGACACGTTCACCCTAGAATCTGCATTACTTGCTTGCCTGAAGTCTCTAGCTTTGTCTGAATATAGATAAGAAGTTTTGCACAGCAGTAGCTGTTTGCTTTCTAGGATGAAGTGTTTCCTAGGCTGTGGGTTTCATTACTTGAGCTGGAGTTTCCTGTTACCCAATGGCATCGGACGACCTTTCCAAAGCGGCAGTTACACGGTCATCTATTCACTGAGTTTAAAGCCTGGGGGGCTCTCCAAGGAAGTCTAGGTTCAATCTGAAGAATCAAGTAGCCACCACCAAGAGACCGTAAAGCATGGACATTTTGAGCATGTGCCGTGGCAGCCTGGCTGTTTGATGCAGGGCTCCAGAACCCTCACCAGTCAGACAGCCCTCCTCAGAGCCACACAACTGTGATATTCCAGACTCCCATTGCCTGGCACACCAGGCCCCTCAATTGCCAGTTTCAAAACTAGACATCACTATTAAACACTAAAAATGAAAATGTTCTTGTCACTTAGGAAATTGCCAGCATCTTCATTTCCTTCTTGCTATCAGAGTATCAGCAGCAGAACATGTACAGAAAACACTGTGAGTGTGCACGTACACACATACACACAAGTAATTGCAGGTTTCAAGATTAAAAGGATTGGTCTATTTTCTCTTCTTCTACTAGAACTATTATATCTATCTTTGCTTTCCTTCAGCATCAGTGTAGACAGAGGCATTTTATTTTTTCATGGTAAAAACCATCTTTTTATTATAGGCTTGAGAAAAGCATCTCTCTAAGTAGTGATGAAATACACTATTTTTAAAACGTTTTCTTTGGGGTCACTTTTAGTACTAGTAGTAAAGAATAAGTTCCAAGTAACGATCTAAAGATATTGAGAAATGAATCTTTTTCATTGAAATTTAGTCAGGAATCTATACTTAATTTTTTCGTCTTCAATATTGAAATCTCTAGTAAAAAATACAAAGCACCCACTCTAATATGTCATTTCTACCTTTATAATAAAGATGACCCAATAATTTCCAGCTGACTGGACGAAGCTGGTATATTTAGGAAATATACATGGCTTTAGATTTAACACATTTGTAGAGTCCATTATAACTAACTTTTCTCCATATATGATGTTTAAGAAGCGGTCGAAAGAAAATTTCCACACGCAAAGTATCATCATTGTTCACTACTTTAAAGAATCCCCAAGCTTATAAAGCACTGCTTTTTCATCAAGGAAAAAATAGATTATACATCGTTCAGGAAACAGAAAAAAAATTATAAGGAGATTATGCCTATGGAATGTAATGGATTGTCAGGAACCCTTGACATTATTCTACAGGCGAGGCCACATAAAATCAATACATCTTAGGCAAGGTTTAATTTATTTGTAGGTTCTTACAACAAATGACTTACCTTTTTTTGTTTGCCGTTTTTCTTTTTCACTTTTGCACTCATGAGTAGCTACGGTTTTTATCTGTCTCATTATTAAGCACAAAACAAGATGATCGTGTCATTATTACCGTATATTTTTTAAAGAGAATGATTGCAAAGCTTGAAAAATCTAGAAGTTGTGCTAAACGTGATGGTTTTAAAATGTTGCCTTCTGCCCAGTTGCCAAGGTGCAAAAAAATCTACTCCACCATGGAGTTGGGCCTTGCCCAAATCATACACTGTTTTTTTCTCATGCATGTGTCTCTTGGGACAAGATTCCCCCATACTCTGTGTTCCTGTAGGGTTGGTGGCTTATTTGAAAGGAGGACGCTTTAAAACATGCACTTTATGAAAAGAAGGAAGGACTGGAGATTAGGGAACTTATTTTTGTAGTTTTGATTCTAGGTTGGTATGTGGCCTATCAAAGAATTTGTAGTGAAGAGTAGTCGACATTTCAGCGCACCAAGCACTAGTGACTATATGTATTCAGTCTAATAAAAATTTCCCTTTTAAGAAAAACAAATACCACATGATCTCACTTATATGTGGAATCCAAAGAACAGAATAAATAAGCAAACTAAACAGAAATAGTCTCCGAGACATAGAGGAAAAACTGAGGGTTGCTAGGTGGGAGGGGAGTGGGGATGAGGGAGAAGGTGAGGGGATTAGAAAGTACAAATTGGTGACCACAATATTGCCATGGGGATATGAAAGACAGTTTGGGGAATATAATCAAAAATGTTGTAAAGATTTTGTGGGGTGTCAGATGGGCACTTGTCTCATTAGGGAGACCACCTCAGGGGTGGTATAGATGCCTGACCACTGCCCTGTACACCTGAAGCTGAAGCTGAATAATAATGAATGTCAACTATAATTTTATACATATATACACACACACACACACACACACACACACACACACACATATGTATATATACACACACACACATATATATATAGTCATGGGAGGTAGAGTACAGCATAGGGAATAGAATCAATGGAATTGTAACAGCTATAGACCTTGGAGGAGGGGTAATAGATTGGGGAAGGGAGGTTATCACTTTGTGAGGGGTGTAAATGTCTAACTATTGCATTGTTTTGTACACCCGAAACTAATAAAAAATAAATAAAAAGTAGATATTGGAAGACTACAAAAAAATTTCCATTTTATGTTATATATTTTGGAAATTTTTCTTGTTGGTGTTAAATTAGTATGAAAGACAAAATAGAATTATTTTAGCCTCATGGTCAAACTGATGTAATGGGCTGCCAGTTCTCCACCTGCTTCACCCAAACTGTGCGTCTCTGTGAATGTGTCTGTGCAGGAAGGACAGTATAGAGTCCACAATAAGCAGGGTTTGAACCCAGTTCTTCTACTTATTATCTATGTGATGTCGGTAAAATCCTAATATCTCTCTCCTTTGTTTCCTCATCTGGAAAGTGGAGAAAACAGTATTCCCAGTGATGTAGTCCTGTTCGGTGGATTCAATTTTGGCTATATTGCACAAGTCACACCTACAAGGCTTGGTAAACCCTAAGTCTCAGTAGGCCGTGGTTATTACTACTTTTCATGACAAGTGAGAACTTTGTAATTGGTAGGTGTCCCACCATTGCTTGGGTCCTTGAGTGAAGACTTTCAGCCCAGAACTAGAAATGTCCAGCCTCAAATGAGGAAGTTGAAGCTGTGTAACTGTTAGAGCAAGCATTTCGAAACAATTCTTTACAGTGGTAATGGATGTGGCAAATATGTGGGTTTCGTTAGGATTTCTTCTGACAGCCATGAACACAGATATATTTTAAAGTAATGTAACTGTCCTAAATCTCGAGCAAGGAGTACAATGACTTCTAGTATTATTTTTCACTTCTCCAGTGACACTCTGAAAGTTATATTTGATAAATTCCTTAGAAGTCATTTGACTTAGAAAAGGCCTTGTACCATTTAACCTTGGTTTTGTTCTACTCAAACCTGTGTCCAAGGCCCATCTCATGTAATACATCACAAAGGTTAATACACCAAAGCCTTCCCAGAGCATGATTCCCCAGGACCACTTTTTAGGGAAAACCACCTTAGAGTGAGACTTTTTGAAACACTGGTAGCTGTTAGCATTCTGGGTCTGAGATAGATCCCTTTAAACCCACTTCTCCTCGGTAGCAAGCAGTATAAGACAAAAACCCAGTTCATCAAGAAGTCAGCAAAGGTGCATAAATATGCATACTCCTCATTGGTCTGACCAATCTCAAGAAATATAAGCTGGAGACAAATATAAAATATCAGGAATTGTGCTACTCTTATAAACTATTAGTTTTATTTTATATTCATGATACTGTCAAGTGTGAGACAATCTAAAAAAAAGTTGTCTAGTTTGGGAGGGGGTGAAAAAAGAAAGTTAGAATTTACTTAGTTTTTCTCGAAACTCTAAGGACTTGCTGGTAGGTTACATAACATGGCTCCTAGGGTAAGTTCATGCTAAAGACCATGAGGGCAGATTTAAGGTCAGAAATGATATATTCTCCTCTTTGTTCCTGTTTAAGAAACAAAGAGTTCTTTCTGAGTTCCGGTACATGAGAATCATTGTTCACCTGTCCCCACACTAAATTGTCCTGCCACAATAGCCTCCCATTAACCACCAGATCAGTGTTAGAGAAAGAATACACAGCATTTCATGTCAACAATTATGCTTTTAAAATCTACTCTTTTGATTATCTCCAAAAACAGCTGAAAAGTAGACGAGGTACCTGACTTAACCAAGTTCTCTTAGGAATTCAATGGTGAAATGGAAACTGAGGCACGGGTCTCACCAGCCTTGGTTTTGTGTTCTTTCCACTATATTGTCTTACTGCTTATTATAGTCTCCAATTGCCACTATGATTTTTACAAACATGATTCTTGTTTGATGTCCCAGCCCTGCTCCCCAGGGAAGATAGTATCAATTGAACCTGTCTCTCAGGCAAACCAGATTTAGTAGGCACTAAATATAAATCACATCGTCCCCATCAGGCAAGAGGCCTGTGTTATTCTCCTGTAAGGTCTACTCAGAGGCTATGTAGTAATCATCTCTGCAATATGTTCTGACATTTCCTAGACGTTTTCGTTCATCTATCGACACTGTTTAAAGAATATCTCAAAAAAAGATTTAACATGCTCGTTTTTTGAAAATCAAAACTCAAAATTCTTAAATTTACAAAATAGTTCCCAAGAGAAAAAAAGCTTATAAAAATATTTATAACTCCATTTGATGTCAAACATAATATTTTATGTGTAAATTGATCATGAAAAATTCACCTTCTAATCAAGAGTAGATTATCCATTCATTTGTTTAATGAGCAGTACCAGGGGCCTACCAAGTTAAAAAAAAAACAAAAAAAAAAAACTACCCAGATTCTTTGGGATTCATGGGGGCGAGGGAATAACATGAAAAATACAGCTATATGAGTTGAAAACCTAGTTGTACAAATACTCAAACATGAACCAGCCAAATTTTGTAAATAAATGTATACATGTGGAGAAAATTCCTCAAAAGGAATGTACCAAATGGTTATTAGTGGTTCTCTCTTGGTGGTTGGACACCGAGTGATTGTTAGTGTCTTCTTTAAAATTTATTATAGTTTTCCAAACTTCTAAAGTAAATATGTATTTCTTTAATAACAAGGAAAAATCAGTACTCTTGAGAGTTCCTTTAAAATGGCATCTCCGTAAGCGTGGGTTTGATAGCTTTTCCTGCAACATATTATCATTCACTTTTCCTTAGTTTTCATTTTCTCATCTGATCTGCTACCACTGAGCACCAACGATTTGAGCTGCAATAGACCTTTATTGGGACTCTCTGCAGAAATCAAGCAAGGCCTGTTATTCCTAAGAATACGCATTTCCTTGCTCTCATTTTTATGCTTTCACAGCTTTAAGTCTAGACAAATATGGGGGGGGGGGAAGCATAGCTACTAACTTAAACATCGAGCTGCAAATGTTTCGAGTCTAGTCAGTGTCCTCACACGGCTGTCCACAGGGGCTTTGTAGTTGAGCATATCTGGCAAAGAAACTGTAAATGTTGTCTATCAAGTTTGTTCTCCAACACCACTGGCACTATAGCGGTTACTGTGTTTTCCACTGAAGGGTGAGTCCTTTGACTGTGTCTCTCAGCTTATTAACAAGATAGGAATAGTTCTCACTCATTTTAAACTCTAGTTCCGGTACCTTTCTCCTAATGGGGGACGCGGGAGCAAGCATCCCCTCCCCCTCCATATTTGTTTAAACCTCTGGTGATGTAAATACAGTACAGCTATACTCTTAATTTCCTTGGTGTTTACTTGCATCGATAGTCCCCTGCTATTTCCTTTCATTAAAAATAGATTACTATTGTCCCGGGGTTTGATGCCTGCGTTTCTCTTCTAAACAATTACAATTCTTTGTACTAATTGTACACAGTGGCATCAGCTTCCTTATTTTTCAAATGGAATTGATGGAGGAAATGCAAACGCCGGCATGGTGAGAGTTTACTGAGCATATTGTCTTGCAGAAAGTTTTTCACCCCAAGTAAATTTCTCATTTGTTTTTTAGAGTTTGTGTTCAATAATTCATCGATTCCCAACAGCAGGGAAGAGTGAGAGATTTATGGTGTATGATTGTGTCATGTCTTGTTTTATCATGTCGATAGATAGAAAATTGACCACAACTACAAAAGCCTATTTATAATTCTATTTGATCACCATGGGAACTCATCAAAACAGAGGGCAGCGCCGAAGTTTCATTAACAGATCATCTCGGATCTCCTGCTGTGTCCTGTCTTCATTTTCTTTTCACATCATCCTTTTGCTTAGAGCTCTAGCTTTAGAGAGGAGGTCAGAGCCGCGTAATGGCACATTTACCATTCCCCACCATCCCCCAGATTAATATTAAACTGTTAAAAGAAAATGAGAGTTTATTGATTGTTTTAAGCCAGGCATGTTCTAGCAGCGAGCCGTTATTCAGATTCAGCGAGCGGCAATAGATAACTGATTTCAATAAGAAGACAGAGAGGAATGCGGGCTGGGGATCAGAAGGGAGAGAGAACAATGGCCCAGGAATGTTTAATCTTTCTTATGGCACTAATCGTTACTTTTGCAATTTGTGATTGTTTATAGATCATTTCTTTTAAATCCAGGTACAAGATTGAAAAATCTCAATCTAGACACTTAGATTTCTGCAGGAACAGAGTAGGACCCTATTTAATACTGCTGGGAAAAAATAAATGTAATTTTAGACTTGCTCTTTCTAAAGAAAAACAGCATTGTTCATGTTTGCCAGAGGGAATACCAGCGTGTACCTATTTTTTTAATTAGCAGGGAAACTTTACAAGGTCACAGTGGAGCATATTGTTTGTAGTCTCAGAAAAGCTTCACCAAACCCCTCTTCCAGTGGTTTTGGTCTTCTCTCCAAATGGCCGGGATGGATGGAGAAAATGAATTCACAGATGGCTGTCTCACTGATATCTCCTTTGTTTGCCAATATCGTGGCTGCCGAATTTACTGTGATGCAGAGGTATCTTGAATAACTTTACAAAAGGCTCTTAAACTAAAAAAGTGTCCATGGATCAGAGAAATGGCTTTTATCTATAAGCCTTGTCATCTCCTCTCACAATAATGTTCATATAAGTAATCATCTCATCATATATAGATCAATCAGCCTTGTTAATGCTCTGATCTCAGATCTCACTTTTCAGTGCAGCCCTTGTGACTGGGAACTATTTTCTTTGTAATTTGAGGTTTTGATTTAGTGGTCACATTAGTCTTGTCAGTTTGTAGCAGCATACCATGATGTTATTCATAACCAGTGATAGTATTATCTGCTATAAAGTTGCACTGTAAATCAGGAATAGTTGTCAACTTAAATATTTATGCATGTCTAGGGAAAGTAATTGTTAGGCAGACACCCTTTGCTGTAAAACACCAACACCCTAGTTCTGATCTGTTCAGAAAAAAAAAAAAGAAAAATGAAAAAATAGGAAAAATAAAGAAGAAAGAGAGAGAGAGGGAGCAAGAGGGCAAAGGACTGTGTAAAGTTAGCGGCACTGCTAAAATATTAGGATTAGAAGTTATTCGGATGTGTCAGAAAGAATCTTTGTTCTGCGGGTTAAGCAGTAAGCTCTCGGAGTTTGCCATTTTAGGGCTCCTTTGTGAGTTGGCTTTTTGGTCTTTGCTGTCACTGGTTCTGAAGGTTGAAGAGAAGAGCAGTGTCAGAAAGCTGATTGGTAGCGCAGAATTTTCTGAGACAATCTGAATCACATATTCAGCTTCTTTGCCACAGTGGATTAACATGATCTAAAGGGCTTTGTGAGCTCGATAAAAATCAGGCAGGAGAGTGTGCGCGGGGAGAAATGCTACCCTTTTTGTCCTTCCAAGTTAATTGTTAAAGTTTTCTCTCTGCTGTCTGTAGAATTTCTCAAGCTTGAGTCCATTGTTTTTAAATAATGTATGTAAATTTTTGAAAACATGCAAATTGGGGAGAAGATTTTTTTTTAACCTAAAGACTGCTTGTCTTGTCATTTCTCTTGTATATGATTGGTTCTGTCAAGTTTGATAAAGCTTTATTTAATTTCCACTTGAGATGCTTGATCTTTATGATGTATTTTCTGCTGTATGCAAATTTATCACAAGACTAAAGGGTGAAAGGAAAAGCAGTGGTTTTCTTGTGTCACTCGTTCTTCTTTAGTGGCATTGAGGACTTGTACCAGTTCTATTAAAAATTACACATGAGTACATAATATTTGCATAATTTATTAATGCACTGATCAAAATGGGCCTTTTGCCATTGAAAATGTGAACATACTCCTTGAATCTTGACTAAAATCTCATAACTTTTGGTAAATGAGCCATGAAACATATGTTCAGATGTATGGCTCATGCAAAAAAAAAAAAAAAATGTAATGGCATGAAATAGTTTTTTGGCAGTGGTATTACATATATTCTGAACCCTAACTTGAAACACTGCAGTTATGCCTACATAGTGAGCAAAATAGCATGTTGCCCTTCTCATTTGACCAGTCATTGGGTACAGTGACACAAGTCAAAATCATGCCTTGGAATTTTTATAGTGTCCTTCCCTTATCCTCAGCATAAGCCATATACTGTTTTCATTTTCTTCACAGCATCACTTTGAGGTGGGTTTAAGAGAGGCATTGTCTTCTTCATTTTACACATGGGGACACTGAGGAGTGAATGTCGTGTATCTTGTCTGAGGTCACAAAGCTGGGTACCTGGAGAACCCAGGGCTTCTCCTTCCCAGCCCGGGTCCTAACTGTTAGCTAGAATGGTTTACCTCATGGCTAATAGTAACCAAACTAATATTTCCTTTATCCCCTTAAAGAAAAGAGAAGAAAATGTTCATTTAAGAAAAAAGATGAAAGAATAAGACAAAACCACAGTGACTGTGAGCTGAGGAGTGGCAAGGATTGGCAACTACATGGAAGGGAAAGGGTGGGTTATTAAGGTCAATTTTACAGGAATACTTAGTTCCGCAAAAATCACCTAAAACTTTGAAAACCTACAGACTCTTTGTGGTTCCACTCTCGACTGCTAAATAATAATCTCTGGGGATGGGATTCAGGAATTGCATATTAACAAATACAACAGATTATTCTCATGCACATTAAGAGTAAAGCCCACAGGCTCTACATAGCAATACCTAATTCACCAAAATAAAGGAAAAACCGTAACCAATGAAAAATGTTCCGAGAGCATTTTGGAACATAGTAAGAATGATGGGTTTATCATCTCTGTTTTGTGTCGGGTTATGTAAAGCAGTAGTTAAATTCTCTCTAAACAGAAGGATTAAGTATCTGCATGGAAGAAACTCTAGGAAAGTGATTCGTTGAAGCCCCTCTCAGCAGGGGCCAGACACTACCCCTCCGGTGGCTTCAGGACAGAGAGGAGTGTCCTCTCTCCTGCCTCTTGTCTTCCTTCCCAGCCTGGTGAAACGGAGCTGCCACTTGATCCAGTAATCAAAGGGCTCTGCCTGTTGGTGCTTCTGAGTTTGCTGCCACTGTCTTGTCACCTTGCATGCCAAGTGACCAATCACATGTTCATTCATTCATTAAACAGACCTTTCATGGGGGCCATCATCCCGTGGGAGCCAGGAGCACAGCAGTATAGACAAAAGAGAAGTTACCAGCCCCCATGCAGTGTATGTATCAACCCATACATTTTCAGGGGAGGTAGGTATCAAAAACGAATTAATTGTATATGTGCTCAGTGACATGAAGGAAAGGTACAAGTGCTGTTAGGGCGTCTAACAGGAAGAGCTGATCCATTTTAAGGGTTCCCTGAGAAAATGAAGTTTCAGCTGGGACATAAAGGAAGGGGAGAATTTAGACAGAAAAAAAATGGGAATGGAGGGCCATCCTACTTTTCCATTTATTAAAAAGGAAGGCAAGCAGGAAGGAAACAAAATTACCTATTCCCTGGGCATTTTTTATTCATTATGTAAACTTCAGGATATCATATTTACAAAAGGGGGAGGGAAATGGTATCTATCAGAATATCTCCATTCAACTCAGCTTTAGCTTTTCTTAAATTACTTTAAGACTGGATCTCCCTCTACAACCTTGAGTCACATAATTTAACACCAGAATTTCTATATATTTGCCATTCATTTTGCCTAGTTAGTGGATATCTGTATAGACGATTAGTTGGTCTAACTAAATTTATCAAAATAATTTAGTAATACTCCTGCCTCCTAGTGTCTCTATACTTCATTTGAATAATCACGAAATATGGAAATAAGGTGTATGTAATCATATGAATTCATCATGACTCATGGCGTGGTCCTTCTAAGACATAGTTTTCTTACCACAGGTACTCTAGCTCTTCTGTTTTCTAATTGTCAAAACTCCTTATCAAATGGAGTTTGATCAACTTAGGAGATCAACTCAAAAATGTCTTTGTTTGTGGTCTTTGATGTCTCTGGGCTAGCAGGGCACTACCGATTGCCACTTAACCATTTGCTCACACCTTAGCAATTTTCCAGCACCCATAGAAACATTTCAACATGGCCTTATTTATAAAAATCACAATATTAGTATTTTCATGGCAGTCATTTGACCTCTGGATGCAGGGCCTTGGGGGCGGGGGGGATTCATCAACAACTGCAGATCTGCAGTTACACTTGCTGTGTACCTACCTACTATATCTCTATCATGGAAGGATTCTTGTCCCCGGGCATACCTTCTGCTAGCAATAAGGGGACAGTGTTTTGCAGTATGAGCTGTCCTTGCAGTAGTGGTGTTGAATACCTTAGAAAAAAAGTGCTGGTGACCAAAATGATGTAAAAGTCAAGTATATTATTTTCTCGTGGAAGCAATGTTTATGTCCTTATGCACTTATGCCCAGCTCTATGATACAAATGCCAACACACTAACTTGCTTAATGAACTAGAGAGTCTGCGTACCTGTGGAACATAAATCCTTCTAAAAATGCTTGAAATGGAGTAGCACATTAAGAAAATTCAGGCATTCATTACATCTTCTTAATTCCTACATTATGTTTTTTCTGGCTGAATAATGAAGGGATACCTGTATCCAAGTTATGAAAATGCGACTTCCCTTATAATATTTTTGACCAGCATCTTTGAAGAATGTTAAGGTCACTTGATCACGCTTTGATATGTTATGCTGCCTTCTGTTTTTTGCTGCATTTTCTCTGTAACAAGCAAAAGCAGTCAGGATCTAGTTGTTGACCACTCTAATGAATGGCTAAGTCTTTATTCTTTCCTGAATTACCATCTTATTAACACCAATTGTTTCACCTTCAACCAGTTTAGTTTTAAATGCATGAGAAAAACTCCTGTTTACACTGAACATGTCACCCTCTGACTCAGTACCACATTGTTATTTCACAATGTCAAGGATGCTTCTGAGTTCTGCTTTAAATGGTAGCCAGACTTGGAAGCATTCATGGGTGAGCTCAGTCATAAAGTCTCACCTTTCTATCCCAGCTCTCATCTTGCATGTTCCAGTGTATAGTTGTTTTCCACCATCATTGTTTTTCCCTTCCACTAACTTTTTTTTTTAATTCTAGAGCTCATTTACCCAGATAAACATGTCTAAACCTAACGATACCTGTTTATTTAAATGACAGTCCCATTGTACAGACATGTTGCTAACTCCCCTTTTGAAAGTACCTTCAAAATTAATTTCCCAGCTTCAGAAGTGAGACGGGTTCATTAACTTAGAGTCACATTCCTCGTTGATAACCTATTTAACCTCCCCTGACACCCTTTTTTCTTTTTCAGCCCTCTCAGTTTTATTTTGCCCCCAGGTTATAAAAATGGCTTAGGAGTCTTCAGAGAAGGGAAGGGAATAGACCAAGACTTGCAGCCAATGCGACACTTTTGCTGAACCCACCAGGAAGCAAACTTACTGAGGCAAATTTATCTGAGGGCTGTCTGCCAACTAACTATGAGAACTGAAGCTGATATCATGGATGTGATTGGTTTTGTATTGTGAATGTCAGTCATCAAATTTCAAGTTGCTACAGGCAAATTTTAGGTCCATTGAAAACTTAGGTCCAACGAATACCACATACACAAAAAATATATACGTTCTTCCAATTGCGTGGATTTTTGAAATTAATTCCTGCATGTACCATTTTGCACCTCTAATCTATTTCATGTTTTAAAACATTTTTCAATGTAAACATGTTTCTTAATATTAAACTCGTAGACAGGAAGGCCTTAGGGAAATCTAATAAAAAATGAAAACAAACCATCTTTGAAGACCCAATTCATAGAACTCCAAGTGAGTATAAGTCATAAAGTTTGCGTATGCTGATGAAGTGTTGTAGTTTGGCGTATGGGGACAGCACAAAGTGACTTTATCCCCTGGACTGGCACAGAGTTGAGCACATTCTAGCACTTGTGTGAAGCCAGGCTCAGAAAGAAGTGATGTCCTCAGATCACCCCTCTGTGCGTGGGAAGACAGTGATCCAGCTTTCCTCCTCAGTGGTCATTTGACCAAACCACACTCATTTAGCCTCATCGTCCATCATCACAAATTAAACCCTCCCGAATCTCAATCGCCATTGCCTCTGCTCTAAATTTACTCTCACTTTTCAACACTGCCCTGGTGCTAAGGAGCACAGTATGGCCTCGTACCGCCCCCAGAATCCTAGCTGGATGGCCTTGGCCCTGGCCTTGCCATTTTCCTCTGTGGAGAAATTCATCCAGGAAAAGAAAGTAGCAAGGTTCCCAAGAAGTTAAAATTGAGGAGTGAAGGAAGTCACCTTGTACAGGTAATAAATCTAATTTGAGGTCATTCTAACCAAAAATGTCCTTGCTTTGTTCCGTCCCCCCAGAAGAACAGGCAGTGAGTAGCCTGTAGGTTATGTATGCATTAAAATGACCATCCACTCTGCAAAACATTTTGCATGTCTCTAGGGAGTACCCAGGAATGCTGGGAACATCTCTCTGCATGCACTTTCTGTCCTAGATGTGATAGATGATTAACACTTGTGCAAAGCAAGCCTATGGTCTCTGTTACCCATGTTTGAAGTTGTTCAACCGAAATGTGGTACTGAGAGCTGCTGGCCAGATGTTCTCACCTCAAAAAGATGATGTCACCCTGCCAGCTAACAGAACTAACTCAAGAGAAAATGACATGGACAAAGCAGCATGGTTATGCTGTAGAGGGTTGAACAGGGCTGGGAACCATTCGTAATCTGATTTAATATGGGTGGCCAACAGTATGGTCCTTATAGCTAATGTACAGACGATGCCATTCATGTCTCTGGCAACAAGGTAGACATATAAACAGTTATTTTTATGATAGATCTTGGTGAAAGGATTGTGTTATAAACTCCACTGAGAGTTGGTTATCGTGTAAGATGTACTGTGAAACTTTGAAGCTTATTTATTTATTTTTTTTAGTCCCTGTCTAAGGGAAGCTTCATGAGGTGGAAGGACTAAGCTGCATTTTAATAATTATGTGGTAAGCAGTAAAAATAAATAGAGGGAAAACATACTGATGTCAGTGATTATGAGGTAAGAAGAAAGGCCAAAGGAGGTGGGGAGAGTGGGAAACAAAATGAATCGGAAGAATGTGTGCAACAGCATGTGTGCAACAAAGGAAATGACAAATAGAGCATCAGGAACGATCATAGAAATAATGAGATGTTCAAGGCAGACTGATTGCAGAGAAAGAATCAAAGTTTGGGTAGGTTCCTTGTAATAGTAGAGGGGGCAGGAGGAGACATGGGAGAGGTTTTTGAAAAATGAATTGTCTGGCAAAGCTCAAGCCACCTAACCAGTGGCTGTCAGACTTTAATATGGGAAGAAGAATACCCTGGGGTTCTTGTTTACAATGCAGATTCCTTGACACCATCCCAAGACAGCCGGATGTAGTTCTGTAGATGGAACCACGAATGTGTTTCTAAGAAGACTAGATGATGCTGCAGTTTTTACAAGACACGTATGTTCTTCAGACCTCAGTTTGAGAAAACTCTGCAAGCAAAGCAAAGAAAATCTTACTGATTTTAACAGCAGCAACTTATTAGAAAAGAGTAGAGGTGCTTGTAGGTAAGGCATATGCTCCGTTAACCCAGCCAGAAAACATGGAAGATGGACCTAGAATTACAGCTGCACAGAGAGAGGATGGCAGATGCTGCAGGGATGGTGAGGCAAGATGCAGCCCATCTCCGGGAGTTGGTTTTCTGGGTGAAAATCAGCCTTTGCCCTGTGCGGGGAAAGATGACCCTCACCCCAATTGAGACCAAAAATAGGACCTCAAAGAAAGCTCTGAAAATAATTAAGCATGATAATTCTGCATTATCTTTAATTAGAGGGAGGCGCTGGTGCACTGGGAGCTTTAAAGGGTCATCCTGCATTTGTTACGAGTGATCTGTCACTGTTGCACAGGCACGTTATTCAGCCCCCCCACCTCTGATCTTCCCTTCCTCTAAGCGCAGCCCTCTCTGCAAGGCCCTTGCACTTAGGCTGCAGAATAAAAGAAATCCCCTCACGCTGTTTGTGCTGCCACTACTAGGTGACATGTCCCTTCCAGGGGGAATGAAGATGGACAAAATCCTCTCCTTTCTTCCCTGCCTTCTGCGCTGGCTCCTTGGTGCCAAGCCCATGCCTCAGCCGGGAGGACCAGCCTATCCCTTGAGAGGCCTTGGGTCCTTGTTGCTGCAGGAACAGTACCCAGGCCGGAGCCAACAGCCTTTAAGCAGTAAGGATGTTGTCGTAGGCCCTAGGATGCCAGCCATGTGGAAGGAGAAGAAAGGGAGTGAGGAAGGCTTGGAAACAGAATAGGAAAAAGCCAGATGGAGTGCAAAGGGAGGAAATGAGCTGGACAAAGACAGTAGGCATCCCCTCCTCTTTCATAGCAGACAGGCCTGCCTGCAACTACCTCTCTGCTTCTTTCTGACTTTGTTTCCAAGGCCTGTACCTGTGCAGAAACCATCATGCCTTCCGCAGTTTACACTGTAATACCTGTTTCCTCTCCTTTCAGGGCACTAATTCAGGGCCCCATTCAGTGCTGTCTTCCCATTTCACCTCTGTATTGGGGCTCCTGCATGCTGCTTTGAATCAGGTAGTTGGCTACCTGACCACTTCTCAGAGAGCAGAGATCTGTCTTTTTCATCCCGATGCCCCCACAGCACATAGGACAATACCTTATGTAGCGGAAATGGGCAATGAGTACTTATTGAATAAATACTGAGCATTAAATCATTCTTTCTTCCCTGGATCCAGTTCCTTAACTTGTTGAATTCTATATTAAGAAAGTCCCTCAAGAGTCTTCTCAGGTTAGGGGAATTGAAATGTACTTAAAATAAGTACCATCTCAATATAACAAAATTTGAACACAAATTCTGTTCAAAAACGCGTATGGCCTGTGAGGTCAGATCAGGGTCTCTAGCCCAGCCCTGTCACTTAGTCCAGGGTAGTTAGGAGAATTGTGCCTTTTCTCTACTGCCTCCCCTGTACATGAAGGATAACAATACCCCCTTCTCACAAGGTCATTATGAGAGTTAGATGAGAGAATGGATAAAAAATTTTGCACCAGATAGATTCAAATACTCAACAAGTATTAGTTTGTGTTTTTCCCCCCTTCTCTTTTAATTTTGGATTAAGTTGTTTTTGGTGGCTTATTTTATTTTCCTTTTTCTGGCATTTAAAATATCTTAATACATTTTAAAATAACATTTTAATTCGTATGCAAAAATACGAATTAAGTAGTACCCAGCGATTCAGCTGATTCATCCATGTCACAGATGCTATTTTAAAGTTTAAAAGAGATAAGGTTTATCAACCAATATGAGGCTTTCCACATCTCTGCGCTGCCCATGTGGCATTTGTTTCATTTTGAATTGTTTACAAATGATCAACTCAGATTTCTGACAAATCCAGTAAAAAAATCAAAAGCTAAGCTTGGGAGATGTTCATGATACTTTTATTTGTATTTAATTTGCAAAGAAAATGAATGTGTAAATAGGAAAAATACCTCTCTCAGTAAATATAGTCACTATGTACATTGGTATGTATCCTCACAAAATTATCTTCCCGTCCTAGTATGTTGTGGTAATGGGATTCAAGGACTTCTCACTGCTCTAAATGGGACTATTTACCGATCAAGAGCCTGCTGTTGCATTCTCTTCCGCTGTAACCCGAGGAAACAGTGCCTTTTCACCTTTGGAACCAGCGTTTCCATATTACTCATGCCAGTCTTTTCTCACTAATTTTATGATTATAATGAGGCAGTGGTACACTAGTTAGCACAGATGACCTTCTAATTGAAAGACTGTAAATTCAATCTCCATCGCTGGGCACCGACAGAAATTTAAATAAATATAGCTCCTAAAATCCTTGTGACGGGCTGGCCTAATGACCAGGGGCTAGCAGAGCCCAAGTCATCTGTTACAGGGGACTGCAGGCAACTTCTGAGTGTTAACTACAGGAGTCATTAGAGCAGGTTGCCCTCACCAAGCAAAGTGAGATGAGGGCCTTTTCCCTGGCTTTGATTCAGGCACTATGCCTTGCATTTCTGCAACATATGCCAAGCTGCGTTTTTGTCAAGATGCTTTCTAAAACAGGAGTCTGAACACAAGGGGAGACTCCATTCTCCAACTGGACCTAAGCAGACAAGAAAAGGCTTATCTACTAGGCCACCTTTGTCCACTGCCATTTATAGATTTAGATGCAATAAACTGCCCAGGGCTGTGTTGACATCACCCCCTCGCTTACTGTATTCACCGCCATTTTTCACCCCCATAACCTTGGACAGCAATCCAATTCAGGTTTCCAGAATGAACTGCCCTGAGGATCAAGATGGGTGTGGAAATGATCAGTCTGCTGAGGGAATCCATGGGGCTGTAGTGCTGCCAACATTTGTACCAAATAATTGAGCACTTGCCCTTGTTAGATTTCTGACCTTCCATTTTGGCTTTAATGTTGTGTGTGTGTGTGTGTGTGTCTCTTACTATAAGCCACCTTGAGTCTCTTTGGAAACAAGTTGCTAATAATTTTTTAACTAACTAGCTTCCCTGGACCTTGACAACAACCACCTAAAAATGGCCCCACATTGCTGACAATGTCTTAAAGCTGGTTATTGGGTTGTCAGCATGGTGCGTCTGTATCCTGAATATATCACACAAATACAATGGAAATTTCCCATTGCCTTTAAAGTTTTGCTTTCTGTATATTTGGTTGTTAGACAAATAGAGCAAGCTTTGCCGACTTCATTTTCATTCTTGGCAGCATGTTTTTATCATAAGGCAGATAGTCATTAATTTACAGAATCAACGCTGGGAACAGCTTTTGTGATCTCATATTAAATTTTCCCCTGAATCCGCCCCTTGGCAAAAATTACTCACATCGTTAAAAAATATTTAATTAGGCTGTAGTTTATACCCAGCTCACTGGGGAAATGTTGGAATTAATATGATTTGCATGAATTCTGTTTCTCTTTTTCTGTCAGAGATTAGTTTTGAATTCAGTTCAGAGGGTCGTTGACACTGCCAAGGACTCTCAATCGTGAAGGTCAAACAGGTAGCAAATACTTCCCCTGGGTAGGTTCCCTGAAAAGACAGCTCAAAATTGCTTTTAATTATGGGTTACCTGAAAGGCCGCTTGCTGTTTTTATTTTTCCACAGATCTCGGAAACACTGCATGATTGGAAGTTTTAGGTGAACCATTTTATTCCCAACTAAAACAGGCCTGTTGTTGTGTAGAGATAGATGTGACTAACAGTGCGATACCCAAATCATTTCCCTAGCAGCTCACTGATTTCTGCTGCTTGTGCACAAAGGAGAAAAGTCCCTTTACTTTGTACTGGGATATGGATAAAGTAGTCTTATAAGACATTCAGCCAGCAGTGAGTAAATTTTCTACATAGCAATGCATCTGCTTACTTAATTATCTCTCACAAGATAAGATACAGTGTTTAGTTATGCATTTCCTTGTTTTCCTCCATGGGTTGCGGGGGGGGGGGGGGGGAACCTTAGGGAATCCACAGTCCTATGCCATTTTTTTTTCAAAAGAAAATTTAATGGAATATTTAATTAATAATCTAATCAATCAATTAATCTCGGTTACATAAGTGTTGAAATCTAATTCTTTTTCACAGCTATATCAATAAAAGAAGTGAAATGGCTACCCACTTATCAGGATAATAGGAAACTGTTACAGACACAAAGAAAAATTGACATTGTATTAATTCTGCTACGCTGGTCCTGAATTTGCCAGTGTTAACAAAGTCTTCTTTGCATTTTAGACAACTTTCAGTTCACTCCCTGGGGCTACCGGGTATACCTTTTATGTCCTAACCTGTTCTAATGATGAAAAAAAAAATGACGGTTAGGTTTTTTGTTTGTTTGTTTTTTAATTCCCAAAGTTTTGGGCTTCACAGCTCAAAGTAAAGACACAGTCCAATATTAAAGGTGCATTTAAACTTTTTAGACATCACCTGTCTTTATTGTTGAGTTTTAAGTTTAAAAAATATAAACCATGTGCTACCAAAACGTGTACAAACCACACCATTCTTCTGACGAGCCAGCTGTTGATGAATAAATATTTATATTTCAAATGATTCCTATGGGCTTCTATCAGCACTGGAAAGATGAGAGTCAGTTTGACCATCGATTCTAAAACTTGTGAGTCAAGTCACAGGGAATGGATGTCAGGTACGTCCATTGCAATAATAGCCGTATTTGACAACAGTGCTAATGAAGACCACAGCCTGTTCCGGATTATTTAAAGTGTTCTAAATTGGAAGAAACTTAAAATGAGCGAAGGGAGGAAGACTCAAACTGTCTGAGTACCTATGCTCTGCTAAACCCTGCCATGGTGAATTTACAGACATATTTAGTTCACAAAATACCTTGCAAGATGGGTACAATTATTCCATGTTAAAGCTGAGGAAGATAAGTTCAAAGAGGCACAGTCGCTAGACCATCTTTTTAATTTAGTCCCTTCTTTTTTACACGTGAACACACTGAACCTGGAAGGAATAAATAACCCATACACAATAACACAGCAAGTTAGTCTTAAATGAGACTGGAACCCAGCTCTCCTAGCTACCTGCATGGTACTCTTTCAACTTACCTCAGGTATGTGTCTCAATTCTCCCAAATACATCTTGAGCCAAGCTCAGGCTAACAAATGGTATTAAGTAAAAACAGTACAGCTGTTTTCCTTATACCTTTCTTAGTTCATGTTGCATTATTTATTTTATAGCAAGTCAACTCTTTTCCTTTCCCCAGATAAATTCAAGTATGCATGTGGCTTTGTGAAATCTTTTACACAACAGGCTAGATGCATACCCTGCCAACTGGTAGAAGGAAATTCATATAAACACTTAATAGCACATTTATAATATTCGTGTCTGAATATATGAAAACCAAAACAGGTTACTAAAAGACAGTAAGTGAAAGAGAGTAGTGTTTATATTACTAGAAATTGTACAAACGCCAGTAGGACTAGGGACATTAACTCAGCCTTGCAAAAGGACACAGCTCACTCAGGAAGCCAGAACAATCCTTTTCCATTTAATTTTTTTTGCTGTTATTGTTGTTCGCTTTTGCTGTTTCCAGGACCCACCTTTTTGGAAGAGCACAAAGCTATAAAGAGTCCCTATTTAATCCTCATCTCCAAGGTAGCAGGTCTCAGTATTTCATCCCTTGGTCTCAAAAAGCCACAAAGTTGGATACAAGTCATGGAATTTGCAGCCAGTTTTCTATCTATTTGAACATAAATACCACTTCCTGTTTTCCTTCGCTCTGAAGTGGCAATAAGTTATGAGAACCATTTCTCAGAATAGAATCCATTCTCTGAGGCCACCAGTTTTCTCTCCTGATGGTTCTGCCCCAACTGCTTTCCCAGCCCCCCCCCTTACTTGTCCTTATTCATACTGTTGCGCTAATGAGGTAAAAGATAAGCATAGTATCAAATTCCCACTCTTTCATCAGACTGCTTTCACAACTAGCTGTACTTGAAGAGGCTTGTGGTTGAGATACATTGAAAACATAAGATTAGCATTTTGGGAAATTTCTAAATAATTGGCAAAATACTGTGCTAACCGCTTAGCACTTATTGGTTTCTCTTATCAATTCTGATTCAGGACAAAAGAGTTCACAGGGTATAATAATTGTAATTATTATTATTTTTATTATTATAACTACCATTTATTAACTGCTTATTATATGCCAAGCACATCATTCATCTCAAGCCCGAGACTACGTGGTAAAGTCTCCATTTTACGGGTAAGAAAATGAAGCTGTGAAAAGGTTAAATTACCTCTTTAGGGTCACACAGAAATTGACAGCTGGGATTCAAACCCTGGACTTTCCAACCCCAACGTCAAATTGCCGCTCTGCCTCCAGTCAAAGCAATGTCTCAGACAAAGCAGAGCACTGGATGTGAGGCAGAAGCATCTCTTGCCCTGATTGTGTAACTGATGCAGCTTGAGGCTGTGGCAAGTCCCGTAAGTTCTGGCTCTCAGATCTCGCAATGATACAACCTGGGATTCCACGGACGACAGAGGCAACATAGGAGAAAGCATTTTGAGAGCATCAGTTTAATCAGATCAACAAATATTTATTGAGCACAATGCTAGGTAACTTGGGAACTGTAAACATGAATAAGGTATCATCCCAGACATCAAGAAGCCTGCCTTCTAGAAAAAGATTTAATATAAGTTACAAAGAGCTAAGTGGAAGTGCGTTAACTAAGTTCCTTTAGTTCCTGGAATAATTCATTTCCATTTCCTCTACAAGTATGATGTTTTTAAGACTGGAGATGAAATTGGTTAAAGAAAATTTTCCTACAGCGCACATTGTTTTACGAAATGGGGCAAGAATAAGGGAGTCAGTGCAGCAGCCCCCCTTATCCGAGAAGGATGTGTTCCAAGACCCCCAGTGGATGCCTGAAACTGCAGATAGTACTGAACCCTATATATACTATGCTTTTCTTTTTCCTATACCACATGCTTTTAATAAATTTAATTTATAATTATGCATAGTAAGACATAACAACAATAATAATAAAATAGAACAATTATAACCATATACTGTAATAAAAGTTATGTGAATGTGGTCTCTCTCTCTCTCTCTCTCTCTCTCTCTCTCTCTCTCCCTCCCTCCCTCCCTCCCTCTCTCCCTCAAATTATCTATTGCACTGTACTCACCTTTTCACTTAAAGGAAGCACGTTATAGCTTCTCTTTGGCATATCTGAATTTCCAGCATCACTACTATCCTGCTTTGGAGCCATTATTAAGTAAAATGCGGGTTACTTGAACAAAAGCACTATGACACTGGGACATTAGATCTTATATCTGCTATGGCTACTAAGTGACTACCAGAAGGGTAGTGTATACAGCGTGGATACACTGGTCCAAGGGATGGTTCACGTCCTGGGAGGACGGAGCAGGAGGGTGCAAGATTTCGTCACGCTACTTAGAAGGGCACACATTTTAAAACTTATGAATTGTTTATTTATGGAATTTTCCATTGAATATTTTCAGACAGAGGTTGACCGTGGGTAACTGATACTGCAGAAAGCGAAACCTTGGATGGGGCAGGGAGTGGGAGAGGACAGTGTGCATATTTCCTCTGTCTCCACATTGTTAGCTCCCCAGACCCAGTTCCTGGTGACTCAACACTGTTCTGCCTGCTCATGGCAAGAATGGTCCCCACAGATATATTTTTCACATCAAATTGTCCAAATATACAAACGTTAATTATGCACATTATGTGAAAAGATAATGTTGTTACCTTTACAATGGGAGTGGGGGGACATGCAGCTCATCAATCATTGGATAACTTTCCAATCCAAATGACGGATGTCCAAGTGACTGCAGGAGGTGACAGAACGGCTGACTTTTCCAACCAAATATTACCTCTTACTTCCAAGTACACACTCCTCAAAGCTCCTATAAATCTTAGCTATCGACTTTCTGGGATGCCAACCACACTACTTTCCTGTTCCTCAGCCTGAAAAGTCAGAGAGCCTGCAGGGCAACCTCTCTCAGTGCTTCCTTTACCTTTGAGGCTCCCACTCAAAGTACCTGTCCTTATACAATGTACATAAGTTGACATTGTATACGTTGGGGGATTTTTTAAATGTACTTAGAACTGTGTATTGGTGTTTTCTAATTCCTTCATCATCATCATCATAAGAAGCAGGGATTGTCTTCAAGGAAACAAGTTAAAAATGGAGAAACAAAGAAGGTACAGTGACTCGTCCACCCTCATTCTAAGAATCAGTACAGACAAGGGAGAGAGTAAGAAAAACAGACTTTTGCCTCCCAGGCTAATGCTAAAAGCCAGTAGTTCATGTTATACCTCTTTACATTAATAGTGTCACCTTAGTTTAATTGGTCTTTCCATTTTTGTCCTTTTCTTCTATTTTGAAAACTTTGATTCCATATACCCCTTGAGGTACTATAGTATGGCACCAAGTCTAGGAGACTTACTGTTTCTCACCGTATTCTCACAGTACTTTTAACAATAAATTGGTTTTCGAGCTCAACCTTCTGAAAGACCAAAAGCAATTAAAACACACAAGGAGCTGCTCTAGTTGGAAAGTGGTAGTGTGGTATCTCAGAGACTCCTTAAACTGGAGCCCATAAATGGAATTGGAGAATCTGTGAATTTTCCTCAAGTTATTTGCAACGTCAGGGAGAAGTTGGGGAAGGAGACCATAGTTTTCATCAGAGTTTCAAAGGAGCCATGATCCCAGAAAGATCAGCTGTCTTCTGATGCATGAGCATCCCTCACTTGCTGTAGTTCATTAATTTGCTGCTGAATCAAAACAAGTGGTTTGTTGAGTTCCTAATGACTGTACCATACTTCTGATTGTAAGTCCCGGGAAATCAGATTTAATAGCCTAAGCATGGGCTTCTGTTAATGAGAGATAAGCATAATAGATAAGCCACCATATTATGCTGGGACTTCAAACACTTACCAAACCCTACTGAATCAGCTTATTTTTCAATGAATTATAATTCCATTTATTTATTTACTTGCTCATTTATTCATTCATTTGATTAATATATTTGGAGCACCTACTATGTACCAGGGGTAGTAGCAGTGAATTAGACAAATATGGTGTGGGGACAGAGCCCCAGAGAGCAGTTTCCAGGCTCTCAGCCTTAAGTGGAAAGGTGCTGGCTCAGATAGTAAATGGCCATCAACTGTGATTGCATGGCCATCAGCTGTGGCTAGTGGCCATCAGCTGTAACCAGTGAGCCATTGGCCACTAATATAACTGCTGTGGCTACGCTAGCAGCAAATGGGGGCTAGCAAGAAGATGGTGGCTGAGCTGGCAAGCGCGGATTGCAGTTAGCATGGCGGAGTGTGGGTTGTGGATTTCAGAGAAGTGTACGGCAGGTTGCAGATCGTGTGGCTCCTGGTTTCCTGTTCCTCCAACCCAGCAGCCAGCGAGACCATAGTGGTATGACTCCCATACCTATGGCTCCGTGGGTGTTCCTTTCTGGCCTCATCATGTCCTGTGTTCTTATGTGGGGAGCGGGACCAGAGACTCCGCCACATGACACATGGCGCAGCGAGCAGGGTCTCCCGCATGACTCCCCACACGACATATGGCTTCTGCCCTCAGGAAGCTCACAGTCCAGTGAATTAATATATATTACACTCATTGATCACTCAATATATGCCATATGCTTTATTTGGCACATTGCATGCATTATCTCACTTAAGTTTGGCAACACTAAGGTAGGTAATCATTATCTTTATTTTTATGGTAAAGGAGAGAGCAGAGTAACTTGCTTTAGCTAGAGTATAACCAATACTCTCCATTAAGAGTGTGTAAAAGTAAATATTATAAAACTTTTTGGGACATAGTCCACTTTTCCTAAACAATTAGCCATAAAACTGGACCCAGCGCTACCAAATAACTTATAAAATGTTTCTAGTCCAAGAAACATACCTATTTGTCAAGCTATACTGGGAGAAAAGGCAGGAATTCATCAGTCTCAAATACAGGACTTCATTTCTAAATGATGCAATTAAAATTAGAACAAGAGACTTAACAGTAATTGTGGAAGTCACCCATAGTCATTAGATAGTATGGAAGAGCTGGCTGTAAATTCAACTAATAGGTTACCAGGAAACGTACCTTCAACAATCTCTATTTCATCTAAGGAAGCAAAAAAGTAGCATTAGAGTTATAATGACTCATTAGTGACTTGAAATTGGGATTATCTGGCTTTGTGCTGTGTCCATGGTTATGTAGGGTTGTTGAGACAATAGAATAGATGCTGAGAAAAATCAAAGGGATGGTCAGTGGTAGACACAAAAAGATTTCCCAAGTATAAAGGAACCAAGCGAATGTCACTAAAATGAAAAGCCCTGAGCATTTTGCATGGGGATTTGAGATCACCCCAGCTCCTCTCAGGACAGCGCTCTTGAACCTCTCAGGGAGGAGTTGGGTGGTTTCACATGAAAGAAATGGGTGCGATAAGTAAAGGATATGCATAATTACAAGAGGGATAGCCTTTCTGGCTTTGAGTCCAAAAGGAAAGTTGTTAAAGTAAAAATGGGAGGAAATAAATACCCAGGTGCTAACAAAAATGGATGCAGTTTGCCCACTGCTTCAAATGGGTGAGCTAAGAAAATACATTGTGTTCTCTGATGAAGCCCCTTATCCTCATGAAAAGGAATGGTGCTGAACTTACGTGTCTGCATCTCTAGCAGTTAAGTCTGCCGGGTGCAAGCCTTCTCTGTCAGCCCATTCTCCAGCTTTTATTTGTCATAACTCATTTCTGAACACTAAAATTGTTACCCTTGAGGCATTCTTGTTCTTTTATGGGTAAAGAAAGTGCCACAGTTGAGTCTCCACAAAAGTTGCCACTGAAATCCTTGAGTCATCCTTGGTTTGATTTTGTTTCGTGTTTTCGTATTCCTCTTGGTATGGAGAGCATGAAATTTTCAATTTGCAAAAGGATTTAATCAACAGTAAATGTTTTGAATCAGATTAAAACACAACTACTTGAAGAGTTATGTATTTATTCTGTCCTGCTGGGTGCAGTCATTTTATCTTGCTTCAGAAGGGCAACGCAAAGCCATAGTTGCTCTAATGAATTCCTTGCAACAGGCAGGTAGGTTAATGGTTAATAATACCGAATGTTTATCTTAAAAATCCTGGGTTCTTCCTCAGAATGTGCCCGCTTTTCCTTGACACATCAAAAATGAGAAATCATCTATGAGACTGTTTTATTTGTCTGTGTTTTGGAGACAGCAATTTTACATACTCACGAATGCGATCAATAGAAGCAAGCTCAGGTCTTCCAAGAATCCTTAATTATATGTCTAAGAATGCATATGTATTCATATGTAATACTTGTGTTTCTGCTGTGTTCCCCCATCCACCCACCCTTTGGAGCTGACATGTGCTAAGACTCTTTGAAAGCAGTAAAATCAAGAGTGTAACAGGCAAATGCACAATGAGTTGTTAAATGTGATGGCAAAATAAAAAAATAAAAATTTTTTAAAGCTTCAGTCAGTATGATCAGTAAAAGGAAAAAAAAAAGACAGCCAGCAAACTGTCTATCATGTGATGAAATTTGACAGTAGGGATTATGGCTTTGATGGACCAGAACAGCTAATAGAAGAAGCTGACATTTTTGAAACCCTGCTAATTAAGGGTTCCTTCCTTAATATTAAAATAAAGTCTTTGTCTGGGTTTTATGGTTGGAGAATCAGGTGTTTTCATTAATATATGCCAGTCAGTCTTAATAAGCTTGGAGGGCAGAGGAAGTTATTATTGAGTGACCTTCTACAAAATAAGCATGTTGCTAAGGGCTCTAACCCTGCCCCGTGCAGGCTGATGAATCTCATTTCCAATGCAAAAGCTTCACAAGAAATCCAAGTATTCTCTGTGCAATCACAGAAAATAATCCTTGTGTCTCTTGTAATGTCCAGAATTGCCACTTACTACACTACTACTGTACAATGAATATTACAATACATATTATTTTTCTAGCACAATTGTCTACATTTCTGAATTGCCTAGGATAGAAAAACTTATTGTGAAGACACTTGTATTGAAAAGTCAGCTCATTTTAATACTTTTCAAATAGTCATCTACTCTGTTCATGAATTATAATGTTCGGAATACATCTGACAATACTGGCTTTGAAAAGGAGATATGTCTATATTATTACATATTCATTTTCAAATAGATTTCAAACAGATTTTAAACCATTCATTGAAATTCATTGAAATGATAAATTCACGGTTGGATTTTGATTGACTCTTAATCCAATTTTACTTTTGATAAGTTTTCAGCCACCCCAACCCTTCTCAACCGATATATTTTTTGTTCTTCTATTGATTTTTAAAGCAAAACTGATGGGGTATGGTAAAACTTGAAGGTTTTAATAACTATATGGAAAGCTGGTCAAATGAATGGGTAAAGTTAGTTAAAATCAGTAAAGTACACTACAAGTGATCCATCTGTGTGATTTCCAAAGTATCAGTGCTTATCTTATGGAAGTCATGTTTATTGTAACTGGCTATTGGTTCACAACCTAGAGCAAAACTGTGAGTCTTTCAGTTACTGAGCCATACCCCCATCTCTAGATGACAAGGAAAAGTGCAGAGAGCCAAGGTATTTGGTGTTGGAATAGAAGATCACACATCTTGAAGTGTTGTGGTTGTCCAGCATTAACTAGCTGCTTCTCATCTTGAGTTCTTAATTCCTTCTTAAGAGAAGTTGGGTAACACCTCTATTGCTGGAAGCATGGTCAGGTAAAAAGACAACAAACCTTCTAAAGTTTCTTTGGAGAAGGAAGGAGCTACATTAAAAATTGCAAAGTGCCCATGGGTTTTGAGTTCACCCACAGGAAACGAACCATCGACCATTAACAGTTAGTTTAGATGATGCCAGATATGGGAACAAATGAGATGAGAATCTTAGATCCAGGGCTTCAGTATGTGGAACAAGAAGTTAACTCAAAGTGTGGCAGTTATTTCAGCCTATGTCTATAGAACACAATTGTCTTTAGATTACAGACTTGAGAAAAAAAAACAAACTATGACAGTTCCTGTAAGTGATTTTTTGAAGCTGTTCTTCCGTATTTTTTTTTTAATTTTTTTAATTGGGGAATATTGGGGAACAGTGTGTTTCTCCAGGGCCCATCAGCTCCAAGTCGTTGTCCTTCAATCTACTTGTGGAGGGCACAGCTCAGCTCCAAGTCCAGTCGCTGTTTTCAGTCTTAGTTACAGGGGGCGCAACCCACCATCCCATGCGGAAATTGAACCGGCAACCTTGTTGTTAATGGCTCACGCTCTAACCAACTGAGCCAGCCAGCCGCCCCTCCGGAAGCCCAATGGCAGCTCATTGTCTTCCATCTAGTTGTGGAGGACACAGCTCAGCGGCCCATGTGGGAATCAAACCGGCAACCCTGTTCAGAGCTCGCACTCTAACCAACTGAACCATCCAGCCACTCTCTTTGGTATTTTAAAAGGAAAAAAAAAGTTAATGAACATTAGGATAGACCCATCTCCTTAGGGTCAAAATCAATCACCTAGTGTTCATCAAGCCTCTACCTAATGCTTTCCCAATGTCCTAGGTGTAACCCAAGGTGTAGCATACCACCCCTGCCCTTATAAGCTCCAGGGTACTTGGGACCCTATTGTGTCTTGTATTGCTCCCATCTTCTCATCAAAGCTAGCAATCCCTTCTCATTCTCTTCTCTGTGTGGAACCAGCATGGGAGTTGCTCTCCCAAACACTTTTGGTTCACTGCCACCTCTGGATTCATCCACACCAATGCAACTCCAAGTGTGGACCATGGACTAGCACTGTCACCCTCACCCAGGAACTGCTTAGAAATACAGAATCTTGGGCATACCCCACACCCATGGAACCAGAATCTCTGGGAACCTATGACTGTACATTTTAAGGAAGTCCTCAAAGGATCTTGAAAAATTTGAGAGTGAATCATTTAGAATGTTCATACAGAAAATTAATCGTATACTACATTGTGCTATCATATATTTTTGTCATGTCATGTAACTTTGGGTTTGTATTATCTCTCCAAAGGGGATTTAAGTAAGCTCCATGGGGGCAGGTGCTGAGTTGTAATGTTTCTTTTTATCCCCATAATCCAAATCCAATGTCTCGCAAAGAATAAATAAAGATAAATGTTTGATTGACGCAAGTCTTTTAATTAAATTGTAGGTTAAATCTAAAAGTTCAGTCCTTTCATTCTAAACACATTCTTCTATTTCTATTATGTTTTATTCTCTCACACTTGTTCCCTTTAATATCATCTTCATGGCATTCTAATACTTCTTGTTCTTCTACCCCAGGGATTTGATGGTTCTACAGCAGCTCTGTCCAATAGAAATATATAGCCAACCACATGTGCAATTTTAAGTTTTCTGGCAGCCACATTTAAGAAAGTAAAAACAAGCAAGTGAGATTAATTTTAATATAACACATTTCGTTGATTCTAACATATCCAAAGTATTATTTTAATATGTAATCACTATAAAATAATACATTTTGCATTCTTTTAATTTTTGTACTAAGTCTGAAACCTGAATGTTATTTTACACTTACAGCATGTTCTAATCCAGACTAGCCACATGTCAAGTGCTTAAGAGGCTCACGTGGCTACCGTATTGGACAGCACGGCTCTAGAGAATATTCACAGATAAAGTTCAGGGGTGTCTAAAACCCCTGAAATAACATACCAAATTATATGTGTGCTATCAGAGCATTTATCTGATGAGACAACATAGAATTTATCAGTTTCCCAAAAGGGTTCGCTCCCCTTACCACCACCAGATTCCCTCCCCAAATGTCTTAAGAAACATGGTGCTGCTTTTAGCCTCTGGAATTACTCATTTCTTTTGACTCATTTTCTCTACTTGCCAATTCTATTTACATTCCCTATTCTAACAAGACTAATCCACACTCTGTTATTAAACAGCTGTGAATTTAACTTATTCCTTTAAAATAGCACCTAGAGAGTGGTCAGGGTATTGACTTGCTTCATAGAAAATAACCTCAAACCCTACCACAGTTGGTAGTTACAAAAGACAAAACAGAATAAAAATATATTAGGCCTTTTTATCATGGTAATTCACTAGGAATAAATTATACACTAGACCCACATGGCATTCAGGAAGTTCCCAAGTTGTGCTAAAACCTATCAACTGGGAAGATTCTGGAAGGGTCAGTAATTGATCACAGCACAGAGTATTTTTTTCCTCTTCTTTTCATTAGGTTATTAATTTCTTGGCATGGGATAACCACCCACTTTCTAGAATGGCTAAAATATTTTTGTATCCCTTGTGATTTTCTTGGATAGGATTTTTTCAAGAACCCTCACAATGACATGGAGGAGGAGAGCCAATTATTTCAAATACAGCAGTTATGGCGTCGACTTAATGCTCCAATCTGAGAAACCAAGATGTCAGTTAAGCAGGAGCCTCCTTTTGTTTTGCTTCCTCTTAAACATAAAGATCTCTTGAGATATACCGCCAAATATATATTTTAAAACTTTCCGGTTTTGTTATTTTTTTGTTTCTCTCTCAACAGTATAATTTAAACATTGTGGTGTAGCTCCTGGTGAGGGCTGATGTTGCTATTCTTCCATCGTAGAGTAGCCCCTTCAAAAATAATCAGGAATGATTAATTATATTATTTGTGTGTGTCTTATTATGTATTATCATTTGTGTGTGGTATTATTTATGTACATTAAGCATATCCAGTTTTAGTCCTATAAACCATGTTGTTCCACTGTGACTAGAACAAAATAAAATACCTTGTGTAACTTTCCAAAAAAAAAAATTGGAAAACTCAACCCCATAATTAATTATTGTTTGCCTTATCTATTTACTCGCCTTTAAAATAAAAGGGCTGTTCAGAATCAGGGAAAGATTTAAACTTCAATCTTAACTTACAAGCATTTTCTACTTTTTCGTGGTCACATGACCAAAAGGAAGAGGACAAAATTCACTATGAGAATAACAAAAACAAACAAAAATTGAGATATATTGGTACTGAAGTCTGGCTATGCGTAACATGCATCTCATTGTGGATCCAGATTTAAATGACAAATATTGAACCATGCAAAATTTCAGAATAATGTATTAACTATGCCAATATCAAATATTTTATGTTGATTGGTCTCCTTACCACCACGGTAATGAAGAAGCTTTGAAAATGACATCTTACTATTCATTTGATCTTCGGAGAAGGGAGACTGACTACAGTTAGTTTTCAGATTGTTAATGTTTCTTTCTTGGCATCATTTCACATTTTACTATGATGTAACCTCCAATTGCATCAGTTTTTCCTTTCCAGCACTGTGATAAATACTAAAAAGTTGGCCTTTCCTGCCCTACAGACACTTTAAAACTTCAAAACTATAGGAACCTTTTAAAGCAAGGTTTTAAAATTTCTTGATATAGTCACTTTCTCAAATCCTTGGGCTCATTCCTGTGAGGTAATGGCCCTCAGTATTATAGCATTCTCTAGGTTCTTTTTTTAATGTATACTCCCAATGAAAATAATAGGATATTGACATATCAAAACTATCCTAAAACCACTGCTTCTGTGATGTGGGGTGATGGAGAAATACCTGCACCATGATTACAAGAAAAAATGAAATACAACATATAATCCATTTCTTAAGCAGAAAAAAAATGGAGACTTCAAAGTCTGGATCTGTTTTATATACAGACTGTTTCTATAAGTATTTAAATATGCTCAGTTGGAGTCTGAGTCACTGTAATGACCCATTTAACACTTTTGAATATTTAGCAATCAGTGTTGATTATTGATTGATCAATTCAACTATAGGCAATGATAGTCATAAAGGCAAACATACCGTTCCAAATAACTGTGCTTAAGTTTGAATCGTGTCTGCAATTTGTTCATTTCCTCTTTGGTCCATTACTTCAACGGCCTGCCTTTTCCACTTTCCTCTCTGAGAACTAGGAAATCCACTGGAATTATCTTGACACTTCTTAATCAATGTTCAGAACTGGTTATGCAGCATTCTCTTTGGATACTGTGGTTGCAAATTCTCAAATCAGGTGTTCCAGGGGTTATAGAAAAGTAGATTTAAAAAAAAGAAAAAAAATGTTCTTGGCCTCACTGATTCCCAAAGGAGTCAAAATGTTTATTTCTGAAGATAAACCTACAACATGATTATCTTTTAGCTCAAATTTTTCTAAGGAAAGGCTCTATTACCATATCTATAAGAAGAGAGTGGATTCCTTTTCTTATTTGATGACATTGGAAGGATTTTTCATTCTGCCTCATCGTTCTGATATAGAACCTTTCTTTCTTCTTGTTCTACTAATTTATACATGTATTTCTGTAACAGACCCAATGCTTTTATGCGTTTTTCTTCAGATAAGTCAGCAAATACATAGAATGAGACAGAGCAGTAAAGAACATCAAGTTTCTGTCAAAACAGTTCATAAATATTCAGGAGAGTTCTGCAATATGTAGGAAGTTATGAAGATGGCATTAAGATACCAGTAAATCCAAAGAAAACCTATGCTAATCAAGCTATCATATCTTATTATATTTTATTCTTTTATCATTTTATGATCCCTCAATAATATAAATGTGACCCTCCAAAAAAAACTACAAATCATAACCTGCCATTGTGAGAGAATTTCCATCTTATCCTGGGTCAGGATTTTCTAACCGGATGTCAGGGTCTCATGGTAGATCTGAAAGACTAACCTGAGAGTTAGTTTTCAAAACTACTTGCCACTGACTTATTCCTCTCTTAAGCACAACCTTCTATCCAGATATGATGTCATCCCCTGTGGGAGTGGGGCCTGGCTGCAAAAGGACTCCTGAAAAAGAGTTTAACAAGTAGCACCTCCAATCCTCTCAGTAATCTCAATTCCCTCAAGAAGTTGTTTTTTGTTGTTGTTGTTGTTTGGGTTTTTTTTTTTTTTAAGAAAAACAACAACACCTTACAAAAGGTTTAGGAAATTTTACCTTAAGTGGGAGTTTTTGAATTACCTTTTTTATGTGATAAAAATAAACTTTCTATTATTCCTAAAACTGAAATATTTTTAAAGATAGAAATAAATAGATTTTATGATCTTTCTTTAAAAGGTATCCTCTTAAGTTGTTGCAATATGGAGATGACTTGGAACTATTGCTGCCTAGTCCTCATTCATAAACCCTTTCAATCAAGGGAACACTGAATTCAATGATTCGTCCTGTTAGTACATCGCTGTGGTCAAAAAGTATTTGCTCACCCCAGGGGGCCAAGCAAAGGCTATTGACATGCTTGCTTGATGTATGAAAAGACAAATCAGTGCCCCATGCTATCTACCAGCAGGGTACAATGACCCGACATGGAAAAGTCAACTCAAACCACTGTATAATAAATTTACATTTTTTTCTAGGAAACTTCAGAGTTACCAAATCAACTGTGTCTAGTGTGCAAATTACATGCAAGCTAACAGAATGTGAAATAAATTCGAGGAAGGCCATGTGTTGTACCTTCTATGAGGGATGGCACTAGTGGCTATGGTTTGTCCTGGAGGAATCTATGGTAGCATTGAATGGGGAAAGACAGAGAGAAAGGAGTTGAAGCAAAAATACTTATTACTCATTGCCTATCTCCTGCCCCTTATCCATTTTCAGCTGTTTTCTAATGTCAGAGAAAAATTTCTCTTTTAGAGTCACTCAGCTGGAGTAAAGGTGGATCCAGTAAGCAAGGTTCAAAAGAGCCATGATTTTCCTTCTTGTGGTAGGGGAAACATTGAAAGTCCCATGGGTCTGTTTCTTGAGTTTAATAAACAGAACATGATTGTTTGTTTGTACCACCATATAAAGTGATTGAGTTTACTATAACACAAAGAGGTTCTCACATTTGCCTTATAATGCAATTTGTACTAATTAAAAGAACAATATTAGTGGAGGGGGGAAAGCTATACCTTTCCATCAAGTAGATTATAATTAGGGATTGAAGATGGGGCAAATAATCAATATAAAATGACATTTCTCTTAATTTCTACTGTTGGTGATTTGAAGGGATGGTTTAGAAATAATTCTTTTTATGAAAATATGTGAAAACTCAGATAATGAACTAGCAAACTAACCAACTAACCACAGTTCTATCATAAATTGGGAAATGGCTATAAAAGATGTCCATATTCTCTTAGAGTTCCTTAAAACCTGCTGTTTCCTCACATTTATACAGTCCTATCCTCAGTTAAACTCAGTTGGCTTCTATAGAAGGTATAGTTCTCAATGCCCATGGCAAATACTTATTGGGAATGAATACATTATTTTTGCTATATTATAACTCATTTTACAGAGTAAATAATGCTTTAATAATAATGCCATAAATGATATAAAAGAACAAATGTAAACTTTTCCAAATCAAGCACAGATAAAGCAGATTTATTTCAGGCCTAAGTATCCATTTTTTATGAGTTCAGTAAACATTTATGATAGACCTACTATGTACAAGACCCTAGTCCTAGTTTTCAGTGGGCAAAAGTTTTGGAAAAGTTGATAACTGGGGATTTGAGGGCACCTAATTATAACTCTATGAATATTGGCATTCTTTAGTTTTCCTATTTCAAGCTGACATGAAGTAATGTCTGCTCATGGAGTAAAAAATCCCCCGTCTTAGTTTCTGCAATCTATTCTGAGACACAAAATTTAGTGGCAGGCTAGTTCTAAGTGTCTTACCTAGTCAATCTTCATAAGAGAAGGAAGAACCTGAATATTAGAAAAGGCCAATATTTGGTTCAAAGTCAGCTTGCCTTAACCTACCACCTCTCGAGTAGCACATTTGCAGGTAAACAGGCCGAGCAGGGACCTCTGAGCTCCTCTGTCCTTTTCTGTTTTGTTTTTTTTCAATTACAGTTGACATAGAGCATTTCATTAATTTCAGGTGTACAACATAGTGATTAGACATTTGTATAACTTACGAAGTGATCACCCCAATAAATCTAGTACCCACCTGACACCATACAGTTATTACAATATTACTGACTACGTTCTCTATACTGTACTTTACATCCCCATGATTATTTTGCAACTGCCAATTTGTACTTCTTAATCCCTTCACCTTTTTTACCTGGTCTCCCAACCCCCCTCCCAACTGGCAACCATCAATTTGTTCTTTGTATCTATATGTTTGTTTCTGTTTTATTTGTTTGTTTCCTAGATATTAACCCCTTGTCAGATATTTCACTGGCAAATACTTCCCCATTCAGTAGGTTGTCTTTTTGTTCTATTGATGGTTTCCCTCTCTGTGAAAACTTTTTTATTTTGATGTAGTCCTATTTGTTTATTTTTTTCTTTTGCTTCCCTTGCCCAAGGACACATATCAGAAAAAATATTACTAAGAGCAATGTCAGAGAGTTTACTACTTGCGTTTTCTTCTAGTAGGAGTTTTATGGTTTCGGTCTTACATTTAAATCTTTAATCCACTTTGAGTTTATTCTTGTAAATGGTGTAAGAAAGTGGTCTAGTTTATTTTCTTTTTTTGCATGTATCTGTCCAGTTTTCCCAACACCATTTACTGAATAGACTGTCTTTACCCCGTTATATATTCTTGCCTCCTTTGTCATAGTTTAAATGACCACATAGGTGTGGGTTTATTTCTGGGCTCTCTGTTCTGTTCCATTGATCCATGTGTCGCTTTCTATGCCTGTACCATGCTGTTTTAACTACTGTAGCCTCGTAATATACTTTGATATCAGGTAGAGTGATACTTCCAACTTTGTTCTTTCTCAATATTGCTTTGGCTATTCAGGGTTTTTTGCAGTTCCCTATCAATTTTAGGATTAATTCTTCTAGTTCTGTGAAAAATGTCATCGGTATTTTGATAGAGATTACATTGAATATGTAGATTGCTTTTAACAATATGGGCATTTTAATTATGTTAATTCTTCCCATCCATGAGCACAGTATATGCTTCCATTTGCTTGTATCTTCTTCAATGTCTTACAGTTTTCCAAGTACAGGTCTTTTACCTCCTTGGTTAAATTTATTCCTAAGTATTTCATTCTTTTTGATGCAATTATAAATAGGATTGTTTTCTTAATTTCTTTTCCTGATAATTCATTATTGGTGTACAAAAATGCAACTGAATTCTGAATATTAATTTTGTATCCTGCTACTTTACTGAATTCACTAATAGATTTTTGGATAACTCTTTAGGATAAAAGTGGTTAAAGTGAGCATCCTGTCTTGTTCCTTATCCTAAAGAAAAAGCTTTCCACATTTCACCATTGAGTATTATATTAGCTGTGGGTTTGTCATGTATGGCCTTTATTATGTTGAGGTATGTTCCCTCTATCCCCACTTTGCTGAAAATTTTTATCATAAATGGAGGTTGGATTTTGTTGCTTGATATAATTTCCATCTCTTTAATTTATTGAGACTTGTTTTGTGGTGTAACGTGGTTCCTAGAAAATGTTCCATCTGTGCTTGAAAAGAATGTATATTCTGCTGCTTTGGAGTAAAATACTCAAAAAATATCAAATGCTTTTTCTTCATCAATATGGTCATATGACTTTTATCCTTCATTTTGTTTATGTGGTATATTACATGATTTGATTTGCAGGTATCGAACCAATGTTGCATCCCAGGAATAAATCCCACTTGGTCATGGTGTGAGATCTTTTTAATGTATTGTTGTATTCAGTTTGCTAATATTATGTTGTGGATTTTTGCGTCTATGTTGATCAGGAATATTGGCCTATAATTTTCTTTTGCTGTAATGTCTTTGCCTGGTTTTGGAATCAGGGTAATGCTAGCCTTGAAAATAAGCTTGGGAGCTTTCCCTCCTCTTCAATTTTTTGGACTACTCTGAGGATAGGTTTTAATTCTTTGAATGTTTGGTAAAATTCACTTGTGAACCCATCTTGTACAGCACTTTTGTAGGGAGTTTTTTTATTACTGATTTGATTTTTTTAGTAGTTATTGGTCTGTTCATATTTTCTGTTTCTTCTTGATTCAGTCTTGGAAAATTGTATCTTTCTAGGATTGTATCCATTTCTTCTAGGTTGTCCAATTTGTTGGCATGTAATTGTAGTTTTTTTATATTAATTCTTTGTATTTCTGTTGAATCAGTTGTCACTTCTCCTTTTTAATTTTTTATTTTACTTATTAGGTCCTCTCTCTTTTCTTCTTGATGAGTCTGGTTGAAGGTTTACCAATTCTGTTTATCTTTTGAAAGAACCAGGTTTGGGTTTCATTGATCTTTTATGTTTTTTTAGACTCTAGTTCATTTATTTCCACTCTGATCTTTATTATTTTCTTCCTACCACTCATTTAAGCTTTGTTTATTCTCCTTTTTCTAATTCCTATAGGTGTAAGTTTAGTTTGTTTATTTGAGATTTTTCTTGTTTCTTGAGGTAGGCCCGTGATGCTATAAATTTCCCCCTTAGAACTGCTTTGGCTGTGTCCCATAGATTTTGAGTCATTTTGTTTTCAATTACATTTGTCTCTAGGTATCTTTTGATTTCTTCCTTAATCTCGTTGTTTAACCCATTCATTGTTTAGTAGCATGTTATTTAGCCTCCATATGTTTGTGTGTTTTTTCATTTTCTTCTTGTAATTGATATCTAGTTTCACATCATTGTGATCAGAGAAGATGCTTGATACGATTTCTGTCTACTTAAATTTATTGAAGCTTGTTTTGTGGCGTAACATCTGGTCTATCCTGGAAAATGTTTCATCTGAGCTTGAAAAGAATGTACATTCTGCTGCTTTGAAGTGAAATGCTCAAAAAATATCAATTAAATCCATCTACTCTAATGTGTCATTTAAGGCCACTCTTTCCTTGTTGATGTTCTATCTGGATGATCTATCTATTGGTGTCAATGGGGTGTTAAAATCCCCTACTATGACTATATTAGTGTCGATCTCTCCCTTCATGTCTGTCAATATTTGTTTTATATATTTAGGATCTCCTGTGTTGTGTGTGTAAATGTTTACAAGAGTTATATCCTTATATTGGATTGATCCCTGTATTGTTATGATATGCCCCTTTTTATCTCTTATTACAGCCTTTGTTTAAAGTCTATTTTGTCTGATATAAGTATTGCTATACCAGGTTTTTTTGTTTGTTTGTTTGCATTTGCACAAAATACCTTTTTCTGTCCCTTTAATTTCAGTCTCCGTATGTGTTTCGATCTGAAGTGGGGTTCTTGTAGGCAGTGTATGTATGGGTCTTGTTTCCTTATCCATTCAGACACCCTATGTTTTTTGATTGGAGCATTTAATCCATTCACATTTAAAGTAATTATTGATAGGTATGTAGCTGTTGCCATTTTATTATTCATATTTTTTTATATTTTCTTCTTCTTCTTCTTCTTCTTCTTCTTCTTCTTCTTCTCCTCCTCCTCCTCCTCCTCCTCCTCCTCCGCCTCCTCCTCTTCCTCCTCCTCCTCCTCCTCTTCCTCCCTATAGCATGTCTTGTAATATGGTTTGGTGGTGATGAACTCCTTTAGATTTTTCTTGTCTGGGAAGCTCTTTATCTGTCTTTTGATTCTAATTGGTAGCTTTGCTGGGTAGAGTAATCTTGATTGTAGGGCCTTGCTTTTCATCACTTTGATAGTTCATGCTAATCCCTCAGGCCTGCAAAGTTTCTGTTGAGAAATCAGCTGACAGTTTTATGAGATTTATGAGAGCTCCCTTGTAGGTAAAAAATTGCTTTCCTCTTGCTGCTTTTAAGATTCTCTGTTTGTCTTTAACCTTTGGCATTTTAATTATGATGTGTCTTGGTGTGGGCCTCTTTGGGTTCTTCTTGTTTGGGACTCTGTGTATTCTGGACTTGTATGTCTATTTCCTTTTCCAGGTTAGGGAAGTTTTCTGTCATTATTTCTTCAAATAGGTTTTTGTTCTCTCTCTCTCTTCTCCTTTTGGTACCCCTATGATGCAAATGTCATTATACTTGATGTTGTCCCAGAGGTATCTTAAACTGTTCTCATTTTTTAAAATTATTTTTGCTGTTCCAATTGGGTGTTTTATGATACTTTGTCTTCCAAATCATTGATTTGGACCTCTGCTTCATCTAATCTGCTGTTGATTCCATTTAATGTATTCTTCATTTAAGTTATTGTATTCTTTACTTCTAACTGGTTCTTTTTTATGGTTTCTATCTGTTTGTTGAAGTTCTCACTGAGTTCATCTATTATTCCCCTAAGTTTATTGAACATATTTAGAACCAGTGTTTTGAACTCTGTATCTGATTGTCTCCATTACGTTTAGTTTTTTTCTGAAGTTTTGTCCTGTTCTTTCATTTGGGACATGTTTTTCTGTCTCCTCATTTTTGTTGACTCCCTGTCAACAAAATGTTTTTATGCATTAGTTAGATATGTTATACCTCTTAGTCTTGGCAGAATGACCTTATGTGGCAAGTGTCCTTTGGGGGCATGGTGACACAGTCTTCCTGGTCACCTGAGCCAGGTTTTCCATGGGTGTCCTTTGTGTGGGTGTGTGCACCCTCTTATTTTAGTTGAGCCTTGATTGCTGTTGACATGTCAGTGGGTAGGATTGACCCTCAATCTGACTGGTTGTGACTATGGTAGATGAGGTGTTGTGCAGGGAATGACCCCATGGAGCAGGAGTCACTTTAGCAGGGCTCTGGTTTCCTGCCCAGTCTGCCCTTCAGGTGTGTCATTTGTGGAACATCAGATGAGGGTTTAGTGAGGAAGGTAGTGAACTGAGAGTTAGCCATGGGCTTACAGCCCTGCTTCTAAATGCAGGATAAACTTGAACAAGCCTTGCAACTTCTCAAAACCAAAAAGTTTTCACTTGTTAAGTAAGGGGTATTAATGGATGTCTTTGAAGGTCTTTGCTAGCTCTAAAATTGAACTAAGTGAAGTGAAAATAGCATGAAAAATGGTGCAAGTGATAGATGAATATGAGATGTGATGAAGATGATGATGTAAAATTGGGATGATCATGCCAGTTCAAAAGGTTGTTTTGAAGATTTAAAGGAAAGTATGCAAAGTACTTATACATGATGGTAGGCATCTGCTAATATTGTTATTGCTGTAGTTGAAGCTCTAAGCATGCATCACCTCTGCTGTCCCCCCCCCCCCCCGCTGATTAAAGCAATGTCTCAAAGTGACCACACAAACCCTAAGAACTCCTCACCTGAGTTACACAGGAATATACATGTCTGTGAGTCATCCATTCTCATCCACCAAATAGCAGTGGCAACAGCAGACAGTTTGCACTGCTTATTTCTCACAAAGTGATTTCTTATGCATGGTTTCATTGAATTCAAAATTAGGCTGTGAGGCAGATAGCTCAACTTTTGTTTTCATCCCAGCTGTCAGGCCACTGCCTTGCACCATTCCCGTGGAGTGGTACTCCAGAGGGTGCCATCCACGTAGACTACAATGTGAGTGATGCCCCCCAGAATCCTTCAAAGCAGCAATACTGCCCCCTTTCAGAATAGGAAACTGAAGCCCAGAGAGGTTAAATGAGTTATCCAATGTCACACAGCAAGGAGGAATCTCCAAGTTGGTTTGTGACTCCAGGTATTTTTGCTTTCTTCTACATGTGACCTTGACTACAATACATGCATGATGAGTATGATAGGGTCAAATTCTCAGTGTCAACCTTGCCAGCCAGTATTAGACTTTGGGGTATCTTGGTGCAAGATCCCATGAGGTCACTGGAGGATAAGGTCTTCACTGTGCCATGGACACTGTGACTGAGTCTGACTTTCAATGTGCTACACTAGGGACATTATTTTATGGAAAAGAAATGGCTGTACATCCCAGCAAATTAGGCTATGGAGACAGTGACCTACTCTTCCTCTCCATAAGATTGGCTTACATGAATATTCAATAACCAGCACCCCTAAAAGTCTGTTGTATCTCCTACCTGTGTTGTCATCTTATCACAATCGGTGGTCTGTGCCAAAAGGCACATTTCAGTATTAAAGAAAGACTCGGAGTTTGAGAAAAGTGACAGAAATATTTATTGAAGTGCTGCACTTAGACTCCATGCAGAATGAAAGTGACTTCCTCATATTCAGTAATCCCCAAACAAAATAACCATCAAGAAATATTAAAACACACACTTTATTAGTTTCATTTAATTTCTTAATTGCTCAAAGTCAGCTTACCCATTTACTGCTGTGTGAAATGCTTAGAGGCAAGGCACACATTAAAGGGATTATTTCCATGTAATCCCTCCCTCCCAGAGGGTAGGAACTGATCACTTATGAATTCTGATTTCCGCTCTGTAACAATATCAAATGGAGAAAATAGTTATTGTAAAATGATAGAGTCAGTAGTCGGGTAATACAGTAGGAGAGTGTAATTTAATAACAGAGAGAAAGTACCTCATTTTCGGTAAAAGTTATGCGAGCCTTTTTCAGGAATAGCTATTAGCCAAACTGAATTTAGCCTCCCATTTTTCTGGCTATACCTTTGTTAATTGATAGATGTTGAAGATGTGTAGCCTGTTAAGATTTTAATCAAATGGTGGTGGGAGTAGATATGATCATTTTACTGGGACTTGGAGTCCTGGGGATAATTACTGCTCTGGGTATTATGTTCTCTGTGACAGTTCGCCCACCACCCGCCTCCCTTCTTGGCAGGAAAAAGAGTGCAGGCATTCAGGTAGAATTTGGAGCGATGCTGCCAATTACACAGGAAAGACAAATGAGGTAGGAAGGGGTTTTAGGTAAATATCCACCAAGAAACTTGTGATCATCTGAACTTCTGGCAGTTTCTGTGGTACATCATAGCTGGCTTGAGACCATTAAATTCTAGAGGACTGGGAAACCCATTAGTGACCCAGCAGAGAGCTTTTTCTTGTTCTGTGGCTGACACATCTCTCCCTGTCATGGTACCTATAACCCAAGGACACTATTTTAGGAGCATTATTGCTATTCTTGGAAGGAGGTAAGAGTTATAGCATCAGAAGAGTACAGAAGTAAGGCCAATCCTGACCAGCCACTTCTGCCCTCCTATAGCACAGGACCAGACAGGGGCCATGTCTGACAGCATTAAAATGAGCAGTGCCTCCATTTCAGGCTGGCCCTCTTCTGATATTTCATATTCATTCTCTGCCTTGAGAGTCAGCCTAAAACAAAGAGTATACAAAATAAAACATTTTTTAAAGCCCTCAAGGAGATTTGTACCATGAATTTTATTAGATTGAAGGCAAAACAAGCTGATACTAGCAGAAAAAAAAAATGGCTGCTTCAGACCCCAGCTGACCTCTTTTGCATGGAAAATTCTCCATATGATTACAGAGCTAATGAGTAATATTTAATGAAAACATTAGGCCTTTGCATATATTTGTAAGCAGCACTTCTCCCATTTAAATTTACATAAAAAGAAGCTGATACGTATAAATGTGCATCTTGGAAATCTGTGTACTTCAAAGAAAATGTTCATCTCTTATCTCTGGTTATTTCGATACAAAGCCCAAATTTATCAATGAGAAAACTGTAGGATTCAGTCAATCATCCTGTTGACACGGAACATACAAGCCTTGATGATGTGTGATGCGTGGATTAAACAGCTGAACTCAAGGCAGACTCATCCACATATCACGGAATGGTTTTGCTTTATGCAAACAACAGTGTATGAGAAAACACTGGCCTAAACAACTGCTAAATAAACACATGAAACAGATTTTTCTTTCCATTTCAAGAATCCTTAAGCATTTGAGGAGAACGACTTAGAGCAAGGAGTGCTTCTGGGGGCTGCGTATATATTTCCTTTTCTGCTCAGAATCCAAATCACGGTGGTGCAGAATTTGAAAATGGAAAAGCCTGTGACACAGTTCTTTCCCATTCTTTCTCTTCCCCCCTCTAGGTGGAGCTGACAGGCAGCAGCGTCTTTGACTATGTCCACCCCGGGGACCACGTGGAGATGGCAGAGCAGCTGGGCATGAAGCTCCCGCCTGGGCGGGGTCTCCTCTCACAGGGCACCACTGAGGATGGAGCCAGCTCAGCATCTTCCTCCTCCCAGTCGGAGACCCCTGAGCCAGGTGGGAATTGCAGTCCCAACGTGTGGGTTGGTGGGCAGGACCTTTGCCAACGATTGCACTCAAGTTGCCAGTGTGAAGAGACTATAAATAGGTCTAATGGTATTTAACAATTCCACGCAGCTTTCTGTCTCATGCAGTAATTAAATAAGGAAGGTATTTGAAAATAAGGAGACATTTTAATAAGTGTAATCCAGAGATCTAATTTCTATAGAACAATACATAGAGGAAGCACTAGTTCCTTTAGTTTCTCTGTCAAGTTACTGGAGGAAAAGGTTCAGATTCGGGAAGCCCTCTGCCTTTTATTGTTACCATGGCTAAATGTAATGCATTTATTTATTATTCAGCAAAATCTATGGCAGGGGCGCTTTGAATATTAGCTTGTGCTAAATTAAAAATAGTAGGGACTTGCAGAAATCTCGGTTCCTTATTATTATTATTATTATTATTTTTTTTTTTTTTTGCATCAGAAGGTACTTGAAAGATGTGAACAGATAAATTAAGGCTAAAAAGAAAACAGAAATGGCTACATTTTAAACTGCCTTTCCACCCTCAGTATTTAATTAGATCAATTGTATAGAGGAATGAACAGAGGTGACATTCCTCATTGGGATTCTTTCCAGGACTCTTATAGACTTTGCATTCAGAATGTTCCCATTTTCATTGTGTTGTACTGATGATAATTTAAGTATTAGGGGAAAATCCATTTATAAATTAAACAAAATGACTTGATATCCATCAGTCCCCTAGTTCATCAAGCTGTTCAAACACGGGGAAGATTGGCTGGTCGGCCTGGGTCTTCCGAGAGCGCTGGTAATTAGATCTGCGAAGGATTTATTCTTTGCTGATTGGGGCTTTAAATTAATTGAAGTTCCACATTTGTGGTTTTGTCCTTTTTGTACTTTTTTAGAGGAGATATTTCATATTCTTGTGTGGTGGAGTGCTTGGCCAAGCAGCAGTGGTTTAAATGTTAATTTTTCTCATGAGAAGTTTAAGATTTTTAATGAATCAAGGCCTGATTTGAAGTGCAAAGTTTTATTTGCTTACTTAGGAAATTATTTTTGTACTCTCAAGATGCGTGATATGTTGTTTTAAAACAGATTCACAGCACAAAAGCATTTCATAGAAAAAGTGGAAGAACTTATTAAAATAACTCTACATACTTCTAAGAAAATACGTTAATTTGATCTGCTTAGAAATAATCACAGTGTGTTTGCTCACACAGAAGGGAAAAAACACATTTGCCTCTTTTGGAAGGACTCCATCTAGAATCAATCCATGTTTTGTCATTTAAGTTAACTGCAGCTTGTAGGGCAAGCTGCAGTTAACTCTCTAGCGTTGGTGAGTACCCTTCTCCAGTAAGCCCCATGCATGAGGAAAGAGAGTATTGAAGACTACCCTTTACTATAAAAATGAAAATTTTGTTGGAGGAGGGGGGTTCATATATGCTAATACCATAGCTGACTGACTTCACTGAATAGATATATCAATGAGAGCTTTTTCAGTCATTAGAATGTTCGTATCTGGGCATATTTGAGAAGCAGAACATGAAAATAGTTTTCTAGTCTTTTCATTCTGGAGTTGGATGGGGGAACCTGGGTTGCTCATGGCTCTTAAACACTCAGTGTGTAAGAATTCAAGTTTCTAAACCTTCATATGAACTAAGGCTTTCGGCAAGTGGACTGAATCACAAACTCTCAAGAAGGGTCTTCAACAGTCCTTTAATCCAATCCCCAATCTATACAGCCAGCTCTTCAAAGCAAAACCAACAGATAGCCTTGCAGTCTCTGCTGGCACTTGCTCCTGACAGGAAGCTAATGAACATACAAGGCTTCCTACTCCATTGGTGAGTAGCTCGAATAGGAACTTATTCCTAACATGGAGCCAAAATCGACTTGGCTGCAACTTCTCCCCTCTGATCCCAAGTCTGCCCTCTGGGACCACATTACATCTTTACTCCTTCTTCCCCATCATAGCCTCTCAAATATATGAAGTCAGATACACCAAATCCTCCCTTCCTTCGCCTTTCCAGGTCAAACAACCCTAATTCCACAACCATTATTCAATGGCATGTTTTACCACCCCAGCCTCCCTCATCTGGCTGTGTTTCAGTTGGTTGGTGACCCTAGAAAACTATGGTTCTGAGAACTGAGTGCAGCCCTCTAGATGTATTCTGACTAGTACAAAGCAGTGGAACTGTCACCTTCCTCAGTTTAAGCTACTGTGCTTCTGTTAATGCAGCCAAGGGTTGAATTAGGTCCTCTTAGCAGCCAGTTCACACTGTTGATTCATACTGAGCTTGATGTCTCCGCAAACACCTTTAGGGTAACTTGTCTCTTGGAAGAGACTTTGATCAGGAAACGAAGAAATCCACAGCCTGTAAACCAGTTCTGCTAGGATTGCCTAAGAGTCACACATTAAACTGGTTTGGGATTGAGTATAAGAACTCTGATAAACCCCACGCCTTCTATGAAGCACCAGTATGCATAAAACAACTCTAGGTGCACTGTAAATACGCAGCCCTCGCTGGAAATCCTTTCATTCTGGATTTTAGAACAACACATCTCCTTTAAAGTTACTCTGTCGTTTAACATTGAAGTGTGATTGAAAATTTGCTGGAGTTTTTTCCCCCTGCCTTCCCAGCCTTCCTTGTGCCATCATCCTAGCTAGTAAAATGGAAACCTGCTTTCTGCATTTCTTAACAGCTTGGGCTCCTAAGCAAGAGCCCTATAAAAAGGGTTTCTCTTCTTTGATGGAGAGTCTCTCTCACCATTAGAGAATGTGAAACTTATCTTGCTTTAAAAGTCTGTGGTGTGGGGTTATTTTCCATCTGTGGCTCAAAAAGGATTGACTGCTCAAATTCTGAAAAGCAGTGTAGGTGCTACCTTTAACTAAAGCTTTGCTCCAAGGGAATTACGTTGAAAGTTCGTGGCAAGCACTATATCCCAAAGCTGCTTATGTTTCTTAAGAGCTGAAAGAATTTTAACAAGAGTTCCTAATTCTTAATAGCACAAAAGGACATTTTTGAAGACGATTGTTCATTGCATCATAATCTTTTAAACTCTGGTAAAACACAGATTCTTTTTTAAATAGTCGTGTAATTTGGTTAGAAAGGGATATCAATATGTGGTGATTATGAAAATGAAGGGACAAGTAGGTATGAAATTTTTCAGCAGCCCTGATGTGTTCAGTGTAGCATTACTAAATGACTGAAATCTAAATAACATTTGGCATTATGATAAAAGGAAATAAGTGACTAAACTAGCCTAAAAGGCAGTGATATTGTGCCGTAATAGGAATTCTATTTCTTTGAACTGCCAGCCTTGTGAGTGTCTTGTCTTGAGCCAGTTTCAAGAAAGTGAGGGGAAAAAACAATCTGTTGACCGCAATCTCAAACAAATATTTTACATGTATATACATTTATTAATAGTTTAGTAACATGGTATTTGTTTTAAAGAAGTCTTATGGCAGGTATGAGAAAAATAAACGGGTGGCCTTGTTTAAAAAGTTATAAAGTTCTAGGGTGCCCAGTTAGGGGTTGACCCAAACATTTTTGAAGATATGGCTCAGTGCTGTCCTGCCGGCTCCTGTGACATGAGAAGCACAGAACCTCCGGAACATGACATCCCGATGGTTCATTTTATTTTTGTAAATATACGTGTATCTTTTTCATTACTTTTAATGATTCTGTAATCTTATAATTATGAGTGCTATCCTCTTCTTTTAATACATTTCAGTGCCGCATTTTTTAAAATGCTTATTAAACAGAAAAGCAACTCCTCCAAGAAATCCTGGAGGAACTTTTAAAATCTCCCTATTTTGAAAGCAGAGTAATATTCCTTAGGTTAGGTTGTAAACTTGTTTTACTCCCTCCTCCTCCTCACTAAAACAGGTTGATTTTTCTCTAATTATAAAATTAATTCATGCTCATTGTAAAAAAGTTCAGAGAATACAGAAAACAAAGAATAAAAACCAACCAACTTCCCACTACCCTAAAATAACCTCTATTCATGTGTATATACTATATATCAATTTTTCTAGGTTTTGTTTCTGTTCCTAAACACTTATATAGATTTGTAGTAGGGATTTTTGGTTGGTTGGTTGGTTGGTTGGTTGGTTGGTCGGTCGGTCGGTTGGTTGGTTTGGCTAAAATAAGATCATAAGTTATGTGCTTCTGGTAGCCTGCTTTTCCACTTAACCTCACAGGCAACTTTCCCTGTCATGTTTCTCACTTTAACATAAAATTTCCTTTCTGTCTCCAGTGGTTTGTTTCCCACTAGCTAACACTCAGCTCCCAGCTGTAGGACCACTATCAGCAGTAACGTTCCTGAGTCCTGCTTTAGAGGGAATTCAGCCAGCACAAGAGGTCCTTGCAGCATATTGAATGGGTGCGAGCTCCTAGAGGGAGAAATCAATACTGCACCAGGATTTAGACAATTTAGCAAAATGTATGAGACAGTACTTTTGGTGAAGAATAACTACAGCAGCATGGTTAACCATTTGTGGTCTACAATAGAGGTGTTTTTGTCTCAAGTTTCAGGCAAGTCTAGCCTGTTATGGGGAGGTGAAGATAATCATTGCCATAGTATGATCTTTATGCTATTACACCTACTCCATGTCCTGGATATTTTAAAGGCAAGCAAAATTGAAGCAGGTGAATATTTTCCAGAGTGGAAATAATCTGCAGTTTCTACATACGCCTCTGTTCTGTGATAAATTTGATCAGCTCCTGATTCTACAGGAACTCAATTCTTCTGAAATCATTCGACAGTTTTCACAAGTGATATAATTAGAGTAACAAATGTTTAGGAGTAACAATAAAGAACATAAAAGTTTATCTGAGGATCACATCAATATTTTGTTTCAAAAACTGCTTTGATATGAGATGTACTTTTACGGATAGATTATTTACCATCTAATATAGGGTTGTTGGGTAGGTTAGTGTTCTTTGATTTTTTTTATTTTTTTTTTAATATTGGTTCAAGTTTCCTATCAATGAACTGAATTGGGAAGTCAGGCGAGAGAAACCATCTTACTAACCCCACATCCAACCCCACTCCCCAGACAATGTGACTGTATCTACAGCACTTTCTGCTGTACCGCAAATGTCAAACAGAAGGTGTAATGGATTTAATATTAGTGCTGGCCAAGGTGTTGAGGGAGCTGTTAATAATGTCACTCCAGTTATTGATCTGAAGCCTTTAAAAATCAAAGAAAAGTGAGAGATCCCCTACTGGGGAAAGGCACACAGTGACTGGTTTTTATTGCCAATATATTTCTACATATAGAGTGGCAACTTTCTGGAATTATGTTATCACCATTCATCTCTGTGAGATTTTTTTGGAGTCATTATATGGTAAAATAATATCATGGAGACTGTTCTGCATGCTAATGCTAAAAGATCAGGCCAAGTTCTTTTAAATATAAATAGTGTGGTAACTACGACATTCAAGTTGTCAAAGGATCGGAGGTTTTTTAGCACTTGATTTATTCTCGATGACAATGTTGGAATGCCCTGGAAGTATAAAATACAAACTGTATAGTCGCAAGAATGAGCTGCCCTCTACTTTTGCCTTTTTAAAACCCAATACAAACCATAGTGACTCACTTGAGACAGAAATGAATTTTATTCTTACAATTAATGTACCTTTTCAGGAAACTGCTAATTCTTCAATCTGAATGGCAGTTTGTATGCAATGAAATTCCCACTTTTCATAGTCCCCAACAAATAAATGAAATTAAAATGTGTAATTTATGTTGAATGTTTATCAAACTGTAGACACACATTGAATTCCTTTCCATATTTATACAATATAAGCAAAGATAAATTCATCAGATAATGTACCATGGATATCTCTGATGGATTGAATCAGAAATGCCTCTCTACTGTAGCTGTAGCAATGATCCAGACATTTACCCCAAGCTGGCCTGCCGCCTGTTAATACCCATATGCACATGGGTGTGTCAAATCTAACAGTCAGAAAGCCACCTAACAAAAATGAATCTTTTCATAACCCAAAGAAATCATCAATTAGGCACAAACTCAGCTTTGATCCAAATATTATACATGCAAAATTATTTATATTCCTTAGCTATATTACTGTTATTTTTGAAATCAAATAAAATATTTTTGCCACTCCTGAATGAAGATGATACATATATTCCAAAACTAAGCCAGTACTAATATAGGAACTGCTTTGCAAAACTCAGAATACTTCTTTTCCCCCAAAAAAGCTATCAGCACCATTTTATTTTTCATGCAAAAAGTAGGCTATTCTTAAATGTCACCTTTATCCCCAGCTAAGCTAAACAAGATCACCTGGAACTGCCACAGAAGGGAATAAATATTTCCCGATGCTCTCTTCTGGTACGTAAGGCTGAGGCACACTTAGCACCTTTTTGTGTCTATGCTCACACTTTTGTATACAACGAGAATATTGGCAAAGCTGTCTTGTACTTCTAGGATCTTGCCTGAGGGAGCTAAAGAAAAGTAAGGTAACATCTCTTTTTCCCACCAGGCTCTGCTGGCTTAGTACCTGAGCTCCGCCCTTCTAGGCCAGCTCCCAGAATGCACAGCTCCCAGAAGGCAGCATAAGGCATCCTTTGGGGCTTAACACCCTGACCCAAGGAAATCTGTGTTGGTGACTCACATAGCTACAGAAGAGCAGCCTCCCTTTTGTTCCCGGTGAAGATGTTGGATCTCAGCCTAGTGCTGCATGCCATTCTGAAACTAACTTTCCTTCCCAAAATTTAGATCACAGTGGTTGCAACTCAAAAGAGTGCATTTTCGTATAAATTTATATCATGGTATTTACAGGGTACCAATGGTTTGTCCAATAATGGAAGCACAGGTCTCTTACCAGAATACACAATAGGCTCACTCAGTTTATATGTAGCCTTTTTTTCCTAAATCTTCTATTGAAGATTTAGAAAATCAATTTTTTAAACCCATTATTTTTAATAGTTTTGTTATATAGCTTTCTAGGTCATAATTTTGACTTTCCTTTACCTATGGTGATAAGGGGTGCATTTTCAGGTTTCTAAAATGAAACCCAAGGCAAATTGTTAATGGATGACTCATTCTTCCCCATTTAAAAAAAAAATGTGGCTGTCTTTGTCATTGGATAATTAAAAATTATAGTTTCTATAACTCTTGCCTTGAACAAAGCACAAGTTATTTGCTTTTAATACATACCACTGCACAGAAATTTCATCCCTGTGCAAATTATACTATTCTGAATTCTTCCTCTACACTAAACAGCAGACTTACGAAGGATCAGTCACTTGGCATTGACTGAGCTTTGCAGGGTGCACAGATCAGAAGAGGCAGAACTGGCTGGAAACCGTTTCCACCCCTAGTGAGCAATTTACTCATGATTGCTTGGGGAAAATACTGGAAATATTGCTTCTGTGTAAAGTTTGCAGCTTCCAGTTGTCAGCTCTTTACCAAGCCGTTATTCCTGAGTATAACTTTAAAAGCAAAGCATACTCAGGCCCCTGTGATAATGGTTGGTATTCAAATCCTGCGTGTTCTATGCAGAGCACCGAAACCACTAATTGTAGGAGTTAATCCATACCCTGTCCCTCTGAGGCAGGTCAGCATGTTTTCCTTATTTTACAGATGGGGGGAAAGTGATGGAAATTTTTAAATGGCTTGCCCCAAACCACACAGTTTAGTTTAGCAGCCAAGGTTAGAGTAAAGGGTACACTGTTAGGGCTGGATTAGGTAGGAGGTCTAAGAGCGCGACAGAGAAAAGAGATAGGACCCTGACAGGTATCGAACCAGAGGAAGTTTCTCCAAAGGGCTTCTGAAGTCCAGAGAGAAATCTAACTAACCCATTATGTACATATTTCATTGGGCGAAAGCATCTTTATGTTTTAATACAGTCTCTTACTTAGGACTAAAATTCTCTAATCATTCTTCTGATTTCATCCCTACATTGAAACTCCTTATACAACAGTAAACAGTAGCATCTGAATCAATTATAGGCAAAATGCGGACCTGAGTCTTTTGGTCCCCATTAGCTGCATGCCTCCTCAGCCAGAAGCACAGCCACCATTGTCTCTGTGTATTTGGTCTCTGCTCTGCCTTGGCTAGTGCTGGGCCAGGCTCTGTACAGTTTCTCCAGGCTCTCCCTTGCAGAACCAGGCTCTCAAAGTAGGGATGAGATGGAAAAAGAGCAAGAACAGTGGAGTCCATCGGGAGGTTGGGCATCTGCTCATGAAGCACAATCATGATTTCTTAGGACCCGTGGGAAACATCACCTCACTTCTGTTAGTTGACAATACTGCTTGAAAGAGGAAAGAAATTGGGTCTTTTCTCTAGTTGTGATTAACCAAAATGAATTCTTATTCACAATCCAGGTCTACCTGTTAATAGAGACTGTCTAGACTATTCAATATCCATTGAGAATATGTCTGGCCTATGTCAGACATTGTATGATGTACTAAGGAAACCGGGAGGAAGCTCCCTGCCTTCCAGAAGCTGACCGTCATGCGAGGGAGACAGATCATCAATACACAGAAGTGGGCTAATGACAATCAGCGCACTGTGGTGTGTGAGTCGGGTAGATTGTGTCACAGGCCACTGCCATGAGCAGTCTTGGCAGAACTGTCTCAGGTCTGAAACTTCAACCCTGAAATTAACAGCCTAGGAACATTGTTTTTTGGGGAGCCAGTTGTCTTGACGTGCCCAGATATACATGGACCACAACTGTCAGGGACTTTGATGCCCATTGTCAAGGGGTTTTTTGAGTTTGTTTGTTGGCTTTATTAGCCTAAAAACTGCCTGCTGCTTGATGGGTTCACAGGAATATGAGTTCCTCTGACTACTCATCTTTCTGACTCTGTAGGACTGTTCTGAATGGGAGGTGCCCCCAAACTGCCTCCCTTTCACTTATATTGGGCTGATTTCAACTAACTGAAATTCAGGAAATGCTAGCTTTGGAAATATGAACTGACTCTTCCAGCTTTTTCTATTTCAGGCATAACATTAATGATATTAATATGTAGCTTGTATTATGTGTTACCTATATGTTCCAGTTACAAGAATAGGCATATTTTAATAATTTCTTTTTCAAAATGACCATAAATCAAAATTAGAGATGGCAAAAAGCTAACCCCACACAGAGTAGGCTGTGGCCCTAGGGTCTGTTTTGTTTTGAGCACTTTGCTGGGTTCTTACAGAGAACACAAGAGGTAGAAGCTGTGACGTCTGCCTTTAGAAAACTGACCATCAGTAGAAGGTTACACACAATCAACAACCAGAGAAATAAGAACCAGAGTCCCGCTGTCCTCAATTGAGGCATAAAATGGCAAAGAGTGTACGAAATCAGAGAGGCTCAATGATCATGGGTAGCTTGGATGCGAAGGGATAACTTGTATGCCTGCATGAAAACCAACCAAAGAGCAAAGAAGTAGAGACGACCATCCAGAGACCTATCACAAGTCGCACAGTGGGAATGAGGATGCTGGAAGGAGCCCTGTCCTCCTCGCCGAGGCAAAGGTGCACGCTTAACCAGGATGGAGCCAGATCTTGACGGAGCCGGAGTGCCAGGGAAAAGCATCTGAGATCGGTGTGATGAGTTCTCAGTAGAACTCATTAAACAGAGCAGTGACCCAATAAAAATATTATTTATCACTAATAAAATTTTGAATTTGGAAAGGTCCTCCCACTGAGGGTCATATTATACAACTACCTATGGACTCCCGAATCCCTTACACATACCTACTAACATTCATTGAATGGTCCCCAAGTGTCAGACACTCTGCTAAGCCCATTATATGCACAAAATACTATGAAGAAGGTACCATTATTTTTCCCATTTTACAGATGAAGGAACTAAAAAAAAAGAACAATGTTTTTAAAACTTGGAAAAATCATACAGGTATTAGCCTAGGATTTGAACCCAAGCAGCCTGGCTCCCAAATTTCTATTCTTTAACATTTCCCCAAGATGGTTCTCAGTATCCATCTAAAACAGCTTTCTAACCCCTACCGAAACCCACCAGCTGGGGGCACTCTCCAACTTTCTACTCCGATCTGTTAGAATAATCCTCCTGACATTATGCTAATTCCTATATGCAGGCAATTTATGTTCACTGGACTTAATACCTGATCCTTTATTTTTGCAAGAATGTGCCAGATGTTGAATAAAGCAGTCTGGAAGCAAAGGAAACCATTCAAGAGGCCATTTCTTTGATCCAGAAGAGAGAGAGTGGACCTTGAGAAGAGTTATTAAGAGGCCTTGTGAAAGGAAGAAGTGATGATTTGGAAGTAAAATAGGAAAAGGTAGCAATGTACCCTGTGGCCAGTCTTTAGCCAGGAGCTAATGGTTAATACTCTAGAAATTATGCAAGTCTCAAGCTTTCACATAATTAGGATTGATGATGCCATCTGTCCACTCTCACTTTTTTGTCAATTGGTAATAAAATCTGGAAAATTTTGAAAATTACAAAATTACATATGCTATTGATCGTGAAATATTAAGACGTAAATTCCCATACGGTTCAAAGCTGTTCCTCTTTATGGTTTATTAAACTATCATGTGCCTTTGATATAAAAATGTCAGTCTCCTGGGCAATGCCTCTCACTTGTCCTCTTCGAATAAAAACACCAGTAAGAACAATGGTAAAACTGTGACATCATAAAGAATGACGTCTACCCCCCTGGGTCCAGCCATCTCTTTAATAAACAGAGCAAGTGTTGGTAAATTTGGTGGGATGCTTCTGTAAAAGCAAGAGCGATGCCCAGAGGCCCTGGCCATAGGTACTATATACGGACTTAAAAAAATAAATTAAGAAACTCATTTCACATAGGCCACCAAGCAGTCATGAGATGTTAATGACTTGTAGTCACTGCCAACCTGGACAAAATTCAAGCCAATGCCCTATGGTGAAAAGCTCTATATATCCCATTACCAATCCCCTGAGCCATCTAGTCGCCCCTGACAAGGTATTTTATCACACCCAGCACAGTGCAACACAACAGTCCAAATCCCTCTACTATCAGAAAATCTTTGTTCTACTATTTAAAATAAGAGAGAGCATTTTAAAGAAAGGCAGAAGATCTAGGTCCTCAAATAAAGGAGCAACTGCAATTAAAAAAAATATTGGGGACAAAGGTACACGTGGGTAAGATATATACATATATATATATATATATATATATATATATATATATATATATAGCATTGAGTGATTGAAAAAATTCCAATATTTTTTCATCATATTTCCTCCATGGCACATTTGATTCTGCCTCTGGATATTTAGTAAACTAGCATATCTTGGAGTTCCATTAATAAAGTCATTAGTTTTAGTTTAACATTTGTATAAAACTGATTCGTTAAACCCATGGTGCTTTCTTTCCTAGCTTGTTTTTAAGTGTCATAAATAAATGACTTAAACGTCCCACAAGACAAATGTTCTTTAATCATCTAATGCACTCATTTATCCTAAGCCTTAACCTTAGTCCTAAATTAAGTCTGTTGCAAAAATATAACTTCATCTAAAAACACCCATCAATCCTACATGGTTTTGATAAGCACATTTAAAAAACATAAACAATCGGACAGTTGTCAATCAGGGTGAAGCCAGTCCTACTTAAGAGTTATTCGCCAGGACCCATTATTTCATGCCCATAACAGCAAGATAATTTTACAAGAGAGTGGCTGGTATTCTGGCCTTTGCTGAGAGTTCATATTGTGAAACTAGGGGGTGGTGATATGGTTTACAAGCGTGTAAAATGAAACAAAGACAGAACAAAAGATAATCCTCATTCCACGTCAGATACATTGCGTTTTATTTG